>NC_142480.1:25691875-26008750 GCF_049115385.1 Moschus berezovskii | reverse complement strand
GGATAAGATTAACAGTAAATTAGACATTGCAGAATAAAATATTAGAAATTGGAAAACATAGCAATAGAAACTAAAATGAAAGAGAAAGAAGAGACTTTTAAAAATGGAATGAGAACCATTAAGCTTGGGGACAACTTACATACAGTATACAATTAAGTCCCTTCAGTTCAGTTCAGTTCAGTCACTCAGTCGTGTCCGACTCTCTGCGACCCTATGAATCACAGCACGCCAGGCCTCCCTGTCCATCACCAACTCCCGGAGTTCACTCAACTCATGTCCATCGAGTCAGTGATGCCATCCAACCATCTCATTCTCTGTTGTCCCCGTCTCCTCCCACCCCCAATCCTTCCCAGCATCACACTCTTTTCCAGTATACAATTAAGTCCCTGAAGGAGATGAGAGAAGGAAGAATGAAAAAAATATTCCAAAAAATAATGACTGAAAAATTTCCAAATTTGATGAAAACCTACAGACCAACATCCAGCGGCCCAGTGAATACCAACCACAAAAAACATGAAGAAAACTACACCAGGACACACTATAATTGCTCAAAACCTGTGACAGAAAAAATATTAAAAAACAGTCTGAGAAAGAATATCCAAACAAGAAAAAAAGCAGAGGCAGCGGGCTTTAATGTTAAATTGGCCTAGATAAGTTCTAGCCAGTGAGATAAGGCAAGAAAGAGATGAAAGGTATTCAGACTTGGTGGGGGGAAAAAGTAAAACTGTCTCTCTTTGCTTAGAACATGATCATCAATATAGAAAATCTGTTTGAATTCACACAAAACACTACTAGAAATAGTAACTGAATTTAGCAAAGTTGCAAGATATAAGATCAGTATACAAAAATCAATTGTATTTCTATATAGCTATGTCTGTAACAATCAGACTTTGAAATTAGTAAGCCAGTACCATTTGCAATGGCATGTTGTTGTTCATTGCTCACTTGTTAAGTTGCGTCTGACTCTGCAGCTCCATGGACTGCACCACGCCAGGCTTCCCTGTTCTTCACTGTCTCCCAGAGTTTGTCAGACTCATGTCCACTGAGTCAGTGATACCATCCTACCATCTCATCCTCTCCTCTATCATCCCTTTCTCCTGCTCTCAAACTTTCCAAGTATCAGGGTCTTTTCCAATGAGTCAGCTCTTCATATCACCTGGCCAAAGTATTGTTTCTTCAGCATCAGTCCTTCCAATGAATATTCAGGGTTGATTTTCTTTAGCATTGAGTGGTTTGATCTCTTTGCTGTCCAAGGGACTCTCAAGAGTCTTCTCTAGCACCACAGTTTGAAAGTATCAATTCTTTTGGTGCTCAGCCTTCTTTATAGTCCAACTCTCACATCCATGCATGACTATGGAAGAATCATATGGACTTTTGTCAGCAAAGCAATCTCTGCTTTTTAACATGCTGTCTAGCTTTGACATAGCTTTCCTTCCAAGGAGCATCTTTTAATTTCCTGGCACCAGTCACCATCCACAGTGATTTTGGAGCCCAAGAAAATATAATCTGCCACTGTTTCCATTGCATTCTTAATTAATTAAAATTTTGTTATAAATCTGATGAAAGATGTGAAAACTTGTGCATTAAAAATCACAAAACACTGCTGAGAGTAATTAAAGAAGACCTAAATAAATGAAGGAGATATACCATTTTCAGTAATATTTAAACATTCAGTTCAGTTCAGTTCAGTTTAGTCACTCGGTCGTGTCCGACTCTTTGCGACCCCATGAATCACAGCACGCCCTGCCTCCCTGTCCATCACCAACTCCTTTCTCCCTAAATTCATCTATAATTTCAAAACAATATCAATAAAACTTCTAGCAGACATTTGTACAAAATGAAAACCTGATTCTAAGGTTCATAAGGAATAACTTCAAGCATTATAATAAACCTACAGCAATCAAGACAGTGTAATACTGGCATAATGTTAACAAATATATCAATGGAATGAAACTGCGTATTTGTAGGCATATCTTGGAGATATTATGGGTTCAGTCCCAGACCACCACAATAAAGCGAATACCACCATAAAGCAAGTCACATGAATTTTTTTAATTCCCAGGGAATATGAAAGTTATGTTTACACTATAGTCTGTTAAATGTACAATAGCATTATATCTGAAAAAAAGTTAAAAAATACTTTACTGCTAAAAAAAAAAAATGCTAACCGTCATCTTAGCCTCCAGAGTCACAGGAGTAACATCAAAGATCACTGATCACAGTTAATGATAGCACATATAAAAATAATGAAAAGTTTTGAAATATTGCAAGAATTATTAAATGTGACACAGAGGCACAAGTGAGCAAGTGCAAAAATTAGTATATATTATGTTTGCATTTATACAAAATTCTAGGAATGCAAATTAACATGTAGTGACAGAACAGTAGTTGCCTGGGGATGAAAGTCAGTGGTCAAGGAGAGGGTGGAAGTAATATGTGACAAAAGGGCCCAGGGAAACTTTGTGGGTGATGGATATATTTATTATTTGCAGTGTGCAGGTTTCACAGGTATATACATATGTCAAACTTGTTCACCCAAAAAGTTGGTTACTTTTTTAACATGAGGATATTTCATACATTTGGTGCCAATTTTCATATCCCTGTGTTAATAATCTGTCCAATATAAAATAGACATGAAAACACAATGCTTTAAATTAATGGCACTTATCACCATCAAAAGATATTTATCAGTGTTTGCTAGTGTTGCCAATATTATACAGAGATAACACAGTGCATATATGTATGTATGATGAGCACCCTTTATTTCTAGTTTTTTAATTTAATTGGAGTACAACTGAATTACAATGTTCTGTTAGTTTCAGGTGTGCAACAAAGTGATTTAGTTTTGCATATATATATTCTTTTTTTTAGATTCTTATCTCATATAGATTATCACAGAATATTAAGTAAAGTTCCATGTGCCATACAGCAGGTCCTTGTTTATTATCTAACTTATATGCAGTAGTGTGTGTGTGTTAATCCAAAGTTCCTGATTTATCCCTCCTCCTCACATTTCCCCTTTGGTAATCCTAAATTTTTCTCATTATCTGTAAATCTGTTTCTCTTTTTTAAACAACTTCATTTGTATCATTTTTTGAAATTAGATCCCACATATGAGTGGTAGCATATGATATTTGTATTTCTCTGACTTACTTCACTTATTATGATAATCTTTAGGTCCATTCATGTTGCTGCAAATGGCATTATTTCATTCATCTTTATGGCTGAGCAATATTCCATGGTATATATGTACAACATCTTCTTTACCCATTTCTCTGTCAGGGGACATTTAGGTTGCTTCCTTGTCTTGACTATTATAAATAGTGCTGCAGTGAACAATGGGGGTGCTTGTATTTTTTAAATTATGGTTTTCTCTGTATATATGCCAGGAAGTGTGATTGCTGGATCATATGGTAGTTCTTTAGTTTTTTTGAGGAACCTCCCTACTGTTTTCTCTAGTGGCTGTACCAATTTACATTCCCACCAACAGTGTAGGAGGGTTCCCTTTCTCCACATCCTCTCTAGCATTTATTTTTTGTAGATTTTTTGATGGTAGGCATTCTGACCAGTGTGAGGTGATACCTCATTGTAGCTTTAATTTGCATTTCTCTAATAATTAGTGATCAAACCAGGCAATTCTAAAGGAAGTCAGTCCTGAATATTCATTGGAAGGACTGATGCTGAAGTTGAAACATCAATACTTTGCCCCTGATGTGAAGATTTGACTCATTGGAAAAGACCCTGATGCTAGGAAAGATTGAAGTCAGGAGGAGAAGGGAATGACAGAGGATGAGATGGTTGGATGGCATCACCGACTCAATAGACATGAGTTTGAGCAAGCTCCGGGAGTTGGCAATGCACAGGGTAGCCTGGCGTGCTGCAGTCCATGGGGTCGCAAAGAGTCGGACACTCCTGAGCAACTGAACTGAATAATTAGTGATGTGGATCATCTTTTCATGTGCTTTTCAGCCATCTGTATGTCTTCTTTGGAGAAATGTCTATTTAAACCTTCTGCCCTTTTCTTGATTGGGTTGTTTGTTTTTTTTTTAATATAGAGCTGCATGAGCTGTTTATATATTTTAGAAATTAATCCATTGTCAGTTGCTTTGTTTGCAAATATTGTCTCCCCTGTGAGTTGTCTTTTCATTTTGTTTATGGTTTCCTTTGCTGTGCAGAATCTTTTAAGTTTAATTAGGTCCCATTTGTTTATTTTTGTTTTCATTTTCATTACTCTAGGAGGTGGATCAAAGAAGATACTTCTACGATTTATGTCAAAGAGTGTTCTGTCTATATTTTCCTCTAAGAGTTTTATCATGTCCAGCCTCACATTTAGGTCTTTGATCCATTTTGAGTTTATTTTTGTGTAGGGTGTTAGACAAGTTGGTTACTTTAAATATATGCAGTTTATCATCTATTATACCCTCATAAGATTGTTAGGAATATTTAATGGTTAACTCATTGATGATTTAGAAGTAGCTCAAGAAACGTAGACAGTTGAACATTCTAGGTAACATTCTCAAGGTATAGAACAGACTATTTTTAACATTCTTAGAAGGTCTAACTATGAGGTTCACTTTCTATACTAGTCATTTGAGTTCTACTATCTAGCCTTGTATATCTTTCTGTCTCATTCTTTTAGGTAGAACTTTGCATGATTTTTAGGGGCTTCCCAAGTGGCGCTAGTGGTAAAGAACCTGCCTGCCAGTGCAGGTAGACATAAGAGATGCAGGTTCAATCCCTAGGTGGGGAAGATCCCCTGGAGGAAGGCATGGCAACCCACTCCAGTATGCTTGCCTGAAGAATTCCATAGACAGAGGTGTCCACAGGGTCACACACGACTGAAGCGACTTAGCATGCATGTTGCATGATTTTATAGCTGTCTGTGTGTGTGTGTGTTTATTCACTCCAGTATTAGGCAATATCAAGTTCTAAAATATTGATGCATAGAAATAAGATGGCAGTTTTAAAAGAGTGTACAGATGTGGAGTCAAGTTTCTGAAACTCAGACCTGAAATGCTCGAATATGGTTATTTATCCCTATGACGTTTAGATTTCGTTACTTATTTTTAAAATATGATGAATGAAAGACGGTTAGCTTCTGATTCAAGAACGAGGAGTTATAGTGTAAGAGTGAGAGCTATCACTGAAAAATGTTTCTCAACTCAAGACTACAGGGAATAGTGCCAACCAGTTTAATGAGATTCAGAGTTCCCACCTGTGTTCAGAATAAGCTTTAGTGGGGGCCAGTTGATGAGAGCCCAGCTTTGAGGACTATTTGAAAGGGTAATGATTCTGCTACGAATGTTCCATCCCCTTATTCATTTCTACTGCATGCCTATATTCTGTCGTCCATGTCACAAAGACCCTAACTGGAATCACCCCAACATACAGCACATGATGGAATTAAACAAAACATCCTGAAGACCCACATCCATGTCATCTCACAGAGTCCACCCTGAGTCAATCAAATCTCTTCTGAGACTACAGTGTGGATGTTTTTAAAATGTTGTTCATCTTTGCAGTGTCCATCTCCTGGAAACTTCCCTCCATTTAATTTCATTTCACCACTGAACTTTCCCTGCCTGGAAGCTAATCTTCTTCTACCTCTCATTGAATTATTCTAATCAGTAAAAGGTTGTTTTCTTCCCAGTTTTCCTCTTTGTAAAAAAACTAATGGTGTTGACTCAGTATTTACCAGAGAGACATTAACAGCTTTTTAACATGCATGGTCTTTTGGGGAGAGGGGAGATTGCATGAATGGTACCAGAAACAAAATAGTTCTCTGGTTTTCTGAATTCATCCTCATGAAAGACTGTCCGATGGCGTTGGACTGAGGATCTGTGCTACTGCTTTCCATGAGCTGCCATCTCCTCTATGTACTCTGGATAAGCTTCATGGCTCATGGGTTATTCTCTTTTTCTTTTTCAACCCAGCGTGTTGGTACATTATCATAGGTTCCCGTCTTAATTCATAAAGGTAACTAGATATTTTCCCTACTGGAAAAAAAAAGTGAATTTGATGAAAGCAAACTAAGGAGTCCTATTCTCTTCTCGGTGGGCTTGGCAGCATTAACATTAATGGAAGCTACGAGTGCATCAAGAAGCAAGTTCATCCCTAAGATGTAAGAGCTCCAGCTATTTGAAATTAGCCTTTGTGGGTCTCCTGAGTTCTGCAGCACCAGGGGCTAATTCTTATTCTTTTTCATCTCTCTCCTTTCTTCACTGGGCACTGATGCCTCATTACCACCGTTCCTCCCATTCTGCAGAGCCGAGTCTCTGACATTGCCCAATCAGGAGCTTGTAAGCATCATCACTCGGATGTCCTAGTGCTGGGTGGGGAGACATGGGGTAGGAGCTGGGGTTTTGACTTTTTCACTTGTTCTGTCACTTCAGTCTTTATTTTCTTAACCAAATGTGATGCTACCTAGAAAAAAAAAAAGTGTATAGAGACCTCAGTTCAACAGAGGAGGTATTGTGTAATCTTTTAAGTCACTTTCCGATACCAAGTTAGTGACAGCTATTTGCTTTTCACTTCCTGTTTTAGCGACAGGTCATAATGGCCCCTCCCAAACCAATGTTTGAAATAAGAACCCGGCAAGAGAAAGAAATGAATTCAAAGACTCTTAAGCTGAACAATATAAATTTATTAATGAAAAGGAAAGGGTGTTTTAAACTGCTTCTATCTGTCAACCTGGGTTTATCTTGCCAGAATTACATGAATCCGCTTGGAAAGTTAACTATGCTCTTTTTGTGGTATGGAATGACTAGATAATTCCATTTACCTTGCCTGGAAGATGAACTTTCACGATATTCCTCTTCATCAACTCAGCATTGTTCCCAAGCTTCCCTGACAAAATACCCTTTACAAGCTCATGAAATACATTTTTCTATCTTTGTGTGTGTGTGTGTGTGTGTGTGTGTGTGTGTGAAAACAGAGGGTTATTTCTGGCCAAGGCCCACAGTTAGAGATGTTCTTGAATGTCAAAAACAAAAGCAAAAAACCTGTATGATTCTGTCCTTAAGTTAAAACTCTGAAAAAGAAATTTTAAAACAAAACCTTTGATTATTCATGTTGATTGCTATGAAGAAATAGTTATAAGAGCAATGTGATTGGAGAGAAATTTCATTTCCTATCTCTATAACTTTCCAAGACCTTGCTGAAAAATGAGACCTGTCTTTTTGTCCTCAACAGTATCAAACTTAACTTCATTTGACTACTAGGCTTAGTGACTCTGAAGCTAGAGAACATTTTATCCAAATATTGGGCTATTAATTAGTAAAGAACTAGGAAAGATGGTTGGGGGAAATGCTGAATTTTAGAGAGCAGTTTAGATCAGGGTTTTTCCTTAAGGTTTTACCCGAGGATTCAAGGCAACAGAGTACAGGAGCAGCTTACAGTTTTGTCCAGTACATGACCACTCTTTTTATCTTTACTCTGTGTGCTCTCAAAATCAAAAGTAAGACATACGTAGAGAACCTGTGACTTGTCGGAGGAAAGGGTCATATCTGTGTCCTGATGCTCAGTTGATGGGTGTTGATGCTTGCCTCCCCCATCACCCCTGGATGTTTCCTAAGTCACTGGTTGTTGCTGTTGTTTAGCCAATAAATCATGTCTGACTCTACGCCACCCCATGGACCGTAGCCCTCCAGGCTCCTCTGTCCATGGGATTTCCCAGGCAAGATTACTGGAGTGGGCTGCCATTTCTTTCTCTGGGGGATCCTCCCGACCCAGGGATCGCACCCATGACTTCTGCACTGACAGGTGGGTTCTTTACCACTGAGCCACCAGGGAAGCCCCTGTAGACCCCACAGAAGGCTGACCCTAACTCACCGCCTTGAGGAGTTCCTTGGTGTCTACTTACGCCATGACTTACTTGCCTTGAGTACATTTTTTCCAGTCATTCCTGTGAGTTAGAAGTAGTTGTCTGTGAAAATCAATCTCTGTTCAAGATGAATAAGGCCAAATTTCTTTTCTTGTATAACTCATATAGTCATTAGTGTTTCAGCGTTGATGTAAAAATGGTTACATCGTATTTCTTTTTTTAAATGATAAACGTGATGATTGTTTTACTTTTCGTGAAAATTCATTTAAATGAGTTCATTTAGCTTAATGTAATCTTTCTTAAAAAAAAAAAAGCTTTAGGAGGGGGAAATCAATTAAAAATAAATGGAATCATCTCTTTCAAAAATTAATTTTGAATTATTGAGTGACATTAATTATTCTGACTGAAATATGAGACTGGGCAACCTGATCCTGCAGCCTCCTGGGAAAGCCACTGGATGCCTCCTGGTGAGTCTGCCCCAGGTGTCACGTGGGGTCCCGGGGTACCTAAATGCACAGCACTGTGTGCCGGGACACTACCCCCCCATACACCCTACTTCTCATGTATTCGCTAGCTCTGGAAAACCAGGAGGCTGGAGGGGAGAGGCGGTGGAGATTGGTCAGAAAGCCCCTGCCGGGGAGGATGAAAAGAAAAGAAAAATCACTTCTTGTTGAATCAGTGATGCCCCACTGTTCAGCCACGCACTCTCTCTCTGTTCACGTTTGTGCTCAGAGTGGCTCAACGCATCCAGCTGAGCGCCTTCTTTATCACCGCCCACATTCTGCCTTCCCCACTCCCCGAAACCTGTCGTCTTTTCTACCCTCCGCTGGCACAGACACCCTTTTCACCTCTCCAATTACATCCACTTCCAAACAGATGTTCTGTGGCAAAGTTACAAAGCACTTACGTCACTTTTTTTAATTAATGAAATTCTCCCTTAGAGGGATTTTTGTTCATCTGGGTTTAAAAGATAATATTGCTGGAAAATAAATATACTTATTTTTAAAATCTTTGTTTGCCATTTGTGGGTCCAGAGTATAGGGTGTGCAGGGTGTTTTAAGTGTGATGTCTTATTTAAGGATAGCATTTCCATTTTAGAAAATGCAAGCTAGAGTTAGAACATGTATCTGCCAAGATTAGATGAAATCCACGCCCCTCCCAACTAAAAAAGTAGATGACTTCGATTCTTCAGGTCTTGTTTATCCCATAAAAAACATGTTTATTTATCAGTCACATTGGAATAGACTAAATCAATAACCAATCTCCATGAATAAATTCGTAGCCCAAGTAAACTAAAGAAAACTCAGAGAACAAAATTCATATTTAGGGCATTATAGCTGACCAAGCTATGTCTATGATAATGTTTATTTTGGAATTAATTTTGAAATAGTTAGCATGGGGATAGCTCTAAGTTTATTCACATATTCTATGTCCTAAAATGAGAAATATGAGGCTTCTTACACTCACACTTTTTAACAAGGTAGGATCACTGGGAAAAGTATTGGGATTTTGTAATTTGCCCCCTCCTTTCTTTCTCCTTTTAGTTACTTGGAAGAAAAGGGGTATGAAAATCCCATCAGACTCCAAGACCTTTAAGAGCTTGCTGTTTTTATTTGTTTCATATTTTATAATTCTTGATATGGTAGAGATACGGCAGCAATGTGAGGTAACTGAGATTTTAATTCCACATATATTTTAATGAGTGACTACTGTATGTCAGTAGGCTTCCCTGGTGGCTCAGTGGTAAAGCATCCACCTGCCAAGCAAGAGACACAGGTTCGATCCCTGCGTCAGGAAGATCCCCTGGAGTAGGAAATGGCAACCCACTCCAGTATTCTTGCCTGGGGCATTCCATGGACAGAGGAGCCTGGCAGGTTACAGTCCATGGGGTTGCAATGAGTCAGACACGCTTAGCAACTGAATACCCATGTACCATGTTTTAGTGCAGATTTATGTATGAGCCGAATACAAGGCAGAGAGGTTGAGCAACTGGCCCAGATTCTCCCCACTGTAAGTGGGGAACAGGGGTCCAGTCAGGCAGGCAGACTCCAGAGCATATACAAATCCTGCCTCTCAGAGAAGTCACCTTGGGACCATTGGAAACTCCGGAACTGGGTCTGACATAGGAAGCAGAGCTCCTCTGAGCGCATAAGAGCAGTGGGATACTGGGATCCGAAGGGAACCCCCTCCTCTCTCCCTTGTGGCCAAGAAGATTGAGGTCCTGAGATAATGGGTTTGTTCAGCGTATCTCGTTGTCTCTTTTCCAACCTCGTATCCATGAGTGCCCTAATGTGTGCTCTATGGCCTTTGCAGATTGGACACTTTGGTACTTTCTAACCACACCTGAAAACGTCTCCCTCCTTTTGTGTCGGTACCACGTTCTGCTCCTTCTCCAGTAATGTCTCCCGATGCCCTACAACCACTCCCCAACCCCTCTGATTCCTGTACTGCAGTCCCATCGTGTTTGTGTGTCTCACGTGGAGTGTAGCACACCTCCACGGCTTTGACTGGCCTGGTGTGTCTGTCTGGACCATCCCTCTCCCTTTTATCCATCAGGTTAATACTCTCTATCCTCTTGTACCTGCTTCCATGAAGGCTTTCTTACCTCCAGAGCCAGAGTTCATGATTTACCTCTTTGTCAAAAAAATCTATCCATCCTTCAAGTTCCATTTCAGTCTCTCTACTTTATGATGCCTTCTTTGACCTCAAGGCTTGAAGGTTTCTTCTGAACCTCAGTGTTGTGCTATGTGTGTGTTTTTATGATGACACTTTTCTTATTTCTTATGTGATAATTATAGATGTGCTTGTCTTATCACCTCCACCTGTCAGATTCTAAATTCCTTAAGGCCAGAAACATGCTCTCTTTCTCTTTCATATCGGTGTCACCTAGTAGGATCTATCTCATGATTCATGATGCTTTCATGGGGTCCATGAAACTAAAGTATGCTAAGCTATATATTAAAAAAAAAAAAAAACTTTTAAAAAGGCCTGGCAGACCCGAATTTGTAAAATAGGGACTTATCCACTGAATCTGTACCCATGTGAAAAATACAGTTATTTTCTGTATGTCATTGAGAGCATCTTCAACCAATAGAAACTACTCAGGATCAGCTTGAAGGGAAATTGTTGAGCATCTCTGTGTTAATTTCTTTACTGTGTTTTAGTTCCTGACACTTTGTGGGGGCCCCCAAATATTTGTAGAAGGAATTCATTGCTAAAGAGCATGATAAAGCTACAGAGAACTTTCTACAGATAATTGTGTTTCTGTTCTGTGTGGCTGGGTAGAGATTTACATCCTCAGTACTGCCCTGAATTTCCTGTCAGTAGCCTGAGTGGCAACATGGAAAGAAAGACTGGAGCCCTAGAGAGGTGAGGATGGTGAGGATGGCAGGAGAGGACCTTGTGTCCACAGTTATATTTCAAGCAGGAATACTGCCTGGTTCAGGAATCGTATTCTTAGGTGCCTGGGATTATGGATCTCAGTAGTTTAAAAGCACTGTTGCTATTAGAATATTAGAACAAAATAGAAGTAAAGAATTCAAGCCATTATGTGGTTTGTCAGCCCTCAAACCTCAGATTTCATTTTAAAGAACGGAGACTTTCAGAATTTAACTTATTTAAAATAGCTAATTTCTTTTTTTAAGTTCAGTCATTTAGGACTTATTTTGAGTACCTGTTTGGTTAAAAATTATAAAACACTGAAAGGAAATATTTCTTTATCCAAATTCCTAAAGAATTTGCTCTTTAATACATTCTGGAAATTATTACAGTGCAGAGGAAAATGTAAGACACAGCATGAGAACTGAAGGGACAAAAATGAACCATAAACATTGAGAAGAGATGGGGTTGCAATGAAGAGTTCACAGAAGAGGCTGCCTTGAGCCTGGGTCTTGAGGGATGGGTAGGAGTTCAATAGACAAAGAACCATTCCAGGTGAAGGGAACATTGGATAAAGTGGTACCAAGATGACAAGGGCAATACATAATTGTCTGTGGCCCAACAGTTAGGTTTATGCTAGGCAAGAAGCAGTATTGGGACTTAATTTAAAATGAGCAGTAGCCATTATAGAGGCTTCCCAGGTAGCTCAGTGGTTAAGAATCTGCCTGCCAATGCAGGAGACACAGGAGACTCGAGTTCAATCCCTAGGTTGGGAAGATCCCCTGGAGAAGGGAATGGCAACCCACTCCAGTATCCTTGCCTGGAAAGTCCATGAACAGAGGAGCCTGGCGGGCTACAGTCCAGGGGGACGCAAAGAGTCAGACATGACTGAGCATGCACACCCACACCACTGTAGGCTAAGGAGTTGACACTTTATCTGATTGGCAATGAAAAGTCAGGGACTGTCATTAAGGCAAGGAATGGTATAAACTTAGCAATACTAAGAGAAGTTCAGTGTAGTTGTGGTGCAGACAATGGATTATCAGAGAGAGATGGGAGTCAGGAAGCTTTAGGAGCTGTTACAGTAGTGTTTATAGAAGTAAAAGGTCAGGACTAGAGCAAGGGCAGTGGACTTGGAAAGGGATTAAGAAGGAGTAGTTGAGGGCTTGGTTACTGATTTTATATTAGAAAGAGAACTCAAACTTCACCTCAAGTGTCATTTCTGGTGACTCTGACCTGGCAAGTGCAGTACCATGAACAGAAATATGGGCCAAAAGAGATGATTTCCCTTTTAATTCTGACTTCATTTGAAAAGACCCTGATGCTGGGAAAGATTGAAGGTGGAAGGAGAAGGGGACAACAGAGGATGAGAGGTTGGATGGTATCACCGACTTAATGGATTTGAGTAAACTCAAGGAGTTGGTGAAGGACAGGGAGGCCTGGTGTGCTGCAGTCCATGGGGTCGCAAAGAGTCGGACATGACTGAGCAACTGAACTGAACTGAACTAATTTTATCAATCAAGCATTCCCTTTTCCAATGCATATGCCCTTTTGTTATAGGTTTTGAATAAAGTCAAAAAGTAGCACAAGAGAACTTCATTGTTAGCTGGGAACCTAGTGCCCTATGTAGATCTTGAATCAACAAAATGAGAAGTATCCCAGGTCTTGCTGAGCATCCCCATAACCATCCATCCTTTCTACACAGTGTCTACTCTGCTCTATACACACCTAGCTTGATTTACTAAACTGCAGTCTTTAAAAGAAAAAAGAAAAACATGAGAGGCAGAAATGTTGCTTTTTATGTTGATACTTTGACTTACTGCACTTTTAAAGGGAATTTTGCTCTTGGGAGAGCCAATTTTCCTTGAGCCCCGTAGATGCCCGTTCTCCCTTCACAAGGCAGACACAGTACAAGCAGGGCTACTGTCCATTTTTCCACTGCTCTTTTTGCCAGCTTTTCCCATCCCTTAACTCAACTCCTGGGATGGAGAGATGAGTTATTTTCCATGGCTTATTTGCTCCTTGACCCTTTTCTTAAACCTCCCAACTCTGAGGCCAGTGGTAATCCTGACTTTGTAAGGTAGACAACTGATCTGTTGGGAGTTGAGCTTCTAAGAGTTGATGCATTTGGTCGAGGCCACCCCACCGTCACAGGATAAGAAGCTTTGTATGAATTTGTGGAACAACTATACGATCTGCTCACTTCTAAAGCTGTTTCTGACATTTTCTTTATTGATAAATGAATTTGTGTTTACCTTTGGTCACTGGCTGAAGTCAGGAGCATGATAGGACCTGGTAGAGTGCTTTGGAAAGGCTAAAGACTGGGGGTGGCAGGCGGGGAAGGGGAGATCACAAATCCAGAATGATTTGAGTTCGGCAGTTGTCAGACTTTGAAATCACACTTTCCCTGTTCCTCCTGGCCTCACACAAAGCAAGTGGTTAAGTAGCTGCTGAGCGAGAACTGCACACTTTGAAATGCTTGCCTTGGTGAGAAGGAAGGTCCTGGGCGTTTTGTTGGAATCTCACTCTCAGCAGAGAGAGACTGAGGTTAGAGCAACTCTTTAAACCTGGAACCATTTTTGTTCAGAAATGTGACATGATTTGCTGGTGGTGACAACTGACTTGACAATGACCAGTGATTTAGGTCTCCCTTTAATAAGCGAATTAATCTGAGCTAAAACATAGTGATCTGTCATGTTTAGAGATACCTCAACATCTGGCTGACTGGTCCTCTGTCAGCCTAGTTTGTCCTGTGCAAATCTTCTGTCAAGTGAGGAAAAGAACTGTGGGGAGAAAATTACATGGCAGTTTTAGAGTTAGTGATGAATTTTTCTCCCAACATACCAGCTGTGCCAGCAACACTATTTTTCATGGCATTAATCAAATATCTTGCCTGCAGCACCTTCACTTTCCCAAAGGCTAAAAGATGAATCTGTCAGAAAATTTCACTGGGATTTGCCAACAGCTTTTCTAAGCTCAAATACTAGTCCAGTCACCTTAGAAGTTCGAGTAAGGCTTTTAGGGATAGCCTTGGGGAGTTAAAAGCTGTGTAGGGTAATTTTCCTTTACACTAAACAAAAAATCGAAGGCTCCATTGCAGCCAGCATGATCAAGTTCTCATGTTTGGAAAAGAGCCAAACACTCAAGCTTTATTAATGTATTCCATTTACTGACTCATAGCAAAGTACTTATTTTTAGTTGGAATTTTTAAATTGGCAAGGTCCAAGAGCAATTGAAGGCCATGGAATGGACTCATGGCTTCCTCCTCAGGAAAGAGAATTCCAGATGGGAAGAAATTCAAACAGAAAAAAAAACCAAAAAAACAAAACACTCACCTTCTCACAGAGATGCTGCCCACAGCTTAAAGTATTGACTGAGATTAAGGGAGTGGCTACCCACTCCAGTATTCTTGCCTGGAGAACTCCATGGACAGAGGAGCCTGGCAGGCTACCGTCCATGGGGTCGTAAAGACATGACTGAGTAACTAACAAGATCTGTACAATTTTACCACCTGTAGTTCTTCTTATATCTCTGCTGCTTCCAAAATAAACATGGCACAATTGCTTTGCACTCTTTAGAAGTAATGTGCTCTCCTGTTCTTTTTCAAATTTAATAGATATTTCACAGTAACCACTGAAGACCCTAATATTTGCTGTGAATGAATGGGTGGATATTCATGTTACACTAACCTAAAGCATATGTAGTTATTAAGATAAAGGGCTATCAAATTAGACATCCTGTAAGAGTGAGTTTTACAGTATCTTCTCATCCTTGTTGACTGTGAAAAGAAATTGTTAGCTGCTCAGTTGTATCCGACTCTTTGCAGACTACATGGACTGTAGCATGCCAGGCTCCTCTGATTAAATTCTTCAGGCAAGAATACTGGAGTGGGTTGCTATTCCCTTCTCCAGGGAATTTTCCCAACCCAGGGATTGAACCCTCCCTGGTCTCCTGCATCGCAGGCAGGTTTTTTTTACTGTCTGAGCCACTCACTTAAATGGAAGACTACTCTTTGATTCCTTAAATGGCAAAGAAGGGTCTCTGAGAAGTCTTTGCCATTTAACTTCCCTAGCAATACATTTGATACTACTGAGCAGTTAAAGAAAAAAGGGATGACATTTCTGTCTCCCCACGAGTAACTGCATAATGTTACTAAGTGATAGGTGTTGAGCATGGTAACTCTGGGGTCTAGCCCAGTGCATGAGACACAACAAATGTTTATGGAATGAACTATACCCCTGGGTTGACTACCAAAAAAATCTTGAATAGTTTCAGCAATGAGTTTTCTCTCTAAAGCATCCTGAAAGAGAAGTGTCAAATCTCTATGGTGTTCTTTACGTGTTCCAGAATCTACTCTCACCTGACCCTAGACCCCATCCCAGATGTTTGATGGTGATCAAGTGGTTTCCTGCTATTTAAATTGGTTATTCACCGTGGTTCATGGAAACTGATTAAAGGCAAGACCAAGAAATGCAAGGTTACTTTTCTAGTGAAAGCAACTTGGATTAGTAATCAGACAAATTAGACCTTCCCTGGTGGTTCAGTTGGCAAAGCAGGAGACCCCAGTTCGATTCCTGGGTCAGGGAAGATCCCCTAGAGAAGGGATAGGCTACCCACTTCAGTGTTCTTGCCTGGAGAACCCCATGGACACAGGAGCCTGACGGGCTACAGTCCGTGGGGTCACAAGAGTCAGACATAACTTAGTAACTAAACCAACACTACAGTTGTAGAGGAAAGGTTCATGAGATGGGAGAATTCGAGTAAGCCCTTACAGGTATAGAAAGAGAATCAGTGAGATACTGTCAGTCTTGGGTGCAGCACAAGGAATTCTTTCTCTAGTTCATAGGATTTCTTATGCTTTCAAAAATGAGTACTATCCTAACCCTATAAGACTAAGCTCAATTTCTTTTTTTTTTTCTTTTTTACTGTAGAAACAGTAAATGTTCGTAACAGAGTTTAATTTATAGATGCCATTCCTTTGACTCAGACTTCAGTCTTACTTTGAGAATGAGGTTCTCTGGCTTCTTTGAATCAGGAGAAACAGCTCCATATATCATATGAAATTTCTAGTATTATTGGAGGTTTTATTTGCTTCCTAAAGAGGAATATATGGGGTATAATTTAGAATTAAAATTTACTCTGAAATACAAAACCCAGTACACTGTTCCTCTACCTATAGGGTTTGATAATCTTTGCAAAAACTCGTTAATGGAAGTATTTCTCTGTTCCTGGTATAGATTAGAAGAATAGGTTAGCCTGTTATTGCTTGTCTCTGAATGTGCTCTTAACCTATATGAAATGAGACAAGACTGGGGTGATTAAGAAAAAACCAAAGGGTACCTTGATTGGATTCACTTTAGTACTATAAAGCAGTTTTCTTTTAATAATGGGAAATGAAAAAGTTTCATGAGTTCAGACCAGGATGCATATGAAGGTAAATTTTGAAGCCTGCGCACATGTATAGGCACACACTTACACTTTAGAAAGTTCACATCCTAGCAGGAATATTACATAGCTTGCAATAATGAAAGGGATGATGTGAAGGGGGTGTTATTTTAAATCCACTCTTGTATACCCAAAAAAGGTATATTATTTGGAAGGACTTTGATACCGGTGTATTTTACAGTTTGACAACTTGGAACTTTGTAAACTGGCCATTGCGTATAGACGAAGGTATCCATTTATCTCACGTATGTCTTGTTGAGGCGAAGCTGTCAGAAGAAATCTTATCACATGGTGCCCCATTTGTTTTCTGTGGGGATTTATGATGGTTTTGAAAAGGTCTCGTGATCCCATAGGCTGCCACGATTCTCTGACTTTTCTCTGTCAATGGATCAGATTTTTGACATTTTCTGAGAGCATTCAGAAAAGATTTGATAAATCAGCTTGTGGTGTTTATTTTAATTGATCTGAGGCCCATTCCTTCAAGAATTCATCAGCCGCAGTGACAGGGTCTGGGTGTGCTGCTGTGGAATGAAAGAACGGGGCCGGCCATGCTCCTGTGGTGATGATATAGATATTCTGTTGAAAGTTTATGCACACCGACGAGGAGATGTCATAACTAATTTAGTATGTTGTAAATCTCTTGACACAGATTCTAATTCATAAATCTCATCCATCACATGTGATTCATGAAACGATAGACAACCTTTGATGAGAAGGTACTTTTGTCTGTGTTCCAAGTTCCTTACATTTTTCCTTATTCAAATATAAATCATTCCAGAACAACAGACTTCTATTATGAAAATGGAGCTGTGGAGGTCCTTCCTTCTTTCGCTTCCTTTCTCACACCCGTAAAAAGCAAAACGCTCTCTTTGAAAACAAGGACGTGTTTCTAGGAGAGCAACAAGATGGAAGTATATGCACTGTGTGTCTGTGCAGTGAATATAGAAAGAGGCTAAGTTCAGAGAAATGGCAAAGATGAACGTCAGCTGTTGTTCTAAATGATTTTAGAAAAGACAGAAAATTTGAATAAAACTTATAGTCCTTGTCACTAACTTTTTTCAAAATTAATTTTAATTATTTACCTAACTTGGTTAGTTATGTAGTAGTGCTGGTTGCTCAGTCATGTCCAATTCTTTGCAACCCCATGGACTGTAGAACACCAGACTCCTCAGGCCATGGAATTCTCCAGGCAAGAATACTGAAGTGGGTTGCCATTTCCTTCTCCAGGGGATCTTCCCAACATAGGGATTGAACCCAGGTCTCCTGTATTGCAGGCAAATTCTTTACCATCAAAGGTTTGTTTTACTCTGACGTTTCCTAAGTTTACTTGGGCTACAAATTCATCCCTCCTCAGGTTGGCCTTATTGATTTATTATTTTTGACTTGACTGATAAATAAACAGGCAATCATTCTTCTCAGAAAGTCAACTATCTAACAAAGGTGAGCTCAGAAAATGGTTGGCACTTACAACCTTAGTTAACAGAGTGATTTTTTCCTATTTTTCTGAGCAATCTAAAGCCAACAAGAGGTGATATATCATCCAACTAGCCTGCTAGAAAGTTAATAAATCTGGTCAGATGTGAGAAGGCTTTACCATTAGCAAAAGACATATGTATAATTTTATTTACAACTTAAGTCATTTAGGTGATTATGGCAACTAGAACTATACCAGTGACTATGAAAGTGAAAGTCGCTCAGTTATGTCCAACTCTTTGTGATCCCATGGACTGTATGGCCCATGGAATTCTCCAGGCCAGAATACTGAAGTGGGTAGCCTTTCCCTTCTCCAGGGGATCGTCTCAACCCAGGGATCAAACCCAGGTCCTCCCGTATTGCAGGTGGATTCTTTTTTTTTTTTTTTAATTAATTTATTTTTTATTGGAGGCAAATTATTTTACAATATTATATTGGTTGGTTTTGCCATACATTGATATGAATTTGCCCCAGGTTTACATAAGTTCCCCCTCCTGAACCCCCCTCCCACCTCCCTCCTCCCTTTATCCTCCCTCTGGGTCATCCCCGCATGCCAGCCCCGAGCATCCTATAACATGCATTGACCCTGAACTAGTGATTCGTTTCACATATGACAACATACGTGTTTCAATGCCATTCTCCCAAATCATCCCACCCTCACCCTCTCCCATAGAGTCCCAAAGACTGTTCTATACATCTGTGTCTCTTTTGCTGTCTCATATACAGGGTTATCATTTGCATCTTTCTAAATTCCATATATATGTGTTAGTATACTGTATTGGTGTTTTTCTTTCTGGCTTACTTCACTCTGTATAATAGGCTCCAGTTTCATCCACCTCATTAGAACTGATTCAAATGTATTCTTTTTAATGGCTGAATAATACTCCATTGTGTATATGTACCAAAGCTTTCTTATCCATTCGTCTGCAGATGGACATCTAGGTTGCTTCCATGTCCTGGCTATTATAAACAGTGCTGCAATGAACATTGGAGTACACGTGTCTCTTTCAATTCTGGTTTCCTCGGTGTGTATGCCCAGGAGTGCGATTGCTGGATCATATGGCAGTTCTATTTCCAGTGTTTTGAGGACTCTCCACACTGTTCTCCATAGTGGCTGTACTAGTTTGCATTCCCACCAACAGTGTAAGAGGGTTCCTTTCTCTCCACATCCTCTCCAGCATTTATTGCATGTAGACTTTTGGATAGCAGCCATTCTGACTGGTGTGAAATGGTATCTCATGGTGGTTTTGATTTGCATCTCTCTGATTATGAGGGATGTTGAGCATTTTTTCATGTGTTTGTTAGCCATCTTTATGTTTTCTTTGGAGAAATGTCTGTTTAGTTCTTTGGCCCATTTTTTGATTGGGTCATTTATTTTTCTGAAATTGAGCTGCAGGAGCTGCTTTTATAATTTGGAGATTAATCCTTTATCAGTTGCTTCATTTGCTATTATTTTCTCCCATTCTGAAGGCTGTCTTTTCACCTTACTTATAGTTTCCTTTGCTGTGCAGAAGCTTTTGATTTTAATTAGGTCCCATTTGTTTATTTTTGCTTTTATTTCCAATATTCTGGGAGGTGGGTCATGGAGGATCCTGCTGTGATTTATGTCGGAGAGTGTTTTGCCTACGTTCTCCTCTAGGAGTTTTATAGTTTCTGGTCTTACATTTAGCTCTCTAATCCATTTTGAGTTTATTTTGGTGTATGGTGTTAGGAAGTGTTCTAGTTTCATTCTTTTACAAGTGGCTGACCAGTTTTCCCAGCACCACTTGTTAAAGAGACAGTCTTTTCTCCATTTTATATTCTTGCCTCCTTTGTCAAAGATGAGGTGTCCATAGATGCGTGGATTTATCTCTGGGCTTTCTATTTTGTTCCATTGATCTATATTTCTGTCTTTATGCCAGTACCATACTGTCTTGATGACTGTGGCTGTGTAGTAGAGCCTGAAGTCCGGCAGGTTAATTCCCCCAGTTCCATTTTTCTTCCTCAAGATTGCTTTGGCTATTCGAGGTTTTTTGTATTTCCATACAAATTGTGAGATTATTTGTTCTAGTTCTGTGAAAAATATCTTTGGTAGCTTGATAGGGATTGCATTGAATGTATAAATTACTTTGGGTAGTATACTCATTTTTACAATATTTATTCTTCCAATCCACGAACATGGTATATTTCTCCATCTATTAGTGTCCTCTTTGATTGCTTTCAGTAGTGTTTTATAGTTTTCTATGTACAAGTCTTTTGTTTCTTTAGGTAGATATATTCCTAAGTATTTAATTCTTTTCGTTGCAACAGTGAATGGAATAGTTTCCTTAATTTCTCTTTCTATTTTCTCATTATTAGTGTATAGGAATGCAAGGGATTTCTGTGTGTTGATTTTATATCCTGCAACGTTACTGTAATCATTGATTAGCTCTAGTAGTTTTCTGGTAGAGTCTCTAGGGTTTTCTGTGTAGAGGATCATGTCATCAGCGAACAGTGAAAGTTTTACTTCTTCTTTTTCAATTTGTATTCCTTTTATGTCTTTTTCTGCTCTGATTGCTGTAGCCAAAACTTCCAGAACAATGTTGAATAGTAGTGGTGAGAGTGGGCACCCTTGTCTTGTTCCTGACTTGAGGGGAAATGCTTTCAGTTTTTCACCATTGAGGATAATGTTTGCTGTGGGTTTGTCATATATAGCTTTTATTGGCACACTTCAAGAAACAAGAAAAAAGTCAACTAAATAACCTAACTCTACATCTAAAGCAACTAGAAAAGGAAGAAATGAAGAACCCCAGGGTCAGTAGAAGGAAAGAAATTGTAAAAATTAGGGCAGAGATAAATGCAAAAGAAACAAAAGAGACCATAGCAAAAATCAACAAAGCCAAAAGCTGGTTCTTTGAGAAGGTAAATAAAATTGACAAACCACTAGCCAGAATTATCAAGAAACAAAGGGAGAAGAACCAAATCAATAAAATTAGAAATGAAAATGGAGAGATCACAACTGACAACACAGAAATACAAAGGATTATTAGAGAATACTATCAGGAATTATATGGCAATAAAATGAATAACCTGGAAGAAATGGACAAATTCCTAGAAAAATACAACTTTCCAAAACTGAACCAGGAAGAAATAGAAAATCTGAACAGACCCATCACAAGCACGGAAATTGAAACTGTAATCAAAAATCTCCCAGCAAACAAAAGCCCAGGTCCAGACGGCTTCACAGCTGAATTCTACCAAAAATTTAGAGAAGAGCTAACACCTATTCTACTCAAACTCTTCCAGAAAATTGCTGAGGAAGGGAAACTTCCAAACTCATTCTATGAGGCCACCATCACCCTAATCCCCAAACCTGGTAAAGACCCCACAAAAAAAGAAAACTACAGGCCAATATCACTGATGAACATAGATGCAAAAATCCTTAACAAAATTCTAGCAATCAGAATCCAACAGCATATTAAGAAGATCATACATCATGACCAAGTGGGCTTTATCCCAGGAATGCAAGGATTCTTCAATATCCGCAAATCAGTCAACGTAATACACCACATTAACAAACTGAAAAATAAAAATCATATGATTATCTCAATAGATGCAGAGAAAGCCTTCGACAAAATTCAACATCCATTTATGATAAAAAACCCTCCAGAAAGTGGGAATAGAAGGGACATACCTCAACATAATAAATGCAGGTGGATTCTTTACCAGCTGAACCACAAGGGAAGCCCAAGAACAATGGATTGGGCAGCCTATCCCTTCTCCAGAGGATTTTCCCGACCCAGGAATCAAACCAGGGTCTCCTGCACTACAGAGAGATTCTTTACCAACTGAGCTATCAGGGAAGCCCTATGGCCTTTGTAAAAAGACAAGGTGCCACCTTTAAGAAGTTTCCAATTATGTCAAATGGTAGAGTTGAAACAACACATCAGGTGGTAAAGATAAAGTAGAAGTGGATATGGAACTATAAAAAAAGGACAAAAATCTATTTATGGACCTTGAAAGATGCTTTGAATTAGGGACATATGGAGGAAATAGAACTGAACTTTGGGCTTAAAGGAAGATTTAAATATGATATTATAGCATCCAAATGCTGTCAAAAAATACTCACTTTTCGCAGCTAAAATATAGGGACATCAGAGTGTTTATGGAAAATCACATTAGTTGAGTCTGGAGTCTAGGATTTCTTTTCCTGTCTGATTGATAATAGTCCACATACCTTGAATCATTGTGTGTAAATTTTTTAATGTATTATTC
This sequence comes from Moschus berezovskii, assembly GCF_049115385.1. Classification (NCBI taxonomy): domain Eukaryota; kingdom Metazoa; phylum Chordata; class Mammalia; order Artiodactyla; family Moschidae; genus Moschus; species Moschus berezovskii. The sequence continues at coordinate 25,986,399 of NC_142480.1, read as the reverse complement.
ATGATAATAAGAGACATAAGTCCACTTAAATCTTACAATAGAGGAATTTAATTTTATTTAATTATCTCCATACCCCATCTTCATAAAAAGTTCTTGTATAAATAGCCAGTAAGTTCTGAAAGTGGCTAATATGCATTTTCCTAATTATCTTTCTCTTCAGATGAATGTGGTAGCAAGTCATAGATTATCTAAAAGTAAAGAACAGTCAAAGAATCAGAAATAAAGGACCCGAATAACTCACCAACTAGAGAAATATCCCTTTTATTTTCAAAACCAAAATAAGCAAATTCCAAGGGGTGAAACAAATGAAAGAAGAAAAAGGCACAAGTAAATGCATTCACCTTTCCTCCAGCACTCATGTCCCCTTCCCTTGAAGTGCTCAAATTTTACAAGTGAAGAAACTCCGAGAGGGGAAAGGTCCCTCAGAAAGAAGACACAGTGCAAATGCCATGTCTGTAATGGAGGGTAATTTGAAGTAAACTCCTGCTCTGAGCCTGTAATGAGAGAGAAAAGAAATGAAGAGCTGGAAAGGTCCAATGTCAGAATTTACAACAGGTAAATTCTAATGACTAAAAGGTACAATGACCAATAACCCCTTGCCTGAGCCAGAAATGATGTGAAGTGCTTCAGCCCATCTCTCTCCCCAAGTTTTGGCTCCTGATCTTTCAGACCAGTGTTCTCTGCCTCAGAACTCCCCTGATTACCACTGGGTTCCAGTAGAGTAGGAAGAAACATGAGTCAGATACAACAGATTAAATGAAGTCTATTAGGTCCAGAATTGGGATGTATCATAGAAGGAGGCTTTCTTTACAGCTAACATGAAAGATGAATTCTCGGGGAAAAGGCCATTTTATTGAAAGTGCTAGAAACATTTGCTATAATTGTTAATAGCCCTCTGCTATGCCAGCATGGTAAAGTTGCAAGTACCTTAATAATTCAGGCAACCATATATGATTTTGTTCTTTACTTGACTGTCTGCCAATTTAATCAATTGATAATGAACCTGATGTTTCACATGTAAGAAAATTAAAAAGAAACACTAAAAGGATCAAACACTCAAATTCTACAGAACAGATTTGACAGATCTTTAAACATTGATCCTCCCTCAAAGACACAAATCATATGGATGTGGTTGTAGCATTAATCAAAATTTCAGATCCCATTGAGTTCACCCAAGTGTTGGCCTTAGTTATTTATGCCCAGATTGCAGCTCAGGAAAGGCATTGAGACACAAATGTGTTGCACGCAGTTTATCTTTTCACCGATTATTCAAACTTAAAATCAGAAAAGACTTTGATGTCTCAAGCTGTTCCATTTTGAGAGTTGAGAGCAAAAATGAAAAGAAAGGAAGTTGCTGAAAGAAAGAATGAGGTAGAGATTTTTTTTTAATCAGCCAAAACTGTATTAATAATTCTACTGGCCTGGCACCTAGCACCATACTAGGTACAGTTGATAAAATACAGCAGAGAGACTGTAGGTAGGTGCTGCATTTTTGGACCTGACATTCTAATTAGAAGGATAAAACATCAAAACCTATATAACAAAGAACCATTTTATAAACAAAAGAGCATGGCCAAATTGGGCTATGAATTCGGAGGCAGCTAGACGAGTCAAGGAAAGCTTTATGGGGAGAGGTGGATCCACTGAACTGTAAACTATCTAAAGTAAAAATAGTAAGTCCAATTTTCTGCTGAAAATACTGGTCATAAATAAAAGTGGAGAAATTTAGATCGGCTTACAAAGTGGAATGGATTTAGTTAGTTAGTTGCTCAGTCGTGTCTCACTCTTTGCAACCCTATGGACTGTAGCCCGCCAGGCTCCTCTGTCCATGGGCATTCTCTAGGCAAGAAGACTGGAGTGGGTTGCTATTCCCTTATCCAGTGGATCTTCCCAACCCAAAGATCAAACCTGGGTCTCCCACATTGCAGGAAGATTCTTTACCATCTGAGCCAATATTTTCCAGGAAACCTTCAAATGCTTGTATTCTGATTGTCACCACACCCGAACTCCCATTTTGTCCCCCCTACAGTTGAAGTCGGAGAAGGCAATGGCAAGCCACTCCAGTACTCTTGCCTAGAAAATCCCATGGATGGAGGAGCCTGGTAGGCTGCAGTCCATGGGGTCGCTACGAGTCAGACATGACTGAGCAACTTCACTTTCACACATTGGAGAAGGAAATGGCAACGCACTCCAGTGTTTTTGCCTGGAGAATCCCAGGGACGGGGGAGCCTGGTGGGCTGCCATCTATGGGGTCACACAGAGTCAGACACGACTGAAGTGACTTAGCACAGTTGAAGTGAGTGGCCACTTAGGCCAGAATAACCCTGGAGGCATACTCGACTTCTCTTTTTATTATTAGTATTCTCCACATAGAATACACCAGCATTTGGGTGCACCTTCAAAATACATCCAAACTCGGATGCCTTCTCACTTCCTCCAGCTACCACTGTGGCCCCAGCCATGCCATCTGTTGCTGGGTCTCTGCAGTGACCCAGTCAGTGTACACCTCTTGCCCCACACCCGTCAGCCACACGGTCCTGTTCGAATATCAATCAGATCACAATACTTGCCTTCAGACTCCAAGGACTTCCCATCTCAAAGTGTCAAAAGTACTTTGAGGTCCTTTGTGACAGGAGGCTGTCGCCTCCCCACACACTTTTTATTTCCCTGATTTTTATCTCCTGCTGTTTCCCCTTCTCTCAGTCCATTCCAGCCCTCCTGCATGCTCAGCCGGCTCCACCCTCTCAGGACCCTGGCGCTTGTGTTTGTTCTACATGGAACACTCTTCCGGGATAGCCACCTGGCTGTCCCTTTATCTCTTTCCAGTCTGTTTGAATGTCATGTGCTCAGTGGGCTTCCCTGACTACCCTATTTAAAATTACAAACCACCTCCTCCATGCTCCCTGACACCCCAGTCCTGTTCTCAACCTAGTTTCTTTTCCATAATACTTAGCACTCACTCGTGCTGTATAATTTAGTTACTGCTTTTGTTTATTGTCTGTCTTCCACCCTCCTGAGGTCAGGAAACTTTGTGTGTTTTACCGTTCTCTGAGACGTCCCATCACCTAGAACATGTGGCACATCTTAGATGCTCAATAATATCCATGGGATAAGTGGATAGTGGAGCTAGAGCCAAGGTCATCGTGGCAAATGAGGACATTCTCCTGGAGTTGTGTTGCATTTGGTTTAAGGAACAGGTTTCTAATTCAAGATCCAGGAATAGGATTTGGGGGCCTTCTGAATCCCTGAAATGGGTGCAAAATGTTGTGTTCACCTACGTTTTTATGAGTGGAAGTGAGGGTTTTTTTTAGCTTTTATAAGCTTCTCAAAGAGTCTTTGACATAGAGGTAAAGAGAATCGCTGGCTTAGAATATTCCACAGAATTAGAGGAGAACTACCTAGTTTTCATTTTACTAATTAGAGTACTCATCATTTTAAATACAGGAAAATTGATAGACCAAAAGATGTTAAAAGTTGTATTTTCTCAAGTCCAAAACAACCTTAGTGAAAGTGAAAGTCGCTCAGTTGTATCGGACTCTTTGCGACCCCCATGGACCATACAGTCTATGGAATTCTCCAGGCCAGAATACTGGAGTGGGTAGCTTTTCCCTTCTCCAAGGGATCTTCCCAACCCAAGGATCAAACCAGAGTCTCCTACATCGCAGGCAGATTTTTTACCAACTGAGCTCTCAGGGAAGCCCCAAACAACCTTATCATTTGGCTAATTCTGTCATCGTCAGCTTAAATGGAAGGACCGGATGTCAAAACCAGTCAGCCTGGCAGAGCCCCGTAAGATCAATTCCTTTGAATTTCCTCAGCATTTGTACATGTGTTTTATACACTCTCTTGTCCATTCATCACCTTGAAACTGCTTTAGGCCTATTCCATGCATGTATGTGTGTACAGAATGAGTATTTAATTGTTTGTTAATAAATTAATATTGAATGAATGAAGTCACAACTGAGATAACTACCTGTGATGCTATATTAAATTAGTGGTAAAATCCATATTATTTGATTTCCGATCCAGTGTGTTTTCTATTTGACTGTATAGGCTCTGTCTTGTTGCGGGATGACCTTTTATATAACTAGAAACATAAATAATGTACCAAGAACTCTTGTCTTGTAATCTTGGTCTTAGCAGGGGCCTAAATGGTGACCTTGGCACTTGCTCTGCTTTGATTACTTAAATTTTTAAATGGGAATAGTATAATCATCTAGTTGGTCTTGACTGATTAAAAATATAAAATATAAGTCAACCTATGTTGTCCCACTTATCACCAGCTTATTTTAATTTCTGAGCAGAAAGCTGTAGGTATAAATATCGTAGGTAAGACCACTCTTCAAAGTAGCCAGTATATAGAAGGTTCTGATACAGTGGGGAATAGTCTTTCCTTTACAGTTAGGGGAGCTGCTACCCCGACCACTTGTGACAGTAGGGATGAATTCCTTTGAAGAAGCTATGGGAGAGTTGGGGCTGACTAAAGAGGCAGAAGTGACTTGATGAAATTCTCTATTTCTGTTTTTGGTGAACCACCTGTATCCAGCAAGTTAGGTAACAAAGCAGGTGTTAGGACAAACTTTGCCTGAAGATACTGGAGCTTGCTAGCTGGCATCATTCCAAAGGCATGATGAAATAAGCTGTTAGATATGTTGTCAAAGAGATTGATTGTATCAACTATTTTGAGGTTTCCTCTGATTAATTATATAAGCAACATAATTGTTCACCAAAGGCAATTCAAATAAAGATAATTATGTCCTGCCTATAAAGAATAGGAAATAATAAAACAATATGGGAATCAGTGACCTTTTTGATCCATCAAATATCCTATTGGAATCCACTTACACAAATAAACTTTCTTTTTCCACTTATTTCTACCTTCCATCTGTGGGCTTACAGACTTGTTAGAGAGTGATAGGATCTTAAATGTTTAATCAACGATAAAACAGAATCTTCAAAGATAAATTCATAGCCAAGATCACTTGACAGGGTACTAGCAAACTAAAACTACAGTCGGGGACTTCTAGTTCTTTCCTCTTTGCATGTATATACATTTGTATCAGGGTCTTTCTGACAGTTCTTTCTCTTTCATCCTTTGTGTATGTGTAAGAGAGAGAGGGAGGAAAAGAGAATGAGAATGAATATGAATCTGTAATCATTTAAGTATATCAAAGTTCCTTATTTATCTTAATGAAAGTATCAATAACAGTTGTATGGAATTTACTTGTGAAGAGGGGACTGTCTACAGTTACAATATTGAATTCCAGAAGTAGTCACTGCATTTCCCAAAGTGTGCCTGCCTTTTTCAGATCATAAGTATTATAAATATCTCAAATGTTGAATATATGAAAAGCAGTGCTTCTTGTACAAGATCTTATATAAGACTTAAAAATTCTCCAGTGATGTCTACCTCCCACTGTGTTTAAGGCAATTAATACTTAACACCTTTAGCAATATTCCCTAGAGTAATTATTAAACATAGACTATTGGGCCATCATTAACTTATTGGGAAAGATAGAATCAGAATTATAGAATGGAAACCGCATTCAGTGTCATTATGACAAGCAATACTATTCATTCATTAACAAGTATCTATTCAACAGCTGCTGGGTGACAGGCACCATTTAAAGTGCTGAGGTTAATGCCAGTGAACAAACTGCAGCCCCCTACCTTCATGGAGTTTATATTCCAGTGAAGGGAAATAGACAGTGAACAGAAAATGCAATTAAGCATGTTGATTATATGATACTTAAGGTTATAAGTACAAAGGGGAAAAAAGTAAGAAGGTGAAGAGAGTTTATGTATTGTAGTGAGGCTTCCAATATTAAATATTCAAATGTTTGTTAACAGTAGAGTACTGTACTTACTCCTGAAACTAGATCATCTAAAATATTATTTCCCTCAAGCTACAAGCAAAGCATCAAAGAACTAGGGAAAATATGATATATGTGTACGTGTGTGCGTGTATACAGACATATTATTGTCACATATATATACATATTCAGTAGACTATGTGATTTATTATTCATAGAGGATAGAACTTAGTATAAAACAACATTTTTATCAAGGAGCAATTTTAATAAACATTTTTTAAAAGATACATGTAGAGATCTTCACAGCATTATTGGAAAAACTGAACTAAGATAGCAAACATGAGATCCTGATGAAAATTCCTCACATACTACACAAATAAAAGTTGTTTTTCTTTTTTATTCCATAGTGACAGATGCTCTCATCACTGTTTAGGTTTTACTTTTGTAAAATCCAAGAACCTTGGCAATTTTGGTTCCAGCTAAAATATTCTTCACCATGTCTATATCAGAGAATACATAATAGAGAAAAAATCAAACATACGGTTTAGATACAAAGATAAAGGGGAACTCATGTACACCCGGGGTGGATTCATGTCAATGTATGGCAAAACCAACCAATATAATATTGTAAAATAATTAGCCTCCAATAAAAAAATAATAAAATAAAATAAAAACAAAGATAATCCATGGACTATCTTGTTCCCATGACTAAATTATATCAGTGATCTTGAGTCCATTGCTTATGCCCCAGTTCAGACCTTCACATAACAGCTAAAAATGACTTTGCAGTTGGGATCAAATACTATGTCCCCTCTGAAAGTAACAGCATCCTCATTCATGCTAGGCAGCTGATTCTCTCCATCTTCAAGGTTTTTCACTCACATTATTTTGCAGTTTCCTGCCAGACATCAATAACAAAACAGGGATGGGGGGATTAAAGTAAAAAAAAAAATTAGATATTTATTTGTGGACAATAGTGTTAATGAACACATCTCTGCCTGTGTCCCCAAACAAACTCCTTTTTACAACACCATGGAAACTAAACACTGTCTGTATTTTATAGCTTGTATTTCTGATTGTATTTCATAGGCTTTTCACAGCAATTCTGCTTAGTCACTTTATTTTAATCAAGAGATGTCCAAAGAGCCATGTAAATGGACATTCAGAAAAAGGTTTTATTAAGTGTTTGTATGGGCCATCAGAGTCTTAGCCCAAGGTTGCAAAAACAGTGAACAAGATTCCTTGACACCATACAGGACATGGGTGATTTTAAAGTTCAACCTTTGGAAATAGAATTTTCTCCTTTGCCATAAATTCCATGTCATCAAATTTCTCTCACAAGTTGTGTTATGAAACTAAGGGAAAAACAGCGTATCTCTTTTGTGTTAAAGAGACTCCTCTTTAAATGTTCAGCAAGATTTCTTGTTTGTTATGAAGAGCCGGTTATAAGCATTCAGGGGGCATACAGCTCAGGTTTTTAATAGGATATTTAGGATTCCAAGATCTATGAAAATGGCCTTCTCCAATGGATATTCAGGGTGTCAGATATTCAGTATGCCAGAACACAGGTTGGAGAACTGTGAAGGAAATATAAAGTCAATGAAGAAGGTAGCATTCGGGGGCTTCAGGGAGTACAAAGATAATTGTGGATCAATTGTGCCAGACAATTTGAAGCAACTTAAGACTGCCGTCAGTACTTTAATTGTTTCTGCTGCAGAGTTTGAAAGAGCATTTAGTTCAATGAATGATGTGTTAACACCTAGTTGCGATGCTCTGTCCATTAGTTGCATATCATCTTTGTCTTTTTATTAAGCTGGTTGGTCCACTGTTCCACATGCTTAAGCCTAAAGATTATGTCAAGAAGTGGCTTGTAAGTGGCGGCTTGAAAGTCAGAAATTGTAGAAATGTGACAAGAGAAGCTCTCGGCTCTTCTATCTTACTTTTATTTTATTTGAAGAGTCTGAACTGTTTCCCCCTCCTTAAGCCTGGGCTCCTGGGCATTGAGCGAGTCAAAAACTACAATTTTCTCATGTAATGAAATAGGCTAAAACAAGATCATGTCAGTCCTAAGTTAGGTAACTTTTTCACTTTGGGAAAATCAATAATACCTCCCCTATGAACTCCCAAAGTATAGTGGATGGAAAACTATATGCGGCCCTCTATGGAGAAGGAAATGGCAACCCACTCCAGTGTTCTTGCCTGGAGAATCCCAGGGATGGGGAAGCCTGGTGGGCTTCCGTCTATGGGGTCACACAGAGTCGGACACGACTGAAGTGACTTAGCAGCAGCAGCAGCAAGGAGTTATTAAGCATCTCCTTGAGTCTATCAGCTATATGTCTACGTGGAATACACTTCGAAACTGGAGAAATGGGAAATAATTGAGGCTCATCATCGGAATTGCCCTTTCACATTAGACTCTTTGGTGCCTATGCTTTAAACAGAATTTTGTTTTGGGTCCCTGGGTATTCTTTCCTATAATGCAGATATGAACTTGAAAACTTATAGACTACAGAATAGAATGTGTTTGTCTTATGACAGCAGTGGGGCTTGTACTCAATAGCTTATTTTTAAGCACATTCTCTCTAGTCTCTCATATATTCCCATTTTCTCCACTTGCCATTCATTTATTCTTACTTCTCCTCGTCCAAAATTTAAAAGACAGCATTGTAGGCACAGGATCTCCTCTCTGTCAGGTCCATAGCCATTTGGCTTTTTTGTGCTTTTTCCCCCTTTGTGCCTTTTCGTACCTTTTTTTGTTCTGGCAATAGACCTGAAAACTTACATCATAGGAGTCAGTAGCTTGTGACTTCAAACAACAGGCATTCAAATTCAAGTGATGATAGATAGCTCATGATTAAAATATCTCTCTTTTCTTTGTGCAATGAGCCAGCAAGATTCTTTGAGAGCATTTAAACTCTAATGCTATCATACTTCAACATTCTTCTCCAGAATTCTTCACATTCACAGTTTCTCAGGAGAGGGTATTAGCTGTCCAAATTCTCATCTGTGCCGCTGTGCTCAGCTATAACCTTGAACTGCTCCTGGCCTTTCTTTACTCCCTTCCAAGACACACTCCCAGAGTTACTATTTATTTTCTCTCCCCACGTATGTATCCACTGAGAAAAGGCACCACTTAGACCATTACCAATTTTGAGTTTAAATACTTTTCACTTGAAAGCCTGCAGGATTTTGATCTGATTGGTACAGATAATTTGAGGGGGGCTCTCTTTTGCAGCAACTTGGGAAGTAGCTCCGTCTTCTTGGATAAGTTGCTGAGAGTAAAGGAAGAAAAGAGCATTTCAGTTATTGAATATTTAATTCTGGACAGCAGTTTAATCAGGACTGGGATTTGGGCAATGGCTCCAGCCCCCTCCTAACTTAGTATAGTTTCAGTTCTTAGTATTCCTTAATTATCCCACTGAGATGTTTGAGAAGCAACTAGTAGTAAATGAACTTGGCAAATCAGCTATTACCCAAGTAATGAAATACAAATACATATGTTTGACAATTCTGCAGGGAAATTTTTTAAGCCAGGATTCTCAGTGGATTGTATTGGCCAAGAGAGGGAAAAACAGGTGTTGTTATCAAACCGTATCTACAAACAGTTTGACAGGAGTTTTAAAATAATGCACAGATTTTCCTTGCCATGAATTCCAAACATGTCAATTAACCTATGGAGAATCCTGATTGTCAAATAATGAATCAATAGACACCCCACAGGATAGCGAAGGGAGGGCTCGCTATGACGTCGGGTTAAATATTCAAGGCTTTCTCCCAAACAGTATATCTAAGGATGCATATCAACTTCACATCTAACCTCCAACAAAGCAGAGATCAGCTCTACTGAGAAAATTGATTTTATTCAACAGTAAGGCAAGGGAAATTAGTAAATTCAATATTTGTAGAAAGAAAATAAGCGAAGCCAGCTATTCCTGGTGGTCTGAGACTGTTCTTTGTTTTGGTAATTATGCCTTTATGTTTTAGGGCTCTTATTTACATTTTCAGAAGGGCTTGAAATAGTTCATGCACCGAGTGTTCCCCTGTGCATCCAGGTTCTTCTACTGTGCAACAATAAAGTTGTCCCTGGACCCATACAAATTGAAAATGAATCCTAACTTTATAGAAAGTGCTGCTTTGCTTCTCATTGTTCAGAGCTTCTTTAGAGCTGAATCACAAACTAATGATCTCCACTGCAGCCAAGTCCTTGGTGTGATAGTATCTCGTTGTTGTGGAGCCCACATTTACATAATGCAGAGTCTAAAATACCTTTGAGTTCCAGAATAGAACGATGGAAAATAATTTTATCCCAGTTTCTGTTGCACCTGGATAGTAAGGCACAGGCAGAAATAGAGCAACGGGATGAATTTACTAATGTTTGCTATTGGATGGTAAGCCATTCTAAAGCTATGAAAGCCTCCCAAACCCCATAGGTCTCCATTTTGCCATTAGCCGTACCAGTTTAAACATTCTGCTGCAAGAAATATTGACAGGTCAAGTACAGCTGGGAAGAGCACGTGTCCCAGTGGCCTTTACACTGACAGTTTCTCCCACATTAAAGAGTTAACTAGCAGCCAACCAGCTCGAAGTGGGAGCTAATGAATGAAATGGAGATTGATATAGACTCTCTTTGGAGGTGCATCGATCTGTATCTTGTGAACTCAGCTTAGGAATTCTGCAGGCAGCATTGCCTGAGTAACCCTGGCATGGTGCCCATTAGCAAATAACTCTTTTAATGTTGGTCTTCGATTGATATATTTATCGTATCACATATTACAGGGACCCTTCCCTCCGCTGCCGTTGTATGTGATGGTTGTGCTCTCAAGCTAAGGGAGAGTTCAACAGGGTGCATTTGAGTTTGGACAGCATCAGTGAAATAATTAATTGCATCCTTCATTTGCATGTGATGTATCTTAAGAGGTCTTACTGGGGTACGGAATCTTCCTCTTTGCTATCCCATCTAGCAACAATGAATCTAATTAGGATTTTAGACCTAGGCATAGACACGATCTCTTAGAATGATAGCACAATGAAAATAGGGTTTAAAATAGTATAAGACTGATAATATAAGTCTCACAATCTCTAATAAAGATAGAATCTGTGTAACTGATACGTCTCAGAAACAAGCAAAGATAATGCCTGGTTAAAGAACCAAACGGTGACCTGCTAGGTATTGATGGAGTCCAGTATGTCATCTTTAAGCCATACTTCAGTGGGTCCTTTTTTTTCTCGCTGTGGTTCTCTAAGTTTAATAAGTTTAATATTCATCAGAGTTACAGTGGGGTCTTGGTGGTTCAACAGGTCTGGTGTGGGGCCTAAAATATGTATTTTGATCCTTTCTCAGTTTTGATGCTGGTGACCTGTAGACTTTAACTGTTTCAATGGCGATGTAAGACCTTCAGTTCAGTTCAGTCGCTCAGTCGTGTCCGACTCTCCGCGACCCCATGAATCACAGCACGCCAGGCCTCCCTGTCCATCACCAACTCCCGGAGTACACTCAAACTCATGTCCATCGAGCTGGTGATGCCATCCAGCCATCTCATCCTCTGTCATCCCCTTCTCCTCCCGCCCCCAATCCCTCCCAGCATCAGAGTCTTTTCCAGTGAGTCAACTCGTCGCATAGAGGTGGCCAAAGTATTGGAGTTTCAGTTTTAGATTAGAGACAATGAAATTAAAAGGTGCTCAGAGGTCACTGTGCCAAAAGTGTGAACTGCTAAAAGGTTAGCCTGAACGTATGTATAAGAAATAGCAATATTCGTCACAGTAGCTTCACTTCGGTGAATGTTCTGTCTGTGGAGATGACTTTCACCCTTGGAACTGGGCTCCTTTCACCCCATTTCCAGTGTCTGGGGTTTGGGCCTCTCCATGAACCGAGGATCCAAGCCCACTTCCTCATACACAGGGATTTCTGCTTTGACTCCACTTCTCTCCGTTGCTTCTTAACTTCCCATGCAGTCATACGGGGGGAAGCCCCTTTTCTTTCATCAGCTCACGCTCAAAGGTACTTCATTATACTAGCTTGAAATTCTTGTCAATATGTTAAATGAACAGACTGAAAACTTCCCTAGTGAGATAACCTAGAAAAGCCAAGTGTCTCCTTCTGTAGGGAAAGATCCTGAGTCTATGGTGTTTGGGCAGCTTGTACTAAGAACTAAAGTCCACATCTACTTAAATCTGTCTCTACTGCTCAGGTTTACCAAAGAATATCTAGCTTATTGTCTGAATGCAAAATTATCTCAAAAAAATCCGCTTCCAACTCTCTCTTACTGGAACAAAAAACACCTAGAATTATTTGTTAGTAACAAAACCACGCTCATCCAGAGAGAAAAGTATATACCATAGTCCCGTCAGAGCTAGTTTAGTTGCCAGAGAAACAGAAGGGAATGGAACAATACCTAAGATTTCAGAAGCAGTTTATTTCTTCCTGGGAGATGATTCAGGTCAAAATAACAAAATGTTGGTCATTTCAGGGTGCCTGGCACATGACTAAGCACTTGTTGTTCAGTCACTCAGTCATGTCTGACTCTTTGCAACTCCATGGATGGCAGCATGCCAGGCTTCCCTGTCCTTAACTGTCTCCCAGAGTTTGCTCAAACCATGTCCATTGAGTCAATGATGCCATCCAACCATCTCATCTTCTGTTGCCACATTTTCCTCCTGCCCTTACTCTTTCCCAGCATCAGGGTCTTTTCCAGTGAGTCAGCTCTTCCCATCAGGTGGCCAAAGTACTGGAGCTTCAGCATCAGTTCTTCCAATGAATATTCAGGGTTGATTTCCTTTAGGATGGACTGGTTGGATCTCCTTGCAGTCCAAAGGACTCTCACCAGTTCAAAAGCATCAATTCTTTGGCACTCAGACTTCTTTATAGTCCAACTCTCTCATCCATACATGAGTACTGAAAATTCATAACTTTGACTATATCAACCTTTGGCAGCAAAGTTATGTCCCTGCTTTTTAGGTGGCTCAGATAGTAAAGAATCTGCCTGCAATGCGGGAGACCTGGGTTCTATCCCGGGTTGAGAAGATCCCCTGGAGAAGGGAATGGCTACACACTCTAGTATTCTTGCCTGGAGAATCCCCATGGACAGAGGAGCCTAGAGGGCTGCAGTTCATGCGGTCCGGTCGCAAAGAGTCAGACATGAGTGAGCGACTTTCACTTTCACTAGGTTTGTCATAGCTTTTCTTCCAGGGAGCAAGCGTCTTTTGATTTCATGGCTGCAGTGACCATCCACAGTGACTTTGGGGCCCAAACAAATAAAGTCTGTCACTGTTTCTATTGTTTCCCCATCTATTTGCCATGAAATGATGAGCCTGGATGCCATGAGCTTAGATTTTTGAATGCTGAGTTTTAAGCCATCTTTTTCATTCTCCTCTTTCACCTTCAAGAGGGTCTTTAGTTCCTCTTTGCTTTCTGCCGTAAGGGTGGTGTCATCTATGTATCTGAGGTTATTGATATTTCTCCCAGCAATCTTGATTCCAGTTTGTGCTTCATCCAACCTAGCATTTCGCATGATGTCTCTGCATGGAAGTTAAATAAGCAGAGTGACAATATACAGACAGCCTTGATATACTCCTTTCCCAATTTTGAACCAGTCTGTTGTTCCATGTCCAGTTCTAACTGTTGCTTCTTGACCTGCATACAGGTTTCTCAGGAAGCTGGTAAAGTGGTCTGGTATTCCCATTTCTTGAATTTTCCAGTTTGTTGTGATCCACACAAAAGGTTTAGCATAGTCAATGAAGCAGAAGTAGATGTTTTTCTGGAATTTCCTTGCTTTTTCTATGATCCAACAGATGTTGGCAATTTGATCTCTGGTTCCTCTGCCTTTTTTAAATCCAACTTGTACATCTGGATGTTCTCAGTTCACATACTATTGAAGCCTAGCTTGAAGGATTTTGAGCGTTACCTTGCTAGCATGTGAAATGAGTGCAATTGTGTGGTAGTTTGAACATTCTTTGGCATTTCCCTGTCTTTGGGGTTGGAATGAAAGACTGACCTTTTCTGGTCCTGTGGTTGCTGCTGAGTTTTCCAAATTTCCTGGCATGTTGAGTGCAGCAATCTAACAGCATCATCTTTTAGGATTTGAAACAGCTCAGCTGGAATTCCATCACCTCCACTAGCTTTGTTCGTAGTGATGCTTCCTAAGGCCCACCTGACTTTACACTCCAGGATGTCTAACTCTGGGTGAATGACACACCAGCCCTGGTGCTACTCAAAACATGGTGTTCCTAAAATGTCAACAAAGCATGTGCCACCCCACCCCCAAATGTTTATGTTGAAGCCTTAATCTCCAAAGTAATCTATTTGGAGGTGAGGCCTTGGGGAGGAAACTAGGACATGAGGGTGGAGCCTTCACAGATGGGAAGTCCCCTTATGGGAAGAGCCAGGAGAAACAGTCTCTCGTTTTCCACTGTGTGCAGATACAGCAAGCGGGGGACCATGTGCAAACCAGGTCTCACCAGACACTGAATCTGCTGGCAACCTCAGTCTTAGACTTCTAGCCTCCAGTACTGTGAGGAACAAAGCTTTGTTGTATACGCCACCCAGTCCTTGGTAATGTGTTAGAGCAGCCCAAGCTCACCCAGACAGTATGCATAATAAGTGCCCAAGTGCATGAGGGGAGCAGCTAATCTTAAATTCATGCAGAAGGAACAAATTTGCTGTGGATAAAGCAGTGTGCCTGGAGATTAGGAGTTCTGTGAGGGCCCAGGCCTGGCACTGAGCACAGGAGCCAGTGTGCAACAGGGAATGTTGAAGGCAGTGATTCCTGGGAGGGTGTGACTTGTGGAGACTGAGCTGGGGGAGGCGTCTTTCTGGAGCACGTGAATATGAGAAGAGCAGCAGATATTGGGGTGTGGAGAGGAAAGAGCAAGGGGGCTTTGACTCACTGCATTGAGGGGCAGGTTAAGTTGCAGAGGCCTGGGTGACTCTGGGATGGAGACGTAGAAAAGGGGTGATCCAAGTCTGAGGTCTCAGGAATGTCCCTGGCAGTGAACCATCCGTGTGGCAGCTGAAGCCACGGGTATAGTAAAGACTGGTTAAAACTGTGGTTCTCAAACAGGGAACCCAGGCCAGCAGCAGCAGACTCCCCTGGAACTTGCTTTTCTAAATCCTTGGGCCCTATCCCCAGACCTATGAAATCAGAAAGTCTGGGGGTTAGGACCCTGGTCATCTGAGTCCAGCCCTCCAGGGAATTCCTATGTACACTCCAGTTTGAGAAGCACTGGTTTAAGGAAAGTGTCGCATGAGCACAGTTACAGGGCTGGGGGAGAATGGAGGAGCCCTGCACAGTTTTCTCAAATGTGAACAGAGAGGTAGGAAAGGAAGCAGAGTGGGAAGAGGGGAGTGTTTGGAGAAGGGTGCAGCGGTTAGTAATGTTGACTGCTGCCGGGGCTGGATAGGAAGAGGCCTAGGACCTGCCCATCAGATCTGACAGCTAATAGATTGGTGGAGATGTGGCTATGGCAGATTCAGAGCAGGCCATCTGGAGTCCAGTTTCCAGAGGGTTGTCGAAGGAAGACAGGGTGAGGGAGTGGGGATAAGGAGCTTAGATTACTTTTGGAACAAGCTTAGCTGGGAAGGGGAAGAGGAGAGAGGTGGCCAAAGACCAGGGGAGTTTTAAGCTGGAGGAGAGGTATCTTTTCAAGATGTACAAAAGCTGACATCTCGGGTTTGTTCCTAGACCCGGTGGCAGGAGCCAGGGAGGAGCAGAGGCTGCAGACACAGAGGTGACAGAAGCAGAGTCTCACCTTAAACTTGGTTTCCCCTTCCCCAGACTCTCTTGGCCTCAATTTAAACATTTAATCACAGCCTTCTTCTAACTGTGACAGCAGCCTCATTGCCTAACATCAGACACAGCCCAGATTTAATATCCTTTATGAGGCATAGAACTATCACTGGACACTCAGATGTTCATGCCCATCTGGTCCCATCTCTTGGCTTCTCTGTTGCTTCCTCCCACTGTCCTTCGCCAGCTCCCCGTGGTCAGCTTGGAGAATCCCTTCTTCTGACCGGTAAAGACCCATCTTCTCTCTGAAAGGGTCCCTTCTCCCCTAGGCAGAGTGAGTCGATTCTTTCCACCTTTAGCCCTGTCTCACGCTGCAGTGTGGCCATGCTCTCAGGTGTCTGCATCAGGGACTGGAAACACAACTGGACCCCACTTACTTTTGATTCCACTGCCCCGCACAGTGTCTGCCCATCACAAGGGCTTCCTGGAAGTTTATGAAGGGCCGTGTGCTCGGTTTCCGCATTAGAGATTCACTCTTCCATCTGTGTTATTTGCCTGCCTCAAATATCTAAGTTTGTCCAAATACAGATAGGTTTTGCAGTAGCCGTTTTCTCTCTAGGTGTGGGTTTCATTACTTGAGCTGGAGCTTCCTGGAATTGCCCAGGTGACTCACCAGTGACATATGAGGACCTTTCCAAAGCTACAGTTAGCCTGGGAGAGTTTCTAAGGAAGTCTGGGTTAAATCTTGAGAATCAAGTAGCCATTACCAAGAGACCATAAAACATGGGTATTCTGACCATGCTCCAAGGCAGCCTGGCCTTCAAGACTCACCAGCCAGACAGCTCTTCCTAGAGCCACACGATAGTGAAATTCCGGAATGTCATTGCCTGGCACACCAGCCTCCTCAATGTCAAAACCGGATACCATGATTAAACACTCAAAATGAAAATCTCTTTGTCAGGAAATTTCCAGCATCCTCATTTCCCCCCCTGCTACCAGGCTATCGGCAGGAGAGGAACATGCACGGATAACGCTATCGTGTGCACACACAGTGATTGCAGGTTTAAAGACTAAGGGATTGGTCTATTTGCTCTTCTTCTACTAGAACCATTATATCTATATTTGTTTTCCTTCAGCATCAATGTAGATGGAGGCATTTTATTTTTTTCATGATAAAAATAAGCTTTTTATTATAGGCTTGAGAAAAGCATTGCTGAAGTTGTGGTGAAATACACTGCTTTCTTAGGGGTCACTTTTAGTACTGGCAGTAAAGAATGAGTTCCCAATAATGATCTAAAGATACTGAGAAGTGAATCTTTTTCATTGAAAGTTAGTCAGGAATCTATAATTATTTTTATATTTTCATCTTTAGTACTGAAATCTCTAGTTAAAATGTGAAACACTCTATCACACCATGTCTGCTGCTGCTGCTACTGCTAAGTCACTTCAGTCGTGTCCGACTCTGTGTGACCCCACAGACTGCAGCCCACCAGGCTGCCCCATCCCTGGGATTCTCCAGGCAAGAACACTGGAGTGGGTTGTCATTTCCTTCTCCAAAGTGTGAAAGCAAAAAGTGAAAGTGAAGTCGCTCAGTCGTGTCCGACCCTTAGCAACCCCACGGACTGCAGCCTACCAGGCTCCTCCATCCATGGGATTTTCTAGGCAAGAGTACTGGAGTGGCTTGCCATTGCCTTCTCCAATCACACCATGTCTAACTTTATAATAAAAATGACCCAAAATCATTTCCAGCTTGCAGGACTCAGCTGGTATGTTTAGAAAGTGTCCTTTGGTTTAGATCTATTTAGCACCCCCTTAATGGGGTCAACTATAGCATATTTTTCTCCATAAATGATGTTAAAGAAGTGATCGGAAGAAACTTTTCCATGTAGTGTCAGCTTTGTTCACTACTTTAAAGAATTTTCAAGCTTATAAAGCCCTGCTTTTTCATTGTGGGAAAAAATAGATTATATATCGTTCAGGAAACAGAAAAAAAATTATAAGGAGATTTTGCCTATTGAATGTAATGGATTGTCAGGAACCCTTGACATTATTCTACAGAGAGGCCACATAAAATCAATACATCTTAGGCAAGCTTTAATTTATTTGTAGGTTCTTACAACAAATGACTTACCTTTTTGGTTTGCCATTTTTCTTTTTCACTTTTGCACTCATGAGTAGCTACGGTTTTCATCTGTCTCATTATTAAGCACAAAACAAGATGATGGTGTCATTATTACCATCTATTTTTTAAGGAGAATGATTGCCACACATGAAGGAAACACCCAAGAATCTATAAGCTGTGCATAAGGTGCTGGTTGTGAAGCATTGCCTTCTGCCCACTTGCCTAAATGCAGAATCTTCTCCACCGAGGAGCTGGACCCGACCCCAGATCATGAACTGTGTTTTGCTTATAACTGTGCCTCCCATGAAGAAATAGCTCCCCTGACTCCCCAACCCCCATGCTGCCTAGTTTCTGTAGGGTTAGTAGCTTATTTGAAAGGAGGATGCTTTGAAATACACAACTTTATAAAAGGAAGGATGGGATATTAAGAGGACTTGTTTTGATGGTGTTGATTCTGTGCTGATGATGTGGACTATCAGAGAATTTGGAGTGAAAAGTATTGGACATTTCCACCTACCAAACACTAGTGATTATGTGTATTCACTCTGGTAAACATTTCCTCTTTATATATTTCAGAAATTTTTCTTTTTGGTGTTAAATCAGTGTTAAAGACAATTAAAATGCAATTATTTAATGCTCATGGTCAAACAGATGAGCTGTGTCCTCCAGCTGCTCCTCCCAAACCAAGACTCTCGGTCAGCATGGCTGTGTTGAGGGGGTGGTGGGAGACACGCCAGAGTCAACACCAAGCTGGGCCTGAACCCTGTTGTTCTACTTACCACCTCTGTCATATTGGATAAACTCATAACATCTCTCCTTAGTTTTCTCATCTGTAATATAGAGAAAATAATATTACTAGCCATGTCATCCTATTCCGTGGGTTAAATTTCAGGTGTATAATACATATTGGACGTGGCAAACATAAGTACTCAGTACACACTGGCTATTATTATGTTTCACTGCCAATGGGAACTTTGCATTGGGTAGGTGCTTGGCTTCTTCGGTGAAGACTTTCAGCTCAGGACTAGAAATGTCCAGCCTCAAATGAGGAAGTTTGAAGCTGTGTAACTGTGAGAGCAAGCATTTCAAAGCAATTCTTTACAGTGGTAATGGATGTGGCAAATGTGTGGATTTTGTTAGGATTTCTTCTGACAGCCATGAACACAGACATATTTTAAAGTAATGTAACTGTCCTAAATCTCGAGCAGGGAATACAATGACTTCTAGTATTATTTTTCACTTCTCCAATGACACTCCAGAAGTTATATTTGATAAATTCCTTAGAAGTTATTTGACTTAGGAAGGGCCCTGTACCATTTAACCTTGGTTTTGTTCTACTCAGACCTGTGTCCAAGGCCCATCTAATGTAATATATCACAAAGGTTAATACACCAAGGCCTTCCCAGAGCATGATTCCCTAGGACCGCTTTTAGGGAAAACTACCTTAAAGTGAGGCTTTTTGAAACACTGGTAACTATTACCAGTCTAGATTTAAGTATGACCCTTTTAAGCCCATTTTTCCTCTACAAAAAAGTGTAAGAGAAAAAGCCTACTGCGTCAAGAATCAGCAAAAGTGGATAAATATACATCATCTTGTTTGGCTTGGCCAATCTCAAGAAATAGAAGCTGGAAACAAATATAGAATATCAAGAATTGTGCTGCTCTTAAAAATGATTAGTTCTGCTTTATATTCATGATCACTGAAACTGCCATGTATGATATAATCCTAAAGAAGTTGTCTAAATTTTTTTTAAAGAAAGTTATAATTTACTTAGCTTTTCTTGAAATGCCAAGGACTTACTAGTAGTTTATATAACCTGGCGTCTAGAAGGGAATTCATGCTAAAGATGATGATAACAGATTGAAGGGTTGGAGGGTGTATATTCTCCTCTTTGTTCCTGGTCAAGAATATGGCCTTTTCTTTCTGAGTTCAGATACATGAGTCACAGTTTGGGGCTGTCCCCAAACTAAATTGCCCTGCCACGACATGCTCTTCCGTGAGTCACCAGATGAGTGTTATACAAGAATATAAAGTTTTTAATGTCAGTAATTATCCTTTCAGAATCTGTCTCACATGATGCTCAAAAACCAGCTGTAAAGTGGCATTTTTAAAAGACGAAAGTAGAAAGGGTACCTAACTTCACCGAGGTCCCTTAGGAATTTAATGGTGAAATGTACACCAAGACCTCCCCATCTTTGGTTCTATTTGTTATTGTTTATTATGTTCTCAAATTGCCACTACGATTTTTACAAACATGACTCTTGTTTTCTGCTTCATCCCCACTCCCCAAGGAAAACAATATCAATTGAACCTGCACACGTGCTAAGTCGCTTCAGTCTGACTCCATAGTGTCTGACTCTTTGCAACTCTATGGACTGTAGCCTGCTGGGCTGCTCTGTCCATGGGATTCTCCAGGCAAGAATACTGGAGTGGGTTGCTATTTCTTCCTCCAGGGGATCTTCCCAACATAGGGAACCCATATCTCTGACATCTCCTGCATTGGCAGGCAGGTTCTTTACCACTAATGTCACCAGGTAAACCAGATTTACTAGATTCTAAATGCAAATCATATCATCCCTATCAGGCAAGAGGTCTATAATAATTTCCTGGAAGCTCTACTTGAAGACTACGTAGTATTCACCTTTGTAATATGGTCTGGCATTTCCTAGACCTAGTTGGTCTGTTGACATAGTTTAAAGAATCTCTACAAAAATGTTTACAATGCTGATTTTTAAATAATTGAAACTAAAAATTCTTAAATTTAAGGAATGGTTCCCAAGAGAAAAAAGCTTATAAAAATATTTATAACTCAATTTGATTTCAACCATAATATTTTATGGGTAAATCAGTCATGAAAAATTAATCTGCTAATCAAGGGCAGAGCCTCATTCATTCATGTATTCAACGAGCAGTAACAGAGGCCTGCGAAGTATAAAAACAATACCCTGTATACTTTGAGATTAGTGGGGAGAGGAAGTATCATCAGAGGAATAACATTTAGAACAAAGTTCCTGCTCTAAGTGTTGAAAATCTACTTGTACAAATATTCAGACATGAGCCAGTCACATTTTGTAGATAAATGTTTCTCTGTAGAAAAGATTCCTGGAAGAAATGTACCAAAAGGTCATTAGCGGTTCTCTCTAGGTTATAAGATCACAAATGATGCTTAACTATCTTTTATAATTTTTCAGTTTCTAAGTTTCCTAAACAGTACTCTTGCCTAGAAAATCCCATGTACAGGGGAGCCTGGTGGGTTGCAGTCCATGGGGTCGCTACGAGTCTGACGTGGCTGAGCGACTTCACTTTCACTTTTCACTTTCACACATTGGAGAAGGAAATGACAACCCACTCCAGTGTTCTTGCCTGGAGAATCCCAGGGACGGGGGAGCCTGGTGGGCTTCCGTCTATGGGGTCATGCAGAGTTGGACACGACTGAAGTGACTTAGCAGCAGCAGCAGACATGTTTCTTTAGTAGGGCTTCCCAGATGGCGCTAGTGGTAAAGAACCTGACTGCCAGGGCAGGAGACCTAAGAGAGGCAGGCTCGATCTCTGGGTCGGGAAGATCCCCTGGAGGAGGGCATGGCAGCCCACTCCAGGATTCCTACCTGAAGAATCCCATGAACAGAGGAGCCTGCAGGGCTATAGTCTGTGAGTCACAAAGAGTCGGACACAACTGAAGTGACTTAGTGTGTAGCATTTCTTTAAAAACAAGGGAAAAACTCTTGAAAGTCCCTTTAAGATGACATCTCCATAAGTGTGGGTTTGATAGCTTTTCCAACAAAAGGTTATCACTCACTTTTCCTTAGTTTCCATTTTTTTATCTCATCTGCTACTTCTGAAGCACAAAAGCTTTGGGCTGTGATAGACCTTTATTGGTCCTCCCTGCAGTAATCAAGCAAGGTCCCTTACTCCTAAGAATGCACATTTCTTTGCTGTAATGTTTATGCCTTCAAAGCTTTGTGCTAAGGTGCTCAGTCACGTCTGACTCTTTGCGACCCCTTGGACTGCAGCTTGACAGGCTCCTCTGTCCATAGGATTCTCCAGGCAAGACTACTGGAGTGGGTAGCCACTTCCTTCTCCATCATAACTATAGTTCTAGGTAGATATGAAGAAGTAGCATGGTCACTAACCCAAACATCAAGTGCTTCAGAGACTAGTCAGTTTCCTCACATAGGTGTCCAAAGGGCTTCTATAGTTGAGCATATCTGGCAAAGAAACTGTGAGTTTTAACTCTCAAGTTTGTCATCTGACACCACTCACCTCCTAACTATTAATATTACTGCCTATCACTGGGAGGTGATTCCTTTGACTGTATCTCAGCTTACGAACAATGTAGGAGTGAGTAGCTGCAGCTCATTTTTAGCTCTAGTTCTGGCATCTTTCTCCTGATGGGGGTCCAGGCACCCCCCTCCCCACTGTATATTTGCATTTAAACCTCTGGTGATGTCAATACAGTACAACTGTACTCTTAATTTTCTTGGCGTTTACCTCAATCTATAGTCTCCTGATATTTCCTTTCATTCAAAATAGATTACCATTGTCCCCAGCTTTGATGCGTCCATTTCTCTTATGAACAGTTATAATTCTTGGTCCTAATTGTACACAGTGGCATCAGCCTTTTTATTTTTCATACTGCATAGATGGAGGAAAAGTAGACGCAGCCATGGTGAGAGTTTACTGAGCGTATTGTCTGGCAGAAAGTTTTTTACCCCAAGTAAATTTCTCATTTGTTTTTTCGAGTTTGTGTTCAATAATTCATCGATTCCCAACAGCAGGGAAGAGTGAGAGATTTATGGTGTATGATTGTGTCATGTCTTGTTTTATCATGTCGATAGATAGAAAATTGACCACAACTACAAAAGCCTATTTATAATTCTATTTGATCACCATGGGAACTCATCAAAACAGAGGGCAGCGCCGAAGTTTCATTAACAGATCATCTCGGATCTCCCGCTGTGTCCTGTCTTCATTTTCTTTTCACATCATCCTCTTGCTTAGAGCTCTAGCTTTAGAGAGGAGGTCAGAGCCGCCGTAATGGCACATTTACCATTCCCCACCATCCCCCAGATTAATATTAAACTGTTAAAAGAAAATGAGAGTTTATTGATTGTTTTAAGCCAGGCATGTTCTAGCAGCGAGCCGTTATTCAGATTCAGCAAGCGGCAATAGATAACTGATTTCAATAAGAAGACAGAGAGGAATGCAGGCCTGGGATCAGAAGGGAGAGAGAACAATGGCCCAGGAATGTTTAATCTTTCTTATGGCACTAATCGTTACTTTTGCAATTTGTGATTGTTTATAGATCATTTCTTTTAAGTCCAGGTACAAGATTGAAAAATCTCAATCTAGACACTTAGATTTCTGCAGGAACAGAGTAAGGCCCTATTGAATACTGCTGGGGGAAAATAAATGCAATTTCAGACTTGCCCTGTCTTTTATTAAAGAAAAACTGCATTGTTCATGCTTGCCAGGGGGAATACCAGCGCGTACCTATTTTTTTAATTAGCAGGGAAACTTTACAAGGTCACAATGGAGCATATTGTTTGTGGTCCCGGAGAAGCCTGGCCACACCTCTCTTCCAGTGATTCTGGTCTTCTCTCCAAATGGCCGGGATGGATGGAGAAAATGAATTCACAGATGGCTGTCTCACTGATGTGTCCTTTGTTTGCCAATATTGTGGCTGCCAAATTTACTGTGATGCAGAGGTATCTTGAGTAACTTTACAAAAGGCTCTTAAACCAAAAAAGTGTCCATGGATCAGAGAAATGGCTTTTATCTATAAGCCTTGTCATCTCCTCTCGCAATAATCTTCATATAAGTAATCATCTCATCATATATAGATCAATCAGCCTTGTTAATGCTCTGATCTCCGCTCTCCCTTCTCAATGCAGCCCTCGTGACTGGGAACTATTTTCTTTGTAATTTGAGGTTTTGATTTAGTGGTCACATTAGTCTTGTCAGTTTGTAGCAGCATACCATGATGTTATTCATAACCAGTGATAGTATTATCTGCTATAAAGTTGCACTGTAAATCAGGAATAGTTGTCAACTTAAATATTTATGCATGTCTAGGGAAAGTAATTGTTAGGCAGACACCCTTTGCTGTAAAACACCAGGACCCTGGTTCTGATCTGTTCAGAAAAAGGAAAAAAAAAATTTTTTTTTAATTAAAAAAAAAAATAGAGAAAAGGAGCAAGAGGGCAAGAGACTGTGTAAAGTTAGCGGCACTGCTAAAATATTAGGATTAGAAGTTATTCGGATGTGTCAAAAAGAATCTTTGTTCTGAGGGTTAAGCAGTAAGCTCTTGGAGTTTGCCATTTTAGAGCTCCTTTGTGAGTTGGCTTTTTGGTCTTTGCTGTCACTGGTTCTGAAGGTTGAAGAGAAGAGCACTGTCAGAAGGCTGATTGGTAGCACAGAATTTTCTGAGACAATCTGAATCACATATTCAGCTACTTTGCCACAGTGGATTAAGATGATCTAAAGGGGCTTTGTGAGCTCGATAAAAATCAGGCAAGAGTGTGTGTGCTGGGAGAAATTCTCCCCTTTTTGTCCTTCCAAGTTAATTGTTAAAGTTTTCTCTCTGCTGTCTGTAGAATTTTTTCAAGCTCAAGTCCATTGTTTTTAAATAATGTATGTAAATTTTTGAAAACATGCAAATTGGGGAGAAGATTTTTTTAACCTAAAGACTGCTTGTCTTGTCATTTCTCATGTATATGATTGGTTCTGTCAAGTTTGACAAAGCTTTATTTAATTTCCACTTGAGATACTTGATCTTTATGGTGTATTTTCTGCTGTATGCAAATTTATCACAAGACTAAAAGGTGAAAGAAAAAGCAGTGGTTTTCTTGTGTCACCCCTTCTTACTTCGCAGCATTGAGGACTTTCTTGTGCCAGTTCTATTAAAAATTATACCCGGGTATATAGTATTTGCATAATTTATTAACGTATTGATCAAAATGTGCCTTTTGCCATTGAAAATGTGAACATACTCCTTGAACATTGACTAAAATCTCGTAACTTTTGGTAAATGAGCCATGAAACTTATGTTCAGAAGTATGGCACACACAGAAAAAGGAATGGCCTGAAATGCATGGTTTGGGGCAGTGCTACTTTCACATAGTTTGAACCCAAACTTGAAGCATTGCAACTTGGCCTGTGTCGAGAGCAGCACGGCACAGTATCCTCCTCATCTGACCAGCCATTGCTGTGATGACGTAAGTCAGAATCATGCCTTGGAGTTTCTGTGGTGTCCTCTTAGCCTCAATTCATTTTTATTTTCTTCATAGCATCAGTCTGAAGTGGGTTCAGGAGAGGACGTGACATCTTCATTTGACACGTGAGGATGCTGAGGTGTGTTAAGTACCCTGCCTGAAGTCACTTAGCTGGGTACACAGATACAAGTAGAACACAGAGCTTCTCCATCTCAAAATAGGTCCTTTTATTAAGTGCTGTTTTACTTCATGGAGATTTTTAAGATTTTATTAAGAAAGTGCTCATTCCAGAAAAAAGATGAAAGACTAAATGCTAGATGAATGACTAAAAGCTCAGAAATATCAAGGATTGTCAACTACCTGAAAGGCAAGGCCTGGAATTTTAAGATCAGTTTTAAGGAACACTTAGTTTTTCAAAACTGCCTGAAACTTTGAAAACCTACGGAGACTTCATGGCTCCATTGTTGGTGACTAAATGAGCATCTCTGAGATTCAGGAATTGCATATTAACATGCACAACAGATTACTCCCATGCACATTAAAGATAAAGCCCACAGGCTCCATGTAGCAATATCTAATTCATCAAAACAAAGGGAGAATTGTGACCAGTGAAACATGGTCTAACAGCATTTTGGAACATTCTATGAGAATGATGGATTTATCATCTCTGTTTTGTGTTGGGTTATTTAAAGCAATAGTTAAATTCTCTTCAAGCAGAAGAACTAAAGTATCTGTATGGGAGGAGCTCTAGGAAGAGGATCCACTGAAGCACATATTCTCTTTCGCCAGAGAGCACATGTTCCTTGGCTTTAGGGTGGACAGCAGCCTTCCCTCTCCTGCTTCTGGTCCTACCCCTAGTTTGGTGAAATGGAACAGCCTCTTGATCCAGGAATCCAAGGGTTCTGCCTGTTGGTACTTCTGAGTGGGTGCTACTTTTTTTTTTTTTTTTTCAGATTTTGGAATCCTTAATAAGATTTTTAAAACATCATGACTTTGAACTGAAAAGGATACATGTTTAGCACACAAATATTGTCATATAAATCAACTCCAATCCACATGAAAACATGTGACTCAAATTCCAGTTTTAGAAGTTAGTAGTTCACATTTAAGTGAGCACCGTGCTGAATTCAGCCATGGGGGAAAAAAAAAGAAAGACTAAGTGCATATTGTCATGGCACAATGTGCTTTTGTACCATTTTATTGATATTTTTCACCTTATTAAACAAGATCAAGTTCTTGAAAGTTGGTAGATAACAACTAACTTCTATGACGTGTGAAATTTCCAATGATAACAGTTACATTTTGTTACAGTACACTTTCTATAGACTTTTCCTGTCTTAAAATTTTAAAAGCAATTATTTGTAAGGATTGCATCAACATCAGTGTAGCAGAGGAAGATCAAAGCTGGGTCATCTTGCTTGCCAGTTGACCTAAGTTCATTCATTCATTAAACAGACCTTATAGTAGGCCATCATACCATGAAGAGCTAGAAACATGGCAGTAGAGAAGAAGGGACATTGCCTGCCCTCATGAAGTATACATATTGATACATACGCTTTCAGGGAAGTTAAGTATCAAAAAACGATTAAGTATGTATATGCTTAGTGCCATGAAGGAAAGGGGAAAATGCTATTAGGGCATAGAGGAACTAAAAAGCCTCTTGATGAAAGTGAAAGAGGAGAGTGAAAAAGTTGGCTTGAAGCTCAACATTCAGAAAATGAAGATCATGGCATCTGGTCCCATCACTTCATGGCAAATAGATGGGTAAACAGTGGAAACAGTGGCAGACTTTATTTTTTGGGGCTCCAAAATCACTGCAGATGCTGATTGCAGCCATGAAATTAAAAGATGCTTACTCCTTGGAAGGAAAGTTATGACCAACCTAGATAGTATATTAAAAAGCAGAGACATGACTTTGCCAATAAAGGTCCGTCTAGTCAAGGCTATGGTTTTTCCAGTGGTCATGTATGGATGTGAGAGTTGGACTATGAAGAAAGCTGATCACTGAAGAATTGATGCTTTTGAACTGTGGTGCTGGAGAAGACTCTTGAGAGTCCCTTGGACTGCAAGGAGATCCAACCAGTCCATTCTAAAGGAGATCAATCCTGGGTGTTCATTGGAAGGACTGATGCTGAAACTGAATCTCCAATACTTTGTCCACCTCATGCGACGAGTTGACTCACTGGAAATGACTCTGATGCTGGGAGGGATTGGGGGCGGGAGGAGACGGGGACGACAGAGAATGAGATGGCTGGATGGCATCACTGCCTCGATGGACATGAGTTTGCGTGAACTCCAGGAGTTGGTGATGGACAGGGAGTCCTGGCGTGCTGTGATTCATGGGGTCGCAGAGTTGGACACAACTGAGCGACTGAACTGAACTGAACTGAAGAGGAAGCACTAAGCTAGTCGTAAGAGTTTTCTGCGGGGAAAAAACATTTCAGCTGAGACCCAAAGTACAGACAGAATTCAGCCAGGCAAAGCCGAGAATAGAGAACCATCCTGCTTTTCCATTTATTAAAAAGAGAGGAAACAAAATTACCTGTGTCATGGACATCATTTTATTCAGTATGTAAATATTATTATATATATACAAGGGGGTAGGGGAAATGCATCTATCAGAATATCTCCATTAGACTTAGCTTTAACTTCTCTTGGTTAAGACTGGATCTCCAACAGTCTATCCATAACCTTGAGTCAGACTATTCAACTCCACAATTTTTGTATATTTGCCATTCATTTTGCCAACTAAGTAGATGTCTGTGCAGATGACCGATTGATCTGACTAAAGTTATCAAAATAGTTTAGTAATAGTTCTGCCTTCTACTCTCTATGTACTTTATGTTTGAGTAATTATAAACTATAGAAATAAGCTGTATGTAATCACATGATCTCTCAGTGAATCATGGCTTGCATAAGACATAGATTTCTTACTAAAGAAGTGTTCTATCTCTTCCTGTATCAAATTATCAAAACATGAAGATTCTATGATAACTACATTCCCTCCTTACCAAATATCTCCTCGAACAACTTGAAATGTCTTTGTAGGTGGTCTTTTATGCCTTTGGGCTAGCAGGGCAGTACTCATCGCCACTCAGTTATTTATTCACATGTTAGCAATTCTTGATGCACAGAAAAATGTGAGCATAGCCTTATTTATAAGATCACCATTTTAGCATTTTCATGGCATTCATGTGACCTCTCTGGATACAGGGACTCAGGCACAGGTGTGGATTCAACAGCAGCAGCAGATCCTGCAGTTAGACTGCTACTGCTAAGTCTGCTAAGTTGCTTCAGTCGTGTCCGACTCTGTGCGACCCCATAGACGGCAGCCCACCAGGCTCCCCCGTCCCTGGGATTCTCCAGGCAAGAACACTGGAGTGGGTTGCCATTACCTTCTCCAATGCATGAAAGTGAAAAGTGAAAGTGAAGTCGCTCAGTCGTGTCCAACTCTTAGCGACCCCATGGACTGCAGCCCACCAGACTCCTCCGTCCATGGGATTTTCCAGGCAAGAGTACTGGAGTGGGTTGCCATTTCCTTCCCCATTGTACTTGCTGTTTTCATACCCACTCCATGTGGAAAGGATTATTGCTATCCCCGTGCATACATTGTGATGTCAACAAGGGGACGCTATTTTGCAGGATAAGCTGTCCTCACAATTTGAACTGTCCTTGCAGTAACGGTCTTGAATACTTTGGGGAAAAAGGTGTTGTTGAACAAAATGATATAGAAGTGTATTATTTTCTCATGGAGGCAATGTTTATGTCCTTATGACCAGCTATGTGATATAAATGACTACAGACTAACTTGCTTAATGAACTATATAGTCTTAAGTACCTGTAAAGCATAAATCCTTCTCAGATGCATCAAATAGAGTAGCACAGTAAGGAAATCATGCAGTCAACCCATTTAATACATTATATCTTCTTAGTCCCTACAGTCTCTTTTTCTGGCTAAACAGTGAAAGGAATGCCTATATCAGATCAGGGTCATGAAAACAGGAAGACTTCCTTTAGTAATACTTTAGATCAACATCTTTGAAGTATATTAGGGTCACTTGATCAGCCCTTGATACATTTATGCTGCCTTTTGTTTCTTGCTGTATTTCCCCTGAAACAAATAAAAGCAGTCAAGATCTAGTTGTTGGTCATTCTGTTGAGTGACCAAGTCTTTATTCTTCCCTGAACTACCATCTCATTAACACCAATTGTTTCACCTTGAACCAATTTAATTTTAAATGTATGAAACAACTCCTGTTTATACTGAACATTTCGCCCTCTGACTCGGCACTACATTGTTATTTCACGGTGTCAAGGATGCCTTCAAGTTGTGGTTTAAGCCAGACTCAGAAGCACTGTGGAGTGAGCTCAGTCCTGAATCAAAGTGTCACCTTTCCATCCCAAGTCTTATACTGTTGTTGTTCTTATATTGTTGATTTTGGCCATCACTGCTTTTTCCTTCCATAAACTATTTTTTTAAGTTCTAAAACTCACCATACCAAGATAAACATAACTGAACCTATATAGATAGATGTCCATTTAAACAACAATCCCATTGTACAAATATTTTGCTAACTCCCTTTGAAATTACCTTCAAAAAATAATTCTGTGGCTTCAGATTAGAAAGATGGGTTCATTAATTTACAGTCACTGAAGACCATCTTTTGAAAACCTACTTACCTCCCCTGCCACCCTTTTTTCTCAGTCCTCTCAGTTTTACTTTGCCCCCAGGTTACAAAAAGGCTTAAGAGTCTATAGAGAAGGGAAAGAAAGATGCTTTTGCTGAACCCACCAGGAAGCAAACTTACAGAGGTAAATTTATCTGAGGACTGTCTTCCAACTCTAAAAATAATTGAAACTGAGATCATGGGTGTGACCAGCTTTCTGTTGTGAATATCATCAAATTTCAAACTGAAGGTAAGTTTTAGGTCCATTGAAAATTTAGGTCCAAGGAATACTGCATACACAAAAAAGTGTATGTTTTTCCAATCATATGGCTGTTTGAAAATATTTTCTGCATGAACTCTCTCTAACCTATTTAATGTTTTAAAACATTTTTCAATGAAAACATGTTTCTTAATATTAAACTCTAGAAAGGAAGGCTTTTTGGAAATCCAGTAAAAAGTGAAAACAATCATCTTTAAAGACCCAATTGGTAGAGTTCTAAGTGAGTATGTATTTTGTACCTGCTGAGGAAGTGCCATAGTTTGGTTCATGCGTGCATGCTAAGCTGCTTCCATTGTTTCTGACTCTTTGCGACCCTATGGCTGTAGCCCGCCAAGCCCCTCTATCCATGTATGGGGACAGCACAAAGAGATTCTACCCCTGGGTTGGCACAGATTTGAGCACATCCCAGCACTTGCATGAAGCCAAGCTCAGAAGGGAAGCGGTACCCTCAGATGACCCCCATGTATATAGGAAGATAGTTATCCTGCTTTGCTCTTCAGTGGTCATTTTTACAAACCACTCTTTATTTAGCCTCATCGTCCATCATCATAAATTAAGCCTTCTAGAATCTCAACTGCCATTGCCTCTGCTCTGAATTTCCTCTGAATTGTCAACACAGCACTGGTGCCAAGGAGCATGCTAGGATCTGGTACTGGCCCCAGAATCCTAGGTGAACAGGTGGTAATTGGGAGTGCCCTTGCCTTATGGTTTCTCTGCAGAGAAACTCATCCTGGAAAAATGCTGGGTTCTCATGAAGTTAAAATTGGGGAGTGGAGAGAGGCACCTTATAAAGGTAATGACTCCTTTTGGGCTCTCTTGCTTACTCCTTGGAAGGAAAGTTATGACCAACCTTGATAGTATATTAAAAAGCAGAGACATTACTTTGCCAACCAAGGTCCGTCTAGTCAAGGCTATGGTTTTTCCCGTGGTCACGTATGCATGTGAGAGTTGGACTGTGAAGAAAGCTGATCGCCGAAGAATTGATGCTTTTGAACTGTGGTGCTGGAGAAGACTCATGAGAGTCCCTTGTACTGCAAGGAGATCCAACCAGTCCATTTTAAAGGAGATCAATCCTGGGTGTTCATTGGAAGGACTGATGCTAAAGCTGAAACTGCAATACTTTGGCCACCTCATGCGACGAGTTGACTCACTGGAAAAGACTCTGATGCTGGGAAAGGTTGGGGGCGGGAGGAGACGGGGACGACAGAGAATGAGATGGCTGGATGGCATCACCGACTCTGTGGACATGAGTTTGAGTGAACTCTGGGAGTTGGTGATGGACAGGGAGGCCTAGCGTGCTGTGATTCATGGGGTCGCGGAGAGTCGGACACGACTGAGCGAACTGAACTGAAGGCAGCACCCAAAATGCTGAGAACCTCTCTGTGTATACTGCCTGTCCAAGAAGTAGTAAATACCTGTGCAGAATTAACACCTGAACAAAGCAACTTTATGGTCTCCATTACCCATGCACATGGTTGTTTACTAGAAACATGGCACTTAAAGTAGCTGGCCAGATGTTCTCACCTCAAAAAGGTGATTTCACCCTGCCAGCCAACAGAACTAGCTCCAGAGAAAATGACATTGAAAAGCCAAGCAGCCTTATGCCAAAGAGAGTTGTACAGGGCAAAGAACCATTCATAATCTAATTAAATCTATCTGGGATTCCAACAGGATGGTGTTGTAGCAAGTGTATAAAACAAGATAGAGATATAGGCACTGTTATTTTTATTATAGGCCTTGGCCAAAGAATTGTTTTGTAAACATCACTGAAAGCGATTGTGTTGGTTGTTATTCTATCAGATATACTTTGAAGTTTATTTCTTAGTCCCTGAGTAAGGAAAGTTTCATGAAGTAGAAGAAATAAGCTAAATTTTAATAATTATGTGGTAAGCAATTGACTCGATGGACATGAGTTTGAGTGAACTCCGGGAGTTGGTGATGGACAGGGAGGCCTGGCGTGCTGTGATTCATGGGGTCGCAAAGAGTCGGACATGACTGAGTGACTGAACTGAACTGAGCTGAAGCAATAAGAAGAAACGGGGAAATATACTGATGTCAGTGGTTATGTGGTGGGGAGAAAGAGCAACAGCGGGAAGGGAGATGATTTGGAAGAAACAAGAATCGACCCAGAAGAGCATAAGAAACAGACTGTGTGCAACAAAGAAAATGACGAACTGGGCATTGGGACAGTGATAGAAATGATGAGGTGTTCAAAGTGGACTGATGGCCGCCAGAGAAGCCAGATTTGAGTGGGTTGGTGCCACGTCGAGGGCAAGAGGAAGCAAGGTACAGGTCTTTAAAGGAAGAATTCTCTGGTAAGCTTAAGCCACCCAACCAAAGTCTTTCAGACCTTAATGTGGAGATGACCACCATAGGATTCTTGTTTAAAATGAAATAAACAAATGGGACATAATTGAACTTGAAAGCATTTGCACAGCAAAGGAAACCATCAACAAAACAAAAAGTAACCTACTGAATGGAAGAAAATATTTGCAAATGAAATGACCAATAAGGTATTAATATCCAACATATATTAATAGCTCATACAACTCAACATCCAAAAAAATAACTCAGTTAAAAAACTGGCAGATGAATGGAACAGACATTTTTCCAAAGAGAAAATGCACATGGCCAGCAGGCATGTGAAAAGATGCTCAACATCGCTAATCATCAGGGAAATGCAAATCAAAACCACAATGAGGTACCACCTCACACCTGTCAGAATGGCCATCATTAAAAATACAACAAATAACAAATGTTGGTGAGGATGTGCAGAAAGGGGGTCCCTCGGACACTGGTGGGGATGTAAATTGGTGCAGCCACTGTGGAAAACAGTATGGGGGTTTCACAAGACTCTAAAAATAGAACTATCATATGGCCCAGCAATTCTACTCCTGAGTATATATCTGAAAAACTTCCAAAAGATAGATGCACCCCAGTAGTCCTAGCAGTATTATTTACAATTGCCAAGATATGGAAGCAAGCTAAGTGTTCATCAACACAGGAATGAATGAAGAAGATTGCAGTGTATGAACATACACAGCGGAATACCACTCAGCCATAAAAAGAAATTTTGCCTTTTGCAACAACATAGATGAACTTGGAGGGTATTCTGATGTATGAAATAAGTCAGAAAGACAAATATTGTATGATATCACTTAGAGGTGGAGTCTAAAAATACAACAAACTAGCGGAGAAGGCAATGACACCCCACTCCAGTACTCTTGCATGGAAAATCCCATGGATGGAGGAGCCTGGTGGGCTGCAGTCCATGGGGTCGCACAGAGTCGGACACGACTGAAGCAACTTAGCAGCAGCGGTTACCAGTGGGGGGAGGGAAGGAAGGAGGGGCAAGATAGGGGTAGAAGAGAAAGGTGCAAACTATTAGGTATAAAATAAGCTACAAGGGTATACTGTACAACACAAGGCACATAGTCAATGTTTCATAATTATTATAAAAGAAATGTGTAAAAACTGTGAATTACTACACCTGTAACCTACATAATTGTACAGCAACTATCCTTCAATTTAAGAAAAGACAAAATTTAATGCAGATTTCTTGCCTCCATCCCAACACATCCTGACTGATTTCTGTGGATGGGACCAGGGATGTGTTGTTAAGAAGGCCATACGGTTCTGCATTTTTCCACCCACAAACAGGTGATCTTCAGCCCTCACTTTAAGAAACCTCTGCAAGCAAAACAAACTGTTACAGATTTTAACAGCAGCAACTTATTAGAAGAGAACAGAGGTAAGGAAAAGTAAGGTAATTCCTTACCCTATTGCAGGTAAGGAATATCCTACGTTGACCCAAGCAGGAGACGTGGAAGATGGACCTGGAATCCTGGCTGCCTAGAGAGAGAGCACCATTGAGATGCTGCTGAAGCAAGATGGAGCCCGGCTCCTGAAGTTTGTTTCCTGGATGTAAATCAGTCTGCCTGTTTTGACTAGACATACCCCTCATCCCAAGTGAGACAAAAAAAAAAAACACCTCAGAGAAACCTCTGAAAATAATTAAGCATGATAATTCTGGATTATCTTTAATTAGAGGGAGGCTCTGGTGCACGCCGAGCTTTGGAGGGTCATCCGGCCTTCGTTACAAGTGATCTGTCACCGTTCCACATGCACAGTATTCTTCGCTTTCACCTCTGATCTTCCCCTCCTCTGAGCACAGCCCTCTGCAAGGCCCCTGCACTCGGGCTGCAGAATAAAGGAAATCCCCCGACGATCTTCCTGCCCCCACTATCAGATGGCCAGTCCTTTCCAGGGGGACTCAGGATGGAGAAAATCATTCCCTTTCTTCCCCTCTCTCTGTGCTGGCTCCTTGCTGCCAGGCCCATGCCATGTGGAACCAGAAGAGAGGAAGAAAGGGAGGGAGTGAGGCTTGGGTAAAGAATGCGAGAAAGCCCAGAGGAATGCCAAAGGAGCTGGGCAAGACGGCGGCCACTCCCTCTTCTTTCTAAGCCAGCCAGCCTGCACGCATCTCTCTGCCTCTTTTTGACTTTGTTCCCAAGGCCAGCACCTGTGCAGAAACCATCACACCTTCTACAGCCTGCACTATAATGCCTTGTCATTGTTCTTTTCGCCCAGGTGCAGGATGTAACCACTCACGCCATCTTTCTGCCTCCCCTCAGAGCACGTGTTTAGCCCCCACCGTGGGGCCGGCTGTCGGCTGCCTTGGCTACGTGATCATTCGTCAGTGAGGGAGCAGGTTTCTGTCCTACTCATTCTGGCTCCCTCACACCTCGGACAGACCACGCCTCACCTGGACTGGGTGGGCAGTGAGTACTGATTTCAGTTAAAGCATTCTCTTCTCCTTGGATCCAGTTCCTTAAATTAAGTTCATATTAAAAAAAAAAAAAAAAAAACCTCAAAACTCCCTCCTCAGGTTAGGGAAATTGAGATGTACTTAAAATAAGCACCATCTCCGATGAATGGACAAAGAGGCTGTGGTACATATATACAGTGGAATACGACTCAGCCATAAAAAGGAATGCATTTAAGTCAGTTCTAATGAGGTGGATGGACCTAGAGCCTATTACACAGAGTAAGTCATAAAGAGAAAAACAAATATTGTATATTCATGCATATATATGGAATCTAGAAGGATGGTACTGATGAACCTGCTCACAGAGCATCTGTGGGGATGCAGACATAGAGAAGAGACTTATGGACAAGGGCGGGTAGAGGAGGAAGGAGAGGGTGAGATGAATGCAGAGAGCAGCATGGAAGCATGTATACTAACATACGTAAGTAGACAGCCAATGGGAATCTGCTGTATGACTCAGGGAACTCAAACCGGGGCTCTGTAATAACCTAGAGGGGTGGGAATGGGCGGGAGGTGGGAGGAAGATTCAAGAGGGAGCGGACATATGTACACCTGTGGTTAATTCATGTTGATGTGTGACAGAAATCAACCAATATTGTAAGGCAATCATCAATCAATTAAAATATTTTTTTTTAAATAAGCACCATTTCAGTTAATTTAACAGGATTAGAACACATACTCTGTAAGAAAACGAGTATGACCTTTGAGATCAGATCTGGGTCTTTAGCCCAAATCTGTCGTTTACTCCCAGGTGACAGCAGAATTGTGCCTTGTCTGCACACCTCTGCTGCCTCTTCTGTGCAGTAAGGATAATAACCCCTTCTCACAGTGTCCTTATGAGAATTAGATCAGAAAATTGATATAAAAGCACTGATATATGTAAATGCTCAACAAGTATTCACTGTTTCTTCCCTATTAATTCTAGATTAAGCTGTTTTTGATGGTTTATTTCCCTTTCTTCAGCGTTAAGGTATCATTTCTAGTACACAAGAATACTAATTAAGTAGCCCCCCCTCCCCAGTTGACAGCATCCACCTCAAAACAGTTATTTTAAGTTTAAAGCGATGAGGTTGGTCATGGCAGCCTCCTCCAATAGCCTATGTCTCAGCCCTCCCCACACCGTTTTTGTCTCACTTTGAATTGCTTACTACTGATCAACTCAGGTTTTTGACAAAAAATGGTTAAAGATCAAAAGCTAAGCTTTGGAGATGTTCATGAGACTTTTATTCATGTTTCATCTGCAAGGAAAATTTGTGTGTGAATAGGTAAAACATCTCTTTCAGTAAATATAGTCACTAAGTGTATTTGGCTGTATTCTCATAAAAGTATCCCCCAGTCCTTGTAGTTTGTCATAATGGGTTTCAAGGACTCCGCTTTGCTCGACTCAGGAATGTTTACTGACAGAGGATATGCAGTTGCAGTCCCTTCGGCTGTAACCCAGCAAGTCGCACCTATTCACCTTTGAAACTGGCATCTTCATATTACTCATGCCAGTCTTTTCTCACTAATTTTATGATTATAATGAGGCAGTGGTGCACTAGTTAGCACAGATGACCTTCTAATTGAAAGACTGTAAATTCAATCTCCATCGCTAGGCACCGACAGAAATTTAAATAAATACAGCTCCTAAAACCCTTGTGATGGGCTGTCCTAATGACCAGGGGCCAGCAGAGCCCAAGTCATCCGTCACAGGGGACCTCCGGCAACTTCTGGGTGTTAGCTACAGGAGTCATTAGAAGCAGGTTGCCCTCACAAAGCGAGGTGAGACTAGGGACTGTTCCCTGGCTCAGATGCAGGCACCATGCCTTGCTTTTCTGCAACATATGCCAAGTTGCTTTTTTGTCAAACTGTTTCCTAAAAACAGGAGTTTGAACACAAGGGAAGAGGCTCCCTTCTCAGATTGGTCCTCAGCAGACAAGAACAGGCTTATCTACCAGGCCAGCCTTTGTCTACTGCCATTTATAGATTTAGATGCAGTAAGCTGCCCAGGGCTGTGTTGACTTCATCCCCTTGATTGCTGTATTCACCACCATTTTTCACCCCCATGACCTTGGAGAGCAATCCAATTCAGCTTTCCAGAATGAACTGCCCTGAGGATCAAGATGGGGTGTGGAAATGGTCAGTCGGAGGAAGGAATCCATGGAGCGGTAATGCTGGCAACATTTGTACCAAATAATTGAGAACTTGCTCTCCCTGGATTTCTGACCCTCCCTTCTGGCTTTCCTGTTGCAGTGCATGTGTCTCTTGCTGTGAACCACCTCAAATCTCTTTTGGAAATGAGTTGCATATAATTGTTTAACTAACTAGCTGCTTTAAAATATGTCCTTGGACCCTGACAATGACTACCTAAAAATGGCCCCATATTGCTGACAATGCCTGAAAGCTGCTTATTGGGTTGTCAGCATGGTGCATCTTTATCCTGAATCTATCGCGCACACACAGTGGAAATTTCCCATTGCCTTTAAAGTTTTGCATTCTATATATTTGGTTGTTAGACAAATAGAGCACGCTTTGCCGACTTCATTTTCATTCTTGGCAGCATGTTTTTATCATAAGGCAGATAGTCATTAATTTACAGAATCAACGCTGGGAACAGCTTTTGTGATCTCATATTAAATTTTCCCCTGAATCCGCCCCTTGGCAAAAATTACTCACATCGTTAAAAAATATTTAATTAGGCTGTAGTTTATACCCAGCTCACTGGGGAAATGTTGGAATTAATATGATTTGCATGAATTCTGTTTCTCTTTTTCTGTCAGAGATTAGTTTTGAATTCAGTTCAGAGGGTCGTTGACACCGCCAAGGACTCTCAATCGTGAAGGTCAAACAGGTAGCAAATACTTCCCCTGGGTAGGTTCCCTGAAAAGACAGCTCAAAATTGCTTTTAATTATGGGTTACCTGAAAGGCCACTTGCTGTTTTTATTTTTCCACAGATCCCTGCAACACTGCACGATTGGAAGTTTTAGGTAAACCATTTCATTCCCAACTAAAATAGGCGGTTATTGTGTAGACATAGATGTGCCTAGCTGTGTGATACCCAAATAATTTTCCTAGCAGCTCACCGATTTCTGTGGCTTGTTCACAAAGGAGCTAAGTTTCTTCACCTTGTACGGGATATGTATAGTCTTGTAAGACAGCCAACAGTGAGTAAATTTTCTGCATAGCACTGCATCTGCTTGCTTAATTATCTCTCACAAGATAAGATACAATGTTTAGTTATGCATTTCCTTGTTTATTCTTCCATGGGTTAGGGGGGGAAAATAACCTTAGGGAATCCACAATACTATGCCATTTTTTTTTTCAAAAGAAAATTTAATGGAATATTTAATTAATAATCTAATCAATCAATTAATCTCAGCTACATAAGTGTTGAAATCTAATTCTTTTTCACAGCTATATCAATAAAAGAAGTGAAATGGCTAGCCACTTATCAGGATAATAGGAAATTGTTACAGACACAAAGAAAAATTGACATCATGTTAATTCTGCTACATCGGCCCTGAATTTGCCAATGTTAAAGTCCTCTTTACATTTTAGACAAATGTCCATTCTCCCTCTGGGAGTCCAGCTACACCTTTCATGTCATAACCTTTTCTAATGGTGGAAAAAAAAAAAAAGAAGGGATGGTTAGTTTTTGTTTTTTAATTCCCAAAGATTTGGACTTTACAGTTCTAAGTGAAGCCACATTCCAACGATAAAAGGGCATTTAAACTTTTAGACAGTACTTAGTATCTTTGTCTTTATTGTTGAGTTTTTATTTTAAGCTTAAAATATACAAACCATCTGCTATCAAAATGTGTACACACCACACCACGCTGCTGACTCGCCAACTGTTGATGAATAAATATTTATATTTCAAATGATTTATATGGGGCTTCTTTCAGCACTGAAAAGATGAGAGTCGGTTTGACCCTAGATTCTGAAAATCATGAGCCAAGTTACTCACAGGGATGGAGACCAGGTGTATCCCTTGCAATCACAGCTTTATTCGATAACTATGCTAATGAAGAGCAGGACACAGTCCAGATTACCCTAAAGTGTTCTAAATGGAAGGAAAATTAAAATGGGAGAAAGGAAGAAGGCTAGAACTTTCTGAGGACACATGCTCTGCTCAAGATGCCATGGGTGATTTACACACACAATCTTATTTAGTCCAAAAAACACTTTATAAGGTCAACACAATGACTCCATTTCACAGATGAGGAAGATAAAGTTCAAAAAAGCAGAATAGATAGACTACTGTTTTTTCATTCAGTCACTTCTTTCTACACATGGACATACAGAACCTAGAGGGAATTAATACCTACACACACACACACACAGTCACACCATGAATTAACCTCAGAGCTCAGCCTGGAACCCAGGTCTCCTGGCTGTCTGCAAAGTGTTCTTTTCTTATCTCAGGTCTGGGTCTGAATTTTCCCAAATACATCCTGAGGCCAGTTCAGCTTTAAAAAATAATATGAAATAAAAAAGAACACAGCTGTTTTTCCTATACCTTTATTTCATTTTGCATTATCTGTTTTATAGCAAGGCAACTCAACTCTTTTGCTTTCCCCAGATAAATCTGACTATGCATGTGTCTTTGTGAATCTTTTAAGCAAAAGGGTAGACGTGCCTCCTGCCAACTGGTGGAAGGAAATCCATATAAACAGTTAATAGCACACTTACAATATTCTTGTCTTAATATGTGAAAATCCAAAGATCTGACTAAAATACAGTGATTGAGCAAGAGCTGTGTTTATACTACTGGAAACTGTGCAAATGCCAGTAGGACTGAAGACATTAACAACCTAGGAAAGGATGTAGGTGACTCAGGAAACCAGGGGAATCCTTTTCCGTTTTGTTTCTTTGTTCGTTACTGTTGTCTGCTTTTGCTTTTTCTGTAGCTGCCTTTTTTGAAGAGCACAAAGCTTCAAAGGGTCCCTATTTAATCCTCCTTGTGCCTCTCCAAGGTAGCAAGTCTCAACATTTCACCCCATGGTCTCAAAAACACACGGATTGGGATAAAAGAGCTGCCTTTTGCATCCAGTTTTCTAGGTGTTTGAAAACAAATATTACCTCTTTTCCTTCACTCTGAGCAAGAATAAATTATAAGACCCCTTCCTGAGAATACAGTCTACCTTCTGAGGCCAGGAGTGTTCTCACTGGATGGTTCTGCCCCCACCCCTGCTCCATCCCTAGTTGTACTGCTATGTTAATAAGGCCCAAAATAAGCATATCATATTCCCACTGCTTAATCAGACTGTTTTCAAAACTGGATGTACTTGAAGGAGATTGCAGTTGAGATACCTTGAAAACATAAGATTAGGAGTTCGGGGAATTTCTAAATAATTTGTGAAGTAATGTACTAACCGTGTGGCAAATAATGGTTTCTCTTACCAATCTGATTCAGGGCAAAAGAGTACAGATGGGTAAAAATAAGTATTGTTGTTATTATTATAGTTACCATTTATTAACTGCTTATTATAGGCTAAGCACATGAGTCATCTCAAAAGCCCAAAGAGTAAGCCATAAAATCTCCATTTTACAGGTGAGAAAAAGAGGCTAGAAAAGGTTGAGTAACTCTTCAGAGTCACACAAAAATTGACAAAGCAGGGATTCAAACCTTGCCCTTTCCAAAGTCAGAATGCAACTCTGCCTCCAGTGAAAGCTGTATCTCGAACAAAGCAGAGCACTGACATGGGAGGCAGAACCAGTTTCCCACCCTGGTTGTGAGACTGGCAGCCCCCAGGGTTCTGCCTCCCAGGACGCAGGCTGACCTACCGATCACAGCCCCGGAGTCCGGGGATGAGAGAGGCAATGGAAGAGAAAACATTTTGAGATCATCCACTTAATCAAATCAACAAATATTGATGGAGCACACTGCTAGGTATCTTGGG
This sequence comes from Moschus berezovskii, assembly GCF_049115385.1. Taxonomy (NCBI): domain Eukaryota; kingdom Metazoa; phylum Chordata; class Mammalia; order Artiodactyla; family Moschidae; genus Moschus; species Moschus berezovskii. The sequence continues at coordinate 25,945,872 of NC_142480.1, read as the reverse complement.
AACTCTAAAAATGAATAAGATATTACTACCATCCAGACATAAAGAAGCCTGCATTCTAAGAAAAGGGAACCCTCCCACACTGTTGGTGGGAATGCAAGTTGGTGAACCAGTATGGAACACAGTATGGAGATTCCTCAGAGAACTAAAAGTAGAATTGCCTTCCTTGTGATCTAGTAATCCCACTTCTGGGCATATATCCAGACAAAACTATAATTCAAAAACACACATTCACCTCAATGTTTACATCAGCTCTATTCAGCTGCCAAGACAAGGAAAAATATCTCAACATCCATCAACAGATGAATGAATAAGAAAATATGGTACATATATACCATGGAATAGTACTCAGTCATAAAGAATGAAATAATGCCATTTGCAGCAACATGGATGGACTTAGAGATAATTATACCAAGTGAAGTAAGTCAGAAAGAGAAAGACGAATACCGTATGACATCACTTATGTGTGGAATTTAAAATATGACACAAATGAACCTATCTACAAAACAGAAACAGACTCATAGAAATGGAGAACAGGCTTTTGGTTGCCAAGTGGGGCAGGGATGGAGTGGGAGTTTGGAATTAGCAGACAGAAACCCTTATATATAGAATGGATAGACAACAGAGTCCTACTGTATAGCACAAGAAACTATATTCAATATCCTGTAATAAACTATAATGGAAAAGAATTCTTTAAAGCATATGTATATTCTGAATCATCTGCTGTATAACCAAGGTCCGTCTAGTCAAGGCTATGGTTTTTCCCGTGGTCATGTATGGATGTGAGAGTTGGATGTGAAGAAAGCTGATCACTGAAGAATTGATGCTTTTGAACTGTGGTGCTGGAGAAGACTCTTGAGAGTCCCTTGGACTGCAAGGAGATCCAACCAGTCCATTCTAAAGGAGATCAATCCTGGGGGTTCATTGGAAGGACTGATGCTAAAGCTGAAACTCCAATACTTTGGCCACCTCATGCGACGAGTTGACTCACTGGAAAAGACTCTGATGCTGGGAGGGATTGGGGGCGGGAGGAGACGGGGACAACAGAGAATGAGATGGCTGGATGGCATCACCAACTCGATGGACATGAGTTTGAGTGAACTCCGGGAGTTGGTGATGGACAGGGAGGCCTGGCGTGATGTGATTCATGGGGTCGTGGAGAGTCGGACACGACTGAGCGACTGAACTGAACTGAACTGAACTGAGACCCAGTTCTTGGTGATTCAACCCTAATCTGGCTGCTAATGGCAAGTATAGTCTCCACAGAATCATTTTTCACATAGAATTATCCAAGTACACAAGCATTAATTATTTGCATTATGTAAAAAGATAATAGCATTTCCTTTACAGTGGAGAGTTGGCGGAACCTGCATCTTGATGACGAACACCCCGTTCCAGGTCAGGGATGTCAGGCTGACTGCAGGAAGTGAAATACTGACTTTTCCAACCAGCTGTTAATATTATCTCCTACTCCAAGTGCAAACTCCTCAAAGTTCCTACAAACCTTAGTTAGCCATTTCTGGGATGCCAGCTACACTGCTTCTGTTTCACAACCTAAAAGGGCAGCAAGGCTTGCATGAGCTCCTTTGTCACTATTTCTTTCACCTCTGAGGCTTCCACTCTTACATAAGAAGACATTGTATAAACTGAAGGGAATTTCTATGTACTTAGACTATTTTGCCCGTGTTTTCTAATGCATCCTCTATTGTCATAAGAAGCAAAGCCTGTCTCTTAAAGATAACAAGTTAAAAAAATGGAGAGAGAAAAAAAGTGCAGTGACTTGTCTACCCTCATTCCAAAAATCAGTGGTGACAGCAGAGGGGGTAAGAAAAATATACTTTAGCTTCCCAGGCTAATTAATGCTTTAAACCAGTAGTTCTTATTGTGCCTTTTACATTACAGTATCTCCTTTTTTCTGTTCTTTTCTTCTGTTTGAAAACTAGTTTCATATACCCCCTGAGTACTGCAGTTTGGCAACAAGTCTAGGACTGCGGTTTTCACACAACTTTTAACAATAAAATACTGTTTTTCAAGCTAAGCCTTTTTGAAAGACCAAAAGCAGGGAAAACACACAATGAGCTGCTATAGCTGGAAAGTAATAGTGTGATGTCTCAGAAGAATCCCAGGGACTTCTTCACCTGGGGTCCGGAGTGGGCTCCAAATATCTGTGAATTCCCTCAAGTTATCTGCTGTGTCAGGGAAAAGCTGGGGAAGGAGACCATTCTTTGCATCAGTTTCAAAGGATGCCTGAACCCGGAAAGGTCTAGGGTACCTACCTTCCTGTTTAACGTGAGACTTAAGATCATCCCTACTTGCTGCAGTTTACTAATGTGCTTCTGAATCAAACCCGGCGATTTTGTTGAGATCATAATGGTTGTGCTACACTTTTGATTTTAAATTCCAGCAGATCAGATTGAATAGCCCAAACTTGTATTTCTATTAATACAATGAATGGAAGGATGAATATAATTAATAAGCCACCATATTACTCTGGAACCTCGAACAGTTAACACACCCTTCTGGATCAGCTCACTTGCCCATTTATTCATTCATTTGATTAATAGGTATAGAACCCCTACTATTTATCAGGGATTGTAGCAGTAAATTAGACACACATGGCTTCTGCCTCCAGAAAGCTTACAAGCCAGTGGCTTAATGTACAATTACCTAGAGTGTGTTACACAGAGTGAAGTAGGTCAGAAAGCGAAACAAAAGTTACATATTAACACACATATGTGAAATCTAGAAAAACGGTGTAGGTGATCTTATTTGCAAAGCCAGAAATACAGCCACAGACATAGAGAACAAATGTGTGGATAAAAAGAGTGAAGGCAGGGTGGGAGGAATGGCCACATACACACCATTCATATTGTGGATAAAGGAGCTAGCTAATGAGAACATACTGCATAGCACAGGAAACTCCACTCAGTGCTCTGTGGTGACCTAAGTGGGAAGGAAACCCAAAAAAGAGGGGATATGTGTATACGTACAACAGATTCACTTTGCTAGAGACTAACACAGCATTGTAAAGCACTATAATAAAAGTTGAGTTTTAAAAAATATAGTTATATTTGCTGATCACAAAATATATGCTCTGTGCTTCGTGTGGCACACTGCATGCACTATCTAATTTAATTGTGACTACAGTAATGTGGGTAACCATTATTATCTTTACTTTTTGTAGTTAAGGAAAAGTAGAGTACTTGCTAAAAGGGATTATAATTTAGATTCCAGGTCATCTGCCTCTAGAGTCTGCATTTATAACCAGTTCTCTCCATTAGGATTACCTAAAAGTAAATATTAGAAACCCTTCTGGAACATAGCCCACTTAGCCTGTACTTTTAGCCATAAAACTGGACCTGCCTATCCCAAATAACTAATTAAATGTTTCTAGTCCAGGAAATGTCCCTTGTTTGTCAGGCTCTCCTAGGAGGTGCCTTTTTAAATGTTCAGCAGAAAAAGCAGACATCCGTCACTCTTAAAACTTCATTTCTAAGTGGTATAATTCAAATCAGAACAAGAGACTTAATAATACTTGTGCACAGTCACCCACAGCCATTAAATAGTGTGGAAGGGCTAGCTGTAAATTCAACCAGATAAACACACCTTACACAATGTTTATTTCATCGTAGGAAACATTATCACTGGAGAGCAATAAAGACTCATAAGTGACTTAAAATTGGGATTACCTGGCTTTGTTTTGTGTCCATGATTATGTTGCATTGTTGAGACAATACGGTAGATCCTGAGAGGATGGAAGGGATGGTCAATGGTAGAAACACAAAGACTTCCTCCCAGGTATATAGGAGCCAAGTGAGCAGCTCTAAATGAGAACACCTGAGCATCTTGCATTGGGGCTTGAGATCACCCCAGCTGCTGCCAGGCCGCTCTCCTGGGGCTCAGAGAGAAGTTGGGTTGTTCCCCATGGAAGAAATGGATGGGATAAGCAAAGGATATGCAAAATTACAAGAAGGATGGCCTTTCTGTCCTAGAGTCTAAGAGGAAAAAAAAAGTAAAAAGAGGGAAAATAAATACCTGGGTGCTAACAAAAAGGGATGCAGTTGGCCCAAGACTTCAGCAATGCCAAAAGGGTGAACTCAGAAAACACATTTTATTCTCTGATGAATTCCTGATTCTCATCAAAAAGAATGGTTCAGAGCTTACCAGTCTCTAGCAGTTAAGAGACCTCTACCAGGTCAAAGCCATTTGCATCAATTGGTTCTCCAGCTCTTATCTGTCATAACTTATTCCGAAACACTGAAAGTTTATTCTTGAAGCTTTCGTGTTCTTCATGGATAAAGAAAGAGGCACAGTTGAGTCCTCACAAAAGTTGCCCACAAAATCCTTGAGTCATCTTTGTTTTTATTTTTTCATTCCTATTTGTCTTCCTCTTGGTATGGATAGTATGAAATTTTCCGTTTGCAAAAGGATTTAATCAACAGTGAATGTTTTGAATCAGATTAAAACACAAATACTTTAAGAGCTATGTATTTATTCTGTCCTGCTGGGTTTTTTTTTTTTTTTCCTGTTTCTGAAGGGCAAGGCAAAGCCGTAGATGCTGTAGTGAATTCTTTGCAACAGTCAGGTATGCTAAGGGTTAATAGGGATAAATGTTTATTTTAAAAATCGGGGTGGGGGTGCTCTTCCTCAGAGTTTGCCCCCTTCTCCTTGACACATCAAAAATGGGAAATTATCTATGAGACTGTTTTATTTGTCTGTGTTTTCCGGACAGCACATTTACATACTCAGGAAGGCAATCAATATAAGCAAGCCCAGGTCTTCCAGGAGTCCTTAATTACACGTCTAAGAATGCATATGTATTGACATGTAATACTTGTGTTTCTGCAGTGTCCCCCCTCCAACCTTTTGAGTTGACATGTGCTGCTAAGACTCTTTGAAAGCAGTAAAATCAAGAGTGTAACAGGCAAATGCACAATGAGTTGTTAAATGTGATGGCAAAATAAAAAAATTTTTAAAGCTTCAGTCAGTATGATCAGTTAAAAAAAAAAAAAAGACAACCAGCAAACTGTCTATCATGTGATGAAATTTGACAGTAGGGATTATGGCTTTGATGGGCCAGAACAGCTAATAGAAGAAGCTGACATTTTTGAAACCCTGCTAATTAAGGGTTCCTTCCTTAATATTAAAATAAAGTCTTTGTCTGGGTTTTATGGTTGGAGAATCAGGTGTTTTCATTAATATATGCCAGTCAGTCTTAATAAGCTTGGAGGGCAGAGGAAGTTATTATTGAGTGACCTTCTACAAAATAAGCATGTTGCTAAGGGCTCTAACCCTGCCCCGATCAGACTGATGAATCTCATTTCCAATGCAAAAGCTTCACAAGAAATCCAAGTATTCTCTGTGCAATCACAGAAAATAATCCTTGTGTCTCTTGTAATGTCCAGAATTGCCACTTACTACACTACTACTGTACAATGAATATTACAATACATATTATTTTTCTAGCACAATTGTCTACATTTCTGAATTGCCCAGAATAGAAAAACTTATTGTGAAGACACTTGTATTGAAAAGTCAGCTCATTTTAATACTTTTCAAATAGTCATCTACTCTGTTCATGAATTATAATGCTCAGAATACATCTGACAATACTAGCTTTGAAAAAGAGCTATGTCTATATTATTACATATTCATTTTCAAATAGATTTCAAACAGATTTTAAACCATTCATTGAAATTCATTGAAATGATAAATTCACAGTTGGACTTTGATTGACTCTTAATCCAATTTTACTTTTGATAAGTTTTCGTCCCTCTCTTCCCACCCACCCCCAGCCTTTCTCAACCAAGATGTAGTTTTTGTTCTTCTGTTGGTTTTTAAAGCAAAACTGATGGGGTATGGTGAAACTGATGGGGTACGGTATTGAAGGTTTTGATGACTATATGGAAAGCTTGTCAATGGACTGGCAAATTGAGTTAAAATCAGTAAAGCACCACACCACAGGTGATCTCTTGGGCTAATTTCCAGTGTAACATCTCATCTGAAAGTCATGTTTATTATTCCTGGCTGTTGAGTCACAACCCAGAGCAAAACTTTGAAAGAGTCTTGCGGTTACTGAGCTATCAGTAGATGACGTGAAAATGTGCATGGGACATCTGTGGTGTTGGGGTTTTGTGGTTGCCCAGCTTTAGCCCCAGCTGATCCTCATCTTGAGTCCTTTCTGCCCATCCTAGAAAGAGAAGTTGGGTAACGCCTCTGTTGCTGGATGCAAGATCATGTAAAAAGAAAACAAACCTACAAGTCTCTTTGGAGAAGGCCAGAGCTAGATTAAAAACTGCAGTTTGTACTATGGGTTTTGTGCTCACCCATGGGAAACAAAAAACCATCCAAATGAGATGAGAATCTTAGACCCAGGGCTTCAATATGTGGGGTGAGAAGTTAATTTAAAGTGTGGCAGCTATCTCAGGCTACATCTATGGGAAAAAGCAGTCTCTGAGACAAAGACCTGAGAAGAAAAACAAGATAGGACTTTTCTTATAAGTGATTTATTGAAACTGTTCTTCAGTATTTTAAAAGTATGTAAAAAGTATTTTAAAATATTTAGGGACTACCCTCATGGTCCAGTGGTTAAGACTCCACATTCCCAATACAGGGGCCCCAGGTTTGATCCCTGGTCAAGGAACTAGATCCCACATGCTGCAGCTAACACTTGGTGCAGCCAAATTAATAATATATATATTTAATGAACACTAGGAGAAGGCAATGGCAAGCCACTCCAGTACTCTTGCCTAGAAAATCCCATGGCTGGAGGAGCCTGGTAGGCTGCAGTCCGTGGGGTCGCTAAGGGTCAGACACGACTGAGCGACTTCACTTTCACTTTTCACTTTCACACATTGGAGAAGGAAATGGCAACCCACTCCAGTGTTCTTGCCTGGAGAATCCCAGGGAAGGGGGAGCCTGGTGGGCTTCCGTCTATGGGGTCACACAGAGTCGGACACGACTGAAGTGACGCAGCAGCAGCAGCAGCAGCATAAATCCACCTCCTTAGGGTCCAAATAAATCACTTAAGAGTTTATCGAGACTTCCACCATCCTAGGTTTAACCCACGAGTAGTGTAGCATGCCATCTCTTCCCCGTAATCTCCCCATAGAACCCTGTGGTGTGTCAGATTGCCCCCATTTTCTCAGCAAAGTCCCTGTCCCTTCTCATCCTATCCATGTGAAGTCAGCATGGGAGTTGTTTTCTCAGACACTTCAGGCTCACAGCCACCTCTGGACCCATCCACACCAGTGCTACTATTCAAAATGTACAGGGAGCAAATGATTGATAAATATTTGGTTGACTAACGTCTTTTAAATTGTAGATTAAATCTAAAAGTTCGGTCCTTTTATTCTAAAGCCATCCCTCTATTTCTGTTTTGTTTTGTTTTTTTCTTTGCATCTCTCCTCTTTAGTATCATCTTCATGGTATTCTGCTATTTCTTCTGCTACTCCAGGAATTTTATGGTTCTAGGGCAGCACTGTCCAATAGAAATAGATTGCAAACTATGTATGTAATTTTAAATTTTCTAGTATTTAGTAGCCACATTTTAAAAAGTAAACACAAACAAGTGGGATTAATTTTAATAGTATAATAATTTTATTTATTCCCATATACCCAAAATATCATTTTAATATGTAATTAATAAGATATTTTGCATTATTTTACTTGTATCAAGTCTAAAACCTTCTAATTCAGACTAGCCCCTTACAGCGACTAGTCATTCAATAGCCACAGGTGGCCACGATTCTGGACAGCACAACTCTAGTGAATATTTATGGTTTAAGTGCTGGGGTGTCTGAAACCCCTGACATAAAATGCCAAATTGTGTGTATGTTATCATAGCATTTGTTTGGTGAAACAGAGCATAGAATTGATCAGATTTCCAAAGCAATCAACTCTTCCCACCACCTTGAGACTCCCTGCTCCAGTGTCTTAAACACAATGCCACAGTTTAGTCTCTGGAACAACTCATGTCTTTTGACTCATTTCTCTACTTGCCAGTTCTATTTACATTCCCTATTCTAACAAGACTAACTCTCTGCCTGTTATTAAACACTTGTGAATTTAACTTATTCCTTTAAAATAGCACTTAGAGAATGCTCAGAGTATTGACTTGCTTCATAGAAAAGAACCTCAAACACTACCACAGCTGGTATTAATAATAGCCAAAGTAAGATAGAAGTGCATTAGCCCTTTTTCTTATGGTAATTCACTAGAAATAAATTAGACACTAGACCCACAGTGCCTACATGGCATTCAGGAAGTTCCCAAGATGTGCTAAAACATATCAATAGGAAAGGTTCTAGGAGGGTCAGGAATTGCTCAGAGCATGGAGAATTTTATTTTTCCTTGTTCTCATCATTGATTCATTAACTCTAAAATTAATTTCTTGACATGGGCCAAGCACTCACTTTTTCTAGTAGCTAAAATATTTTGGTACAGCTTTTGATTTTCTTGGATGAGATTTTTCAAGACCCTCACAGTGACAAGGAGGAGGAGAGTCATTTATGGCAACTCTGACATTCACATAATGAATGCTTCAGTATGAAAAAAAACAAGATGCTAGTTGAACACAATTCTTCATTTGCTTTCTTTTAAATATAAACTTCTCTTGAGGTGTATGACTGCATTAAATTTGTTCAACTTTTCTCAAATGATATTAATTTTTGTTTTTCTCTCAACGGCATCACGTAAACCTTGTGACTTAGCTCCTGTTGATGGTTGATGTAACTAATCTTCTATCATAGGACTTTTGTTCAGTTGCTCAGTCATGTCTGACTCTTGGGACCCCATGGACTGTAGCATCTCCCGGAGCTTGCTCAAACTCATGTCCATTGAGTCAGTGATGCCATCCAACCATCTCGTCCTCTGTTGTCCCCTTCTCCTCCTGCCCTCAGTCTTTCCCAGCATCAGGGTCTTTTCCAGTGAGTCAGCTCTTCACATCAGGTGGCCAGAGTATTGGAGTTTCAGCTTCAGCATCAGTCCTTCCAATGAATATTCAGGGTTGACTTTTTTTAGGATCATCTCACTTGACCTTCTTGCAGTCCAAGTCTTTTCCAACACCACAGATCGAAAGCATCAGTTCTTCAGTGCTCAGCCCTCTTTATGGTCCAACTCTCACATCCATACATGACTACTGGAAAAACTATAGCTTTGACTATATGGACCTTTGTTGGCAAAGTATCATAGGATAACCCCTTTAAAAACTATTAGGAATGATACATTGTATTATTTGTGTGTATTTTATTTGGAGAAGAAAATGGCAACCCACTTCAGTATTCTTGCCTGGAGAACTCCATGGACAGAGGAGCCTGGCGGGCCACAGTCCGTGAGGCTGCAAAGAGTCAGACATGACTGAGCGACTAACACACATTGTGTATATTTTATGATTATTACTTGGGTATATTATTATTTGTGTGTTCTAGACAATCTTAAAGTTTTAGTCATATAAACCATAGTATTTTAGTGCAACTAGAAAAAAATTAAATAACCTATATAACTTTCAAAAAGCAAATGGAAGAGTCAACCCCATAATTATTATTGCTTTCCTTATCCATTTACCTTGCTTTAAAATAAAAGGGCTGTTCAGACTAAGGGAAAGATTCAAATTTAAATTTACAAGCGTTTTCTACTTTTTCTTTCTCTCATGACCAAAAAAAGAAAGAAAGAAAAAAGGTAGATAAAATTCACTCTGAGAATAACAAACAAAAATTGAGATATATTAATACTGAAGTCTGGCTATGCATATCATGCATCTCAGTGTGTATCCAGACTTAAATGACAAATATTGAACCATGTAAAATTTGAGGATAATGGATTAACTATGCTAATATCAAGTATTTTATGTTGATTGGTCTCCTTACCACCAACATAATGAAGAAGCTTTGAAAGTGACATCTTACTATTCATTTGATCTTCAGAGAAGGGAGATTTGACTTCAGTTACTTTTAAGATTGTTAATGCTTCTTTCTTGGCATTATTTCACTTTTTACTGTGATGTAACCTCCAATTACATCCTTTTTTTCCTTCCAGCACTTTGATAAATAATATGAAGTTGGCCTTTTCTCCCCTACAGACATTTTAAAACTTCAAAACTATAGGAACCTTGTAAAATAGGCTTTACAGTTTCTCGATTTAGTCACTTTCACAAATCCCAGGACTCACGCATGTGATGTAATGTCCCCTCAGTATTACAGCATTCTCTAAGTTCTTTTAACTGGTGTCTCTTATTGAAAGGAAAAGGATATTGACATATTAAAACTATTCTAAAACTAGTGCTTCCATAATGTGAGGTGATGGAGAAATACCTGAACCATGATTTTGAGAAAAAATGAAATTCAACATATAATTTATTTCTTCAACAGAAAAGAAAAAAATAGGGGTGGGGGATACTTCAAAGTCTGGATCTATTTTGTACACAGAATACTTCTAGAAGTACTTAAATATGCTCGATTGGATTCCGAGTCTCTGGAATGACCCATCCAACACTTTTGAAAATGTAGCAATTAGTGTTGATCGTTGCCTGATCTGTTCAGCTATTGGTAGTCAAAGACATGAAGGCAGACCCGTTCCAAGTAACTGCCCATACATTTGAATCTGCATCTGCCATTTGTTCTTTATTTCCTCTTTTGTTGCATTTCTTCAACAGCCTGCCTTTTCCCATTTCCTCTCTGAGAACTAAGTCCACTCAAAGTATCTTCTGACACTTGTTAATCAAAGTTCAGAACTGGTTATCCAGTATTCTCTTTGGATACTGTGGTGGCAAAGTCTCAGGTCAGGTACTCCAAGGGTTATAGAAAATACAATATAGAAAAATAGAAAAAAAAAGAAAAGAACTTGGCCTCACTGAGTCCCACAGGAGTTGAAATGTTTATTTCTGAAGATAAAATAAACACATGGTATGGTATCTTTTAGCTCAGATTCTTCTAAGGGAAGGCTCTGTTAACATATCTGTGAGCAGAGAGGGGATTCATTTCTTATTTGATGACATTGGAAGGATTTTTCATTCTACCTCATCGTTCTGATATAGAATCTTTCTTTCTTCTTGTTCTACTAATTTATACACGTATTTCTGTAACAGACCCAATGCTTTTATGTGTTTTTCTTCAGATAAGTCAGCAAATACATAGAATGAGACAGAGCTGTAAAGAACATCAAGTTTCTGTCAAAACAGTTCATAAATATTCAGTAGAGTTTCTGCAACACGTAAGAAGTTATGAAGATGGCATTAAGATACCAGTAAATCCTAAGAAAACCTATGCTAATCAAGCTATCACATCTTATTATATTTTATTCTTTTATCACTTTATTATCTCACAATAATATAAACGTGACCCCCCCCCCCAAAAAAAAGCCCTACAAATCCTAATTTGCTGCGGCAAGATAGAATTCCCGTCTTGTCCCGGGTCAGGATTTTCTAACCATGATCTCAGAGTCTCCTGGCAGTTAGGTTTCCAAACCACTTGCCGCTAACACAGTCCTCTCAGGCATGACCTTCTATCCAAATACAGCAGGCGTCCTCTGTGGAAACAGGCCTGGCTGCAAAAGGACTCCTGATAAAGGGCTTAGCCAGTAGTAGTACCCCTGAGTCCCTTCAGTAATCTTAATGCCCTCAAGAAATCTACCCAAAAAAAGCAGCATCTTCCAAATGGTCTAAGAAATTCCACCTTAAACGGCAGATTTGATGACCTTTTTTACATGCTAAAAATGAACTTTGTATTATTCCTAAGACTGAAATATATTGAAAGGAAGAAATCAGTTTTATCAACTTGCTTTATCAAAGTACCTATCCTCTTAAGTTATTCCAATATGGAGATGACTAGCAGTATTGCTGCCTGCTCCTCATTTGTGGCAAACCCTTTCAATCAAAGGAGTTATGAATTCACTGATTCGCACTGTTGGTACATTGCTGTAGTTAAAAAGTATTTCCTCACCCCAGGGGGCCAGGCAAAGGCTATTGACTTGCTCGCTTGATGTAGGAAAAAGACAAATTAGTCCCCTATCCTATCCACCAGCAGGGGACAATGACCCGACCTGGAAAAGTCAACACAAACCACTGTATAATATATTTACATTTTTTTTCCTAGGAAACTTCAGAGGTACCAAATCAACTGTGTCTAGTGTGCAAATTGCATGCAGGCTAATAGAATGTGAAATAAATTTGAGGAAGGCTAGGTGGTTTAGCTTGATTAAACCCTTGTGTGTGATGGCGCTAGTGGCTATGGCTTATCCTGGAGGAACTTTGGTGGGAAAAGGCAGAGAGAAAGGAGTTGCAACAAAATGCTGTTTCTGGATATGACTGCTTATTACTCATCACCTATCTCCAGCCCCATATACAATCTCAGCTGTCTTCTAACACACTAAGCAAGCAGGGAGAGGAATTTTTATTTTAGAGTCACTCAGCTAGAGTAAAGGTGGATCAAGTGAGCAAATTCTCTTCTTGTGCTAGGGCAACAATTCCATTTTGCATGGATCTGTTCCTTAAGTTTAATAAACAGAACATGTTTGCTCATTTTTTATATTACCATATAAAATGACTGAATTTACTATAAAATGAAAAGGTTCTCACATTTGTACCAACCAGAAGAACACAGTATTAGGAGGAAAATGCTATACCTTTCCATTATGTAGGTCAGAATATAGATCAAAGATAGGACCAATAACCAGTTTAAAGTGGAATTTCACAATTTCTACTATTGGTGATTTGAAGGGATAATTAAGAAATAATAATTTTTACGAAACTTTGTGAAAATTCAGATAAGGAACAAATGAACTAACCAACTAACCACAGTTCTGTCATAGACAGGGGAAAAATTATTATTATATAAAAATAAGATGACCTTATTATCTTTCAAAGTTCCTTGAAACTTACTCTTTCTCAGCACTTATAAAATCTCATCGTCATAAGTCAGAAAGAGAAAAACAAATATAGTATATTAAAGTACATATATGGAATCTAGAAAAATGGTACTGATGAGCCTATCTATAGGGAAGGAACGGAGACACAGACCTAGGAAATGAGCTCAGGGGCACAGCTGGGGAAGGAGAGGGTGGGACGGATCGGGAAAGTAGCATTGACATATACACGGCATGCATGCTAAGTCATTTCAGCTGTGTCCAACTCTTTGCCACGCATGGACTGTAGCCTGCCCAGCTCCTCTGTCCATGGGATTCCCCAGGCAAGAAAACTGGAGTGGGCTGCCATGCCCTCCTCCAGGGGACCTTCCCGGCCCAGGACCAAACCCATGTCTCCTGCACTGCAGGCAGATTCCTTACCACTGAGCCACCAAGGAAGCCCCACATCCATGCTACTATCTGTAAAATAGCTAGCTAGTGGCAGGCTACTGTAAAACACAGGGAGCCCAGTGTGGCTCTGTAATGACCTAGAGGGGGTGGGGTGGAGGGAGCTGGAGAGACACTCAAGAGGGAGAGGAGATATACATACAGTTATGTCTGATTCACATTGTTGTACAGCAGAAACCAACACAACATTGTAAAGCAATTATCCTCCAATAAATTTTTTTTAATGTAAAGAAAAAAAATCCTATCTTTAGCTAAACTCAGTTGGCTTCTATAGAAAAAGTCATAGGTCTCAATATGTATGGCAAAAATTGGGAGGGAAAGAGTATATAGGATGCTATATTATAATTCACTTTAGAATAGAAAATGTTATAATACGACTACCAGAAATAATAAAAGGAACCAACCTAAACTTGTCCAAATCAAGCACAAATATAGCAAATGTTTAAAGCCTAAATATCCATCTTTTATTCATTCAGCAAACATTTGTGATTGACCTACTATGTATAAGACACTAGTCCCAGTTGTCAGTGGGCAAAAATTTTGAAGAGTTGGTAACTGGAAATCTGGAGTACCTAACTATAGTAATATAGGATAGAAGCCCTGTTAATGTTTTTCTGCTTCAAGCACACAACAAAGTAACATCTGCTCATCAAGTAAAAACTTCCTCTTAGTTTCTGCAGTCTATTTTGAGGCACATAATTTAGTGGCAGGTGAGTTCCAAGTCCATCTTACCAAGGCAATCTTCATGAGAGAGAGAAACAAGTCACACAAGGGTTTCGTAAAAAAAAATGAGTGAGCCAGTAAGGGTTTATATAGCCTGCCCACTAAACACCTGGGTAAACTTGAATAAGCATTTCAACTTCTCAAAACTGTCAAGTTTTCCCCTATTAAGTAAGGGAGGTATCAGTAGATTTAGATGTCTTTCAGGTCTCTTCCAGCCCTAAAATCTAATTAAGTGAAGTGAAAACACTATGAGAAATGTTGAAAGTGATAGACAAATGTGATGATAATGACAACTCAAGGCCTATATATAAGTAGACTGCTGTCTACCCCCATGTATACTTCAGTGTAGGTTACTGCTTTCGTGCCTTCTTTTGGCCCAAGAGTCCGATGGCAAAGCATCTTTAGCCCAGGCGATTGCCAGTCTGCTTGCTCTCAGCCTCCTCCCTCCACGGCACCCAGCGTTCTCTGCTGAACAAAAGTGTTCTCTCCTAAATAAACGGCTACAGGATAGAGGAGCTCAGTAGTCCCTGCTCAGCCGTTCTGACTGCAGAGGTGCTACCAGAGAAGTGACAGGTTGAGTCAAGCCGCCTTTAACCAATGACTGGCCTTTTGTATATTCAAATTCTTCTTCTGTAAAATAGGAATCATCATACCAGTTCAACAGATTGTTATGAGAATTAGTCAAAGAAAGTATGAAAGGTACACGCATGCAGTGGTACGTAGTTGCTAACATTGTTATCGCTATAGTCGAGGCTCAGAGCACACTGCTCTGTACCCCCTGCTGAATAGAGATGTTCCAAAGCAACCACGCAAACCCTAAAAAATTCCTCATCACAGTTACACAGGAATATATGCACCTGCCAACCATTCTTATCCACCAAACAGCAGCAACAAGAGCAGGCATTTGGTAGTGCTTGTTGCTCTCACAAGGCAATTTCCTCTGCGTGGTTTCATCGGATTTTCGAATTTAGGCTATGTGGCAGGTAAAGTAAATCTTGTTTCCATCCCAGAGCTCAGGCCACTGCTTTGCCCCATTCCACAGTGTGGCACTCCAGGGGGTGCCATCTGTGTGGAATACAATGTGAGTGGTATTTCCACTTCCCCAGAGTCCTGCAGAGCAGCAAGACTGCCACTTGCAGAATAGGAAACTGAAGCTCAGAGAGGTTAAGTGAGTTGTCTGGGGTCACACAGCAGAGGAGGAAAAGAGTCTGATCTCCAAGTCAGTTTATTACTCCAGCTATTTTATGCTTTCTCCTGCACCGTATGGCCTTTATCACTATACATTCACGAAGTCTATGACAGGGTCAGACTTCTCTACCAAGATACCCCAAAGCATAATATAGGATGGAGGGACTGGCACTGAGAATGTGACCCTGTCAAAGTTCTCAAGAGACTGAAGGAGAGTCTTCCCTGTGTCATAACGGAACACTACCCATTGTGACTTAGTCTGGCTCTGGATGTGCTATGCTTGGGACATCATATTTTGGAAAGAAAGCAACTGCACGTCTAAGTAAACCACGCTGTGGAGACAGCGGGCTGTGCTTCTTCACCATATGACTGGCTCCCATGAATATTCAAGACCCAGCACCCCTAAAAAAAAAATCTATTACATCTCCCACCTGTGTTGTCATCTTATCACAATCTGGTCTATGCCAACAGGCACACTGCGGTATTAAAGAAGGAATCAGAGTTTGAGAAAAGTGACAGAAATAGTTATTAAAGTGCTGCAATTGGACTCCACGCAAAATGAGAGTGACTTCCTCGAACTCGCTAATCCCCAAACAAAATCACCATCAAGAAATATTAAAGCACACATTTTATTAGTTTCATTTAATTTCTTAATTGCTCAAAGTCAGTTTACCCATTTATTGCTGTGTGAAATGCTTAGAGGCAAGGCGCACATTAAAGGGATTATTTCCATGTAATCCCTCCCTCCCAGAGGGTAGGAACCGCTCACTTATGAATCCTGATTTATGCTCTGTAACAATATCAAAATGGAGGGAATCGTTATGGTAAAATGATAGAGTCAGGAGTCGGGTAATACAGGAGAGTGTAATTTAATAGCAAAGAGAAAGTAGCTCATTTTCGGTAAAAGTTATGCGCGCCTGTTTCAGGAATAGCTATTAACCAAACTGAATTTAGCCTCCCATTTTTCTGGCTCTACTTCTGTTAATTGATAGATGTTGAAGATGTGTCGACTGTTAAGATTTTAATCAGATGGTGTCTGGGAGTTCGATGTGATCATTTTACCGGGGCTTGGAGTTCTGGGGATAATAATTGCTCTGAGCAGTCCACTCTCTGTGACAATATGCCCACCACCAGCACATCTTCCTTTTTGGCAGGAAAAAGAGGGCAGGCACTCAGGAGGAATTTGGGAGGATGCTGCAAATGATCCAGGGAAGGCGAGGGAGGTAGGAAGCAGTCTAGGTAAACATCCACCAAGAAACTAGTGATGGTCTGAACTTCAGTTTCTGTGGTGCATCATAGCTGGCCTGAGACCATTAAACTCCAGAGGAATGGGAAAGCCATTAGTGACCTGGGAAAGAGCTTTTTCTTGTTCTGCTGCTAACACATCTCTCGCTGTCACAGTACCTATAACCCAACTACATTATTTTAGGGCCATTATTGCTATTCTTGGAAAGAAGTAAGAGTGATAGCGTCAGAAGAGTACAGAGGTAAGGCCAGTCCTTACCAGCGACTTCTGCCCCGCTCAGACAGCACATGCCCCAGACAGCACTGCAGTAGGCAGTGTGCTTGCATTGCAGGCTGGCCCTCTTCCAATCTTTGATTTTCATTCTCTACCGTTCGTGTCAGCCTCCTACAAAGAGTATACAAAATAAAACTTTTTCTTTAAAGCCCTCAAGGAGATTTGTACCATGTATTTTATTAGATTGAAGGCAAAACACGCTGATACCAGCAGGAAAAAAAAATGGCTTCTTCAGACCCCAGCTGACCTCTTTTGCATGGAAAATTCTCCATATGATTACAGAGCTAATGAGTAATATTTAATGAAAGCATTAGGCCTTTGCATGTATTTGTAAGCAGCACTTCTTCCATTTAAATGTACATAGAAATAAGCTGATGTGTATAAATACGCATCCTGGAATTCTGTGTATTTTAAGGAAAATCCTCTTCATCTATCTCTGGCTGTTTCTATACAAAGCTCAAACTTTTCAATAAGAAAACAGTGGAATTCAGTCAATCATCCAGTTGACACCAAACATGCAGGTATTTGGTGGTGCTTGAGTAAAATAGCTGAACTCAGGCAGACTCATCCTCATTTCACAGAATGTTTTGGCTTTATGCAAACAACAGAGTATGAGAAAAAACTGGGCTAAACATGCTAAATAAATATGTGTGGGGGTAAAAAAAAAAAAAAAAAACTTTCAATTTCAAGAATTCTTAAGCATGTGAGAGTAAAGACTCAGGCCAAGAATTGTTTCTGGAGGCTTCATAGATTTCCTTTCCTGCTCAGAAGCTGAATCGCAGTGGGGGCTGGATCTGAAAATGAAAAGCCTGTGACAACTTTCTTCTCCACTCTTCCCCTTCCCCTCTAGGTGGAGCTGACAGGCAGCAGCGTCTTTGACTATGTCCACCCCGGGGACCACGTGGAGATGGCAGAGCAGCTGGGCATGAAGCTCCCGCCTGGGCGGGGTCTCCTCTCACAGGGTACCGCTGAAGATGGAGCCAGCTCAGCATCTTCCTCCTCCCAATCGGAGACCCCCGAGCCAGGTGGGACTTGCAATCCCAACATGTGGGTTGGTGGGCAGGACCTTTGCCAATGATTGCACTCAAGTTGCCAGTGTGAAGAGACTACAAATAGGTCTAATGGTATTTAACAATTCCATGCAGCTTTCTGTCCTGGGCAGTAATTAAGTAAGGAAGAGATTTGAAAATAAGAAGACATTTTAATAAGTATAATCCAGAGATCTAATTTCAGGTGAACAAAACGCACAGAAGGTACAAGTTCCTTTAGATTCTCTTTCAAATTAATGGAGGGAAAAGGTTCAGATTTGGAAAGCCCTCTGCCTTTCATTGTTACCATGGCTAAATGTAATGCATTTATTTATTATTCAGCAAAATCGATAGCAAAGACTTTTGAATATTAGCTTGTGGAGAATTAAAGGTATTAGGGGCTTGCAGAAATCTCAGTTTCTTTTTCTTTTTTTTTAAGCATCAGAAGGTACTTGAAAGATGTGAACAGATAAATTAAGGCTAAAAAGAAAACAGAAATGGCTACATTTTAAACTGCCTTTCCACCCTCAGTATTTAATTAGATCAATTGTATAGAGGAATGAACAGAGGTGACATTCCTCATTGGGATTCCTTCCAGGACTCTTATAGACTTTGCATTCAGAATGTTCCCATTTTCATTGTGTTGTACTGATGATAATTTAAGTATTAGGGGAAAATCCATTTATAAATTAAACAAAATGACTTGATATCCATCAGTCCCCTAGTTCATCAAGCTGTTCAAACACGGGGAAGATTGGCTGGTCGGCCTGGGTCTTCCGAGAGCACTGGTAATTAGATCTGCGAAGGATTTATTCTTTGCTGATTGGGGCTTTAAATTAATTGAAGTTCCACATTTGTGGTTTTGTCCTTTTTGTACTTTTTTAGAGGAGATATTTCATATTCTTGTGTGGTGGAGTGCTTGGCCAAGCAGCAGTGGTTTAAATGTTAATTTTTCTCATGAGAAGTTTAAGATTTTTAATGAATCAAGGCCTGATTTGAAGTGCAAAGTTTTATTTGCTTACTTGGGAAATTATTTTTGCCTTCTAAAGATGTTTGTACTTTACTTGATATGTTGTTTTAAAACAGATTCACAAAACAAAAGCATTTTGTGAAAGAGAAAAAAGAAAAAAAAAAACTTACCTTTGGATTAACCTTAAAATAATTCTTCACGCTTCCAAGAAAATAATTTGATCTGCTTAGAAATAATCACAGCATGTTTGCTCACACAAAAGGGAAAATATATGTTTACATCTTTGGGAAATATTTTAATTCCTTCTAGAATCAATGTGTGTTTCCCCATTTAAGTTAACTGAAGCTTCTAGGGCATTATTTTCTAGCTTTTGAGAGGGGATCATTCTTTCTCCAGTGAGTCCCATCCATGAGAAAAAGAGTATTTAAGACTGCTCTTTACCATTTAAAGATAAAAATAATTTTGTTCCAGAGGTCAAGGGAGTCATATACTCTTGTACCATACCTCACTGACTTCACTGTTTAGACAACATCAGTGAGATCACTGGGCCTGCTTTTTAGTCATCAGGATGTTCATATCTGGGTATATTTGAGAAGCAGTACATGAAAATAGTTTTCTACTCCATTCTGGAGTTGCACTGGGAAACCAGGGTTGATCATGACTCTTAAAACACTCAGTACATAAGAAATCAAGCTTATAAACCTTAGTATGAACAAAGACCTTGAAAAAGTGGGCTTCGTTTCCCTGAATCACAAAGCCTCAAGTTAACAAGAGTCTTCAACAGTCCTTTAATCCAGTCTCCAATTTATGCAACCATCCTTTCCAACAAAACCAACAGATGCTCTTCTAATCTCTGCTGAAACTCATTTCTATGGAACATACAAGGCTTCCCACTCCATTGGTGAGCAGCTCTGATAGAAAGTTATTCCTAATATGGAGCCCACCTACTTTGCTGCAATTCTCCTACCCTGCCCCCACCCATCCCAGGTCTGCCCTCTGGGACATTTCAGATTGACACCTTCCTCCCCTTCACAGCCTCTCAAATATATGAAGTCAGGTTCACCAAATTCTTCCTCCGTCCTTCCTACTGCTTTTCACTTCAAACTGCTCTCATTCTGCAAGCATTATTTAATGGCATGTTGCTAAGACCCTCACCACCCCAGCCATCCTCACCTGGCCGTGCTTCCATCAGTTGGTGGCCCTCTAAAAACAGGGCTCTGAGAGCTGAGTGCAGCCTCTAGATGTATTGTAACCAGTGCAAAGCAGAGGGACTGTCCCCTTTCTCAGTTTAGGCTACTGTACTCCTGTTATTCAGTCCAGGGTTGATGTAGGTCCTACTGGCAGCCAGATCCCACTGTTGATTCATATTGAACTTGATGTCTTCCCTAAACACATGTTAAGGGTGACTTGTCCCTTAAAAGAGAAGGAAAAAAAAAAAAATCCACAGCCTATAAACCAATTCTACTAGGAAATCCAAAACTAGAGTCAAATCAAACTGGTTTAAGATTAAATATGAAAAACCCCATGCCTGCTGAAGCACTAGAATGTGCTTCAGTATCACTTCCAGGTGTTGGAGAAGACTCTTGAGAGTCCCTTGTACTGCAAGGAGATCCAACCAGTCCATTCTAAAGGAGATCAATCCTGGGTGTTCATCGGAAGGACTGATGCTAAAGCTGAAACTGCAATACTTTAGCCACCTCAGTCTCACTTAGCATCCTTTAATTCTGGCTATCAGAAAAATAAACTCCTTTAAAGTGACTCTGTCATTTATCCTTAAAGTGTGACTGAAAATTTACCCAGATTTCTTCCCCTCCCCACCCCCAGCCACCCTAACTGACATAATGGAAAACCCTGCTTTGCACATTCCTTAACAACTTGGGCTTGTTAGCAACAATCGCATAGGAACTGTCTCTTCCTTCCTGAAGAGTGTATTTCTCACCATTAGAGAATGTTAAACTGGCTTTACTTTAAAATTCTCTAGTGTTGGTTATTTGCAATCTTTGGCTTAAAAAGGCAATTAGATAGACTGCTCAAATACTGAAAGGCAGTGTAGGATGCTACCTTTAACTAAATATCTTCACTAGCGCAGATCATTGCTCCAGGGGAATTACTTTAAAAGTCCATGTCAGGCACTACATCCCAAAGCTGCTTATGTTTCTTAAAAGCTGAAAGAATTTTAACAAGATTTTCTAATTCTTAATAACACCAAAGAACATTTTTGAAGACTGTTGTTCACTACATCATAATCTTTTCAACTCTGATAAAACACTGATTCTTGCTTAAATAGTAGTGTAATTTGGTTGGAAATGGATATCAATATGTGGTGATTATGAAAATGAAGGGACTAGTAGGTATGGAATTTTTCAGGAGCCCTGATGTGTTCAGTGTAGCATTACTAAGTGACTGAAATCTAAATAACATTTGGCATTATAATAAAAAGGAAATAAGTGACTAAACCAGCCTAAGAGGCAGTGATCCTGCGCCATAATAGGAATTCTATTTCTTTGAACTGCCAGTCCTGTGATTGTCTTGTCTTGAAGTAGTCTCAAGATAATGAGGAAAAAAAAAAATCTGTTGATGGGACAGCAAACCCAAATAAATAAACCCAAATAAATATTGTATATGTATGCACATTCATTAATAGTTTAATAAATATGATATTCCTTTTAGAGAAATTTTAAGGCAGCCAGAAAAGAAATAAACAAGTGTCTACTTTAAAAAGTTCTAGGGTGCCTCTTTAAAGCTTCATCCAAGCATTCCTGAAGGGCTTGCTCTGTCCTGTCCACAGCCTTTCCTCTGCTCCTGTGGGGTTTGGGGTCGGGTGGGGGGCTGGGAAGAACCTCTGGAACATGAGGTTTGGATGGCTCAGCTTGCCTTTGTAGTTCTGTTTGTATCTTTTCATCACTCTTAACAATTAGCTATAATCTTGGCATTATGAACCTTATCCCTTTTAAAAAAAAAGAAATTTCCGTGTCACATATTTTATATGCTTCATAAACAGAAAAGCAGCTCTTTCAAGAAATCCTGGAGGTACTTGAAAAATCTCCCTGTTTGAAAAGCAAAGAGTTTCTTATTCCTTAGGTCGGGCCATCAAATTGTTGTGTTTTACTCCCTCCTTTTTCTTATTAAAATAGCTTGATATTTTTCCAGTTATAAAATTCATGCCCATTGTGAAAAAGTTCCAAGAACGCAGACAAAGAATAAAGACCCACCTACCCCTACGCCAAAATAACCACTGTCCTTGTACACTGGATATCCTTCTAGATTTTGTTGCTGTAAATATATAGACATATATAGTTATGTAGTGGGATTTCCTCTGACTAAAACAAAACTATAACATACATGCCTTTATAGCCTGCTTTCTCTCACTTAACCTCACAGGCCACTTTCCCTGTCATGTTCCTCACTTCAGCGTAGAATTTCCGTTCTGTCTCCAGTGGTTTGTTTCCTTCTAGCTAACAATCAACTCCTAGCCGTAGGACCACTGTCAGGAGTAACATACCTGGGTCATGCTTGGGAGGGAATTCTGCCAGGACCAGAGATTTCGCTGCCCATTGAATGGGTGCAAGATCACAGAGGGAGAAATCAATACTATACCCGAGTTTAGACAAGTTAGCAAAACGTATGAGACAGTACTCTCAGTGAAAAGTAAGACTAACTGCAGCAACATGGTTAACCGTCGGTTGTCTGCAGGAAAGTTTACTGTGTTCTGTCTATAGTTTCAGCACATCTAGACTGTTAGAGGAGGTTAAGATAATGATGGTAGCAGTATGATCTTTATGCTGTTACGCCTACTCTACGATGTCCTGAGTATTTTAAAGGCAAGCAAAATGGAAGCAGTTGTGTACCTACCTGAATAATCTATTTTCTACATATGCCCCTGTACTATGGTAAATTTGATCTGCTCCCATATCTGCAGGAACTCAATTGCTCTGCATTCATTAGACAATTTTCATAATACATGATATAATTAAAAGAATAAATGATTAGGAATAACAATAAAGAATGTAAAAATGTATCTGAGGATCAAATCAATATTTTATTTCCAAAGCTGCGTAGATACGAGATATAAGTATAGTTTCATGGGTGCACTATTTTCCATCTAGTAGAGTGTTGGGTTGAGAGGGGATGGTTCTCTGATTTTTTTTTTGTATTGGTTTAAGTTTCCTATCAATGAACTGAATTTAGAAGTCAGGCAAGGGAAACCATCTAACTAACCCCACATCCAACCTCAGTCCCCAGACAGTGGGACTGTATCTACAGCACTTTCTGCTGTACTGCAAATGTCAAACAGAAGGTATAATGGATTTAATATTAGCGCTGGCCAAGGTGCTGAGGGAGCTGTTAATAATGTCACTCCAGTTATTGATCTGAAGCCTTTAAAAATCAAAGAAAAGTGAGAGATCCCCTACTGGGGAAAGGCACACAGTGACTGGTTTTTATTGCCAATATATTTCTACATATAGAGTGGCAACTTTCTGGAATTATGTTATCACCATTCATCTCTGTGAGATTTTTGGAGTCATTATATGGTAAGATAATATCATGGAGACCACTCTGCATGCTAATGCTAAAAGATCAGGCCAAGTTCTTTTAGACATAAATAGAGCTTGATAATTTGTGTGGTAACTACAATATTCAAGTTGTCAAATGATAGGAGGTTTATTAGCACTAGATTTATTCATGATGACAATGCTGGATCCGCAAGAAGTGTAAAATGTCGTCAGGATGAGCTGTCCTCTCCTTTTTACCTTTCTAAAGCTCCAACTACAAACCAGGCAAGGACTTACTTGAGACAGAAATGAATTCTGTCCTTACAATTAGTCTACCTTTTTCAGGAAACTGCTAATCCTTCAATCTGAATGGCAGTTTGTATGCAATGAAATCCCTGCTTTCCATAGTCCCCAACTAATAAATGAAATTAAAATGTATAATTTATGTTGAATGTTTATCAAACTGTAAACACACATTTAATGCCTATCCATATTCATACAATATAAGCAAAGATAAATCCACCAGATAATGTACTACGGTTATCTCTGATGGATTGAATATGAAATGCATCTCTACTGTAGCTGTAGCAAAGATCAAGACAAGTTCATGATTACCTCCGAACTGGCCTGACTCCTGTTAATACCCGTGCGCACATGTTTGTGTCAAATCTAATAGTCAGAAAGCAGTCTAACAGAAAGGAATTCGTTCCATAAACCAAAGTGATCATCCTGTACTGATAAACTCAGCTTTTATCCAAAAATTATGTAGGCAAAATGATGCCTACATAATTTTCCTTAGCAATGCCGTCCTTATTTTGAAATGAAATAGAAACTATCTTTTGCCATTCCTGAATGAAGATGATGCATATTTTCCAAAAAAAAAAAAGCCAGTACTGTTACAGGGACTGCCCTGCCAAACTCAGAATTCTTCTTTTACCTCAAGAAAGCTCTTTTGCCTCAAGAAAAGATGTAGTACCATCTTTTCCTGCAGGAAGTAGGCTTTTCTTAGACGCCTCTTCTATCCCCACATAAACTATACAACTGCCACAGAGGAGAATACATTTCTCCAGGGCTTTCTGGTGCACAAGGCCTAGGTACACTTAGAACCTTAATTTGTGTTTACTCCCACTTCTGTGCACTTGTGTATGATGAGAATATTTGCAAAGCAACCGTATATGTACTTCTAGGATATTGACTAAGGGAGCTAAAGAAAATAAGGGAAAATTCCCTCCTTCCCACCAGGGTATGCTGGCCCAGCATCCCTTCTAGGCCAGCTCCCAGAACGCACAGCTGCAGCACAGGGTGTCCTCGGGGTCTTGACACTCCAACCTGTGAAAAATCCGTGTTGGTGACTCACATAGCTACAGAAGGGCAGCCACCCTTTTGTTTCCAGAAAAGATGCTGAATGTTAGCCTAGTTGTATATGCCATCCTGAAACTACCATTCTCTTCCAAAATTTAGATCACAGTGGTAGCAACTCAAAAAACTGCAACATTGATCTAAATTAATATAATGGTATTTACAGGGTAGCAAATGGTTTGTTCAATAATAGTCGCATAGGCCTCTTATCAGAATACACAATAGATTCACTCAGCCTATATGTACCATATTTTCCTAAACCTTCTATTGAAGTTTCAGAAAATCAATTTTTTAAACCCATTATTTTTAGCAGTTGTTTTATATAGCTTGCAAGGTCATAATTTTGACTTTCCTTTCCCTATGGTGATAAGGGGTACATTTCAGCGTTTCTAAAATGAAAGCCAAGACAAGTTGTTAATGGATGATCTTTCTTCCCCATTAAAAAAAAAGTGTGGCTGTCTTTGTCATTGGATATTAACAAATTAAAGATTCTATTTCTATAACTCTTGCCTTGAACAAAGCCCAAGTTATTTGCTTTTAATACATACAACTGCACAGAAATTTCACCCCTGTCCAAATGATACCATTCTGAATTCTTCATGTGCACCAAACAGCAGACTTAGGAAGGATCAGTTACCTGGCATTGACTGAGCTTTGCAGGGTGCACAGATCAGAATAGGCAGAACTGGCTGGAAACCATTTCCACCCCTAGTGAGCAATTTACTCATGATTGCTTGGGGAAAATACTGGAAATATTGCTTCTGTGTAAAGTTTGCAACTTCCAGTTGTCAGCTCTTTGCCAAGCAGTTATTCCCAAGGACAGTTTTAGAAGCAAAGTCTACTCGGGCCACAGTGACAATGGCTGGCATTCATATCCTGCTTGGTGTATGCAGAACACAGAAACCACTAATTACAGGAGTTAATTCACACCCTAATCCCTCTGAGCAGGTCAGTGTGTTATCCTTACTTTATAGATGGGAGAAAGTGATGGAAATTCTAAATGGCTTGCTCCAAACCACATAGTTTAGTTTAGCAGCTAAAATTAGAGGAAAGGGTATAGTATTAGGGTTGCATGTGTGAGAAGCCTAGGAACGAGATGGAAAAAGGAGACAGGACCCTAGTAGGTATAGAACTAGAGGAATTTTCTCCGAGGGGCTTCTAAAGTCCAGAGAGTAACCTAACAATTCCCTTATGCCCATACGTCATTGGGCTAAAACATCATTTGTTTTCAAATATAGTCTCTAACTGAGGATTAAAAACATCCATCTAATCCTTTCCTCTTCCTTCATCCCTACATTGAAACTCCTTATGCCACAATGAACAGTAGCATCTGAATCAATTATGGGCAAAATTCAGCCCTGCATCTCTTGGTTCACCTTAGCTACGTGTCTCCTTAACCAGGAGCATAGCCAAAATTGTCTCTGTGTTTGGTGTCTGCTCTGCCTTAGATAATGCAGGGCCAGGATCTATGCAGGATCTTCCTTTCAGAACCAGTCTCCCAAGGCAAGCAGGAGATGGAAAAGAGCAAGAAGATCAATGGGGTCCATTGGAGGTCAGCATAGCCTCCTCAAGGTACCTTCTCACGAAACAATCATGGTTTCCTGGGACCTATGGGAAACATCAACCCATCCATTAGTTAACAAAACCAGCCTGAGAGAGGAAGAGCTTGTGTGTTTTCTCTAGTTGTTATTCACTAGAGTGAATTCAAGACCCACCTGCTAATCGGGATTGTGTAGACTATTCAGTAACCGTTTACTGCATGCCTGTCATGTGTCAGACATTAGATGAACCATTGAAGAAATAAGGTGAAAGTTCCCTGCCTTCCAAGAGCTGACCATCATATGAAGAGAACAGATCATTAATACAATGCAAGAGGGTGATGATGATAATCAGAGCAAGATGGTGTATGATAGGGTAGGGTTGTAGTATAAGCTACTGCTGTTGGCGGTCTTTTCAGAACTATTTGTGTTTTAAACTTAACCCTGAAATTAACAGCCCAGAAACAATGCTTCCTTGGGAGCAAGGTGCTTTGACATGCCCAGACATATACAGACCCTGACTCTCAGGAACTTTGATGCAGACTATTAAGGGCCTTTCCCCTCTTTGTCTGTTTATTTAATTAGCCTTTTAATTATAGCCTGCTATAATTCCTATCTACTGATCTTTCTGGCTCTGTAGGAGTGTTGGGGTCACTACTAGTCGGACACGACTGAGCGACTTCACTTTCACTTTTCACTTTCACACATTGGAGAAGGAAATGGCAACCCACTCCAGTATTCTTGCCTGGAGAATCCCAGGGACGGCAGAGCCTGGTCGGCTGCCGTCTATGGGGTCGCACAGAGTCGGACACGACTGAAGCGACTTAGCAGCAGCAGCAGCAGCAGCAGGAGTGTTCTGAAAGGAAAGTGAATCCAAACTGCCTCCCTTCCACTTATACTGTGCTGATTTCACTAACTAAAATTCAGGAAGTTCTGGCTTTGGAAAATTAAACTGACTCTTTTACCTTCTACTCAAGGTAAAACTTGTTGCAAATTTTCTAATGACATTAATGATGATATTAATAGCTTGTATAATGTTTACCTACATATTCCCACTACATGAGTGGGCATGTTTTAAGAAATTTCTCAAAATATCCCTAATTAGAGAAGGTAAATGGCTATCCAAAATTACAGAAGGTAAATGGCTACCCTACACCAGAGTGGACTGTGGCCCTGGGATTTGAACTCAGGCCATGTGATTTGAGTACTAGGTGCTTACCAAGAACACAAGTGGTAGAAGGCATGACACGTGCCCTTAGGTAACTGATCATTGTCGGTAGAAGAAAGAAGATAACAGAAGAACGAAGGATGGCCCTGCTGCTGTCCTCAATGAAGACATAAAATTGGCAAGTGGTGTAAGAATTCAGGGAGAAGCTAAATGACTGTGGGTGACTTTGATAAGGAGGGCAGACCTTCATGAAAACCAACCCAAGAGCAAAGAGGTAGAGATGATCTTCCAGGAGCCTCGTCTCAAGGAACAAAGTGGGAGTAAGGATGCTGCCTTTAGGAGGCTGGAAGGAGCCCTGTCTTCCTCCTGGAGGCAAAGATACATGCTTTTCTAGAATGCAACCAGAGCTTGGAGCAGCCAGTATACCAGGGAAAAGCATCTGAGTTGGGCGTTATACATTCTGAGTATAACTCATCCAGCAGAGCAGTGACCCAAAGAAAATATTATTTCAAGACTTATAAATACAAAAATAAAGTTTGAATCTGGAAGGCTTCGCCCTTGAGGGTCATGTTATACAATCCCTATGCCTTCTGAATCCCTGCACAGCATAGCCACTAATGTTCGTTGAATGGTTGCCAAGTATCAAGCACTCTGCTCAGCCCATAACACGCACTACCTCATTCATTCCTCACAAGATACCATGAAGAAGGCACCATTATTTTTCCCATTTTATAGATGAAAGAACTGAGAAGAAAATTTTTAATTTGGAAAAGACATAACCTCAGCTTTGAAACGAAGCACTGGGGACACTCTCCATCCTTCCTAGGCAGCTCTGACTGTTAGTTTTCCTGGTGTTGTGCTGATTCCTGTTGACTGGTAACTTACATTTACTGGACTTATTCCCTGAGCCTTTATTTTCGCAAAAATAAGAAGGATGTGTTGAACAGGCCAGACTTAAAGTGAAGGAAACCATCCAAGGGGCCATTTCTTTAATCCAGAAGTGAGTGAGTAGACCTTGAGAAGAATTATTGCAAAGGAAGAAGTGACAATTTGAAATTAAGATAGAAGATAGAAAAAGGTAGAAATACACCTTGTGGTCAGTCTTTAGCCAGGAGCTAATGGTTAATACTCTAGAAATTATACAAGTCTCAAGCTTTCACATGATTAGGATTAATGACACCATCTGTCCACTCTCATTTTTTGTATCAATTGGTAATAAAATCGGAAAATATTCAACAATTACAAAATTACATATGCTATTTATCATCACACATTAAGATGCAAATTTCCTTAGGGTTCAAAGCTGTTCCTTTTTATAGTTTATGAAAATATATCATGTGCCTTTGGTAAAAAAAAAAAAAGTCTGCTGCTCAGTGCCTCTCACTTGTCAGGGGTTGTCCTCTCCAAATAAAAACATGAGTAAAGCATAAGGTGAAATTGGTGACATAAAAATTAAAACTCTGTACTTTCCTGTGTCCTACCATCTCTTGGTTGACATCGCAAGAGTATTAAAATTATCTGTTAACTCCCTTCCCAAATTACTGCTAGTCAAAATGAAATAGAAATTGATTGAATTGATAATATAAAAATGAATTTAAAATGTAACCCATATTTAGGGCAATACTTTCCATTTCACAGAAGTAATATAAAAGTGTAAAAATAACAGAAGTGCAACCATCTAAGTAGGAAAACATCCACTCATTTCCTCAATCATCCCATCATTTATTGCATGGCCATTGAACAAGCGCAATCCTAGAGCCTGAGATATGATAGTTACTAAAAAGGTCCTTGTTCTCACAGAACATACATTCACAGAAACCACCTGACCAGAAGGATTTCAGTTGAAAAAATTCAGTTGAAAGATTCAGGTCTCCACTTCATAACCAAGAGGTAAATCTTACATTAGGTTGTAAGGGACCAGTTGGGCTGTCTCTGTTTTTAAAATGAAGAGCTGACACAAATTCTAAGCCAATACTTCCAAAAATGCATTCTTTATCATAACTACCCTGTGAGATGCTCCTCACAACCCCTGGTAAAAAAAAGCAGAGGAAAAAAGCTTCATTGCACATCTTCTCATTGACAATTAACAATGAACGTTAACTTAGTGAAGATTTGAAATGTGTGTGATTAATAAGTCGTTTTTATTTTTTTTTTGTTTGAACTAGCCTTTCCCCATTTATTCGACTATGGAAAACATTTTTTTTTAGAAAGAAACTCCTACAGACACCCCAGAAACACGTCATGATGCCCTCGATCTTGTTTCTGATCCCCAGAAGCCACTCCTCCCATCCACACCTGTCTCTTCTTCCAGGGCATCCCTTGCAGGGAGGATCACAGTCTGGCTTCTCAGCTCAGAGGTTCAACAATCCATTTCCTCTGGTCACTCTCCCAAATGGCTCTCCTCAGTCTTCAGGGTACCCGTCAAGCTTTCCTAAAGGGGAGCGCCTAGATGAATCTAGTAACTAACTGAAAAGTTGTAAGACAAGATCTGGCAGCTCCCAGTTTCACAGTTTTAGAGCAGCCCTGGGCTTTGATTGGCAGGTCTTGCATTCCTCTTTCTCCCTGTCTTCCCTATTCTTCATTTAATAAGCAGAGAAAAAGCCCAAATCTCTGGTTTCCCGCTCACCAAAACACTACACCAACTGATTCTGGTGTAAAGGTACGGTTATGACTGCCCAGAGTTCTGTTCACTGCTCCCCTCCTAACCTTAGCCAGTTACCCTTGGTGTGGAAATAAGAACAAGAATGTGGATTCAAGAACAAGCATGTTAGGGTGGCGGGACAGAAGACACAGTGTGGTGGTGGTAATCAGTCCCTACATTGTTTTCTCTGATTTGTAGTAGCTGCACTACCCATATTATCGATTTTAAAAATCTACTGTCTGGTTAACTTGCAGGTTACTCAAATAACTGAGAATTGATAACATACGAAGATGACAGCCCTAACCCAAACTGCAGGATATTCTCTTTATACTATTTCTGTAGCAGCTGCAAATATAGAAAGTGCACAGGGGCCTCCTGGCTCTGTCACTTGTGAGAAATTTGACCTGGATCAGGTTAGTTAACTTATATGTGCCTCAGTTTCCCACTGTAAAACGTTGGCGCCTCTCTTACAAGTTTGGAGAATAACATAGGAATAATCACCTGTTGGTTTTAACATCATTCAGATTAACATTAACATTCCTTATGGGGTCGTTAGCATATTTTAAATGCTTAGAACAATAGCAGGCACGACATAAGTGTTCTGTATTGTCATTATTATTCATTTTGTTGAGCCAAGCATTCTCTTATTACCAGAGTCATTCCTTATGGAAAGTCTGGCCAGGGCTGAGGTGACACAGTTGATTCCTGCACCAATTTGCAAGGCTTGCACTTGGGCTTCATTGTCACAGAGGAAACTGTTCCCATTTCCTCTCTTAAAAGCCCAGATTCTGCATGGATCACGGTACCCAAAGGTATGCTTCCAAAAAAACACCTGAAATGGAGTCCTTCTGGAAAGACTCCATTTAAGGGGAAAGACTCCCTTGGAAATATATAATTTACCTTCCTCCAGCCTCTCTAATGAACAGATTGTGTTTTGCAGATTCACTTTTTTTTTTTTTGTATACTCAGTTTTCTTAAAGCATGACAGAGGTACATAATTCTGTTCTCAGAGGTCCATCCCACTTTGGCCTCAGCACTGAGATAGGCCTGCTGACTTCCCCTTTCCTAAGGCTAGCATGGAAACTGCCCAAGCCCATCTTAGACTGGCCCTCAGTGTTGCTCTCTAAGGGTTTGCAACTGCCAGCCTGGCCTTCTAAAACATGTTCCACTTATGACCCAAAGATTTAGTTGCTACATAGCATATATGATGAGCTTTACTGATATCTTTCCCTTTTATCAAGCTGGGTTTTTGAGACACAGGCCATAGCCACAGCAGGGGTTCTGCTTCACGAAAGACTGCTGCTGCTGCTAAGTTGCGTCAGTTGTGTCCGACTCTGTGCGACCCATAGAGAGCAGCCCACCCGGCTCCCCCATCCCTGGGAGTCTCCAGGCAAGAATACTTGGAGTGGGTTGCCATTTCCTTCTCCATCACAGAAGACTAAGTGACACAAAATGGGATATTCAGTCTCTACAACGTACGGCTCCTTTTACTACCAAATCAACCTTCATACACCCTCTGGTCTGTGCTAGAGAATGGGGTGGAAGTACCCACCTATTTGTCTGAACTTTAAATGAATCAATTTATTTTGTGTAGGAGGGCTTCAGCTCATCACTAATCTCCAGAGCGGAAATTAGTGTAGATCTGGGGGAATGCTCTTGTAAAAGCACGAGAGATGCCCAGATGGCCTAGCCAGAGGTCCTATATATGGACTTAAATAAATAAATTAAGAAACTCATTTCACATAGGCCACCAAGCAGTTATGAGATGTTAATGACTTTTAGTCACTGCCAACCTGGACAAAATTCAAGCCAATGACCTATGGGTGAAAGGCTCTATATATCCCATTACCAGTCCCCTGAGCCATCCAGTCGCCCCTGACAAGGTATTTTATCATACCCAGTACAGAGCAGTATGGCAGTCCAAATTCCTATACCATCAGAAAATCTTCTTCAGCTATTTAAAATAAAAGAATATTTTCAGAATAAAAAAGAGGCAGAAGACCTAGTTCCTCAAATAAAGGAACAAGTACAATTAAAAAAAAAACCTTTTGGAACAAGGTACACATGGGGATACATATGTACATAGACACAGCATTTAGACATTTTAAAATTCCAATATTTTATCATCCTGTTTACTCTGGTGCACATTTGAGTCTGCCTCTGGATATTTAGTAACTGGCATATCTTGGCGTTCCCATTAAAAAAGTCATTAGTTTTAGTTTACCATTTATATAAAACTGATTCGTTAAACCCTTGACGCTTTCTTTCCTAGCTTGTTTTTAAGTGTCATAAATAAATGACTTAAATGTCCCACAAGACAAATGTTCTTTAATCATCTAATGCACTCATTTATCCTAAGCCTTAACCTTAGTCCTAAATTAAGTCTGTTGCAAAAACATAACTTCATCTAAAAATACCCATCAATCCTACATGGTTTTGATAAGCACATTTAAAAAACATAAACAATCAGACAGTTGTCAATCTGAGTGAAGCCCAGTCCCATTTAAGAGTTATTCACCAAGAACCATATTTCATGCCCATGCTACCAGTGGAATTACAAAGGAGAACAGCGGGTTTTCGAGTCTTTGCAGAGAGTTCACGTGGTGAAATGGTTTACAAGAGTATAAAATGAAACAAAGACTAGACAAGAGAGAGGATCCTCATCCCACATCAGATAGTTCTGTTTGTTTTGGGAAACTATTAATACGTTGACAATGTTGCAAATGCATTAAACTTTCACGATCACATATTTAGTAAATTGCATGTCACGCCTTTGATTAATTTTCATTTGCTCATGGTCCTAAAACTCTGTGTCAAAGAATCTGGCTGCTCAGAGCTTGTACATGAGTAATGATCACCGAAAGGTTTGGTGCAAGGAGAAACGAAGTGCAAGTTTAATGGAATAAACACTCGACTAAATGGAGTACTTAATACCTCATAACTAGGAATGCACATAGTTTGGTGAAATCTTAGCTTTGACAGATTCCCAATTTAATTCTGAATTAATTTGAATGTCCTGCATTTACCAGTGGCACCCTTTTGCAGTAGGGCAAAGATAACCTTCTCGTTTTTCCACTGGCTTCCTTGGGTTCTGCACAGTTATTACCACAGAGCGAGCCCCTTAGGGTTGTTGGAGGCACCGCTCCATCTCCCGACCAGGGCTTTAAAATTTTTTAAAAATAGATAAGAGCATTCAACAAATAGCCAGATTGAGAATAAACTCAAAAATTATCACCAAGGCCCTTCCTGTGCCACAATTTGTCAAATCTGCTGATAGGAAACAAATTCTATTCATAAAGATTTTATTTGCGGGGGGGGGGGCACCTCTTGTGATTTGGTAGCAATTCAATTATAGTTTTGTGAGATAGTGAGCCCAGAGAGGGAATCCAGACTGACAAGAAATATGACAGGACAGTTACACAGTGTTTATGCAATTAAACTTTCCCTGACAATACCTGCAGAATGATGAATGCGTGGGCGGAGGTGTGTGAGCGCAGGCAATGCCCCACAAGTATTGCCCATTTTTCATTATTATACAACTGTTCAGATCTTTCAAGAACAGCCTGAAGTGAGGTGGAAAAGAGAGTACTGTTCTCTAGCATGTTAACCAAATGCCTCTTTTTTTTTTTTATTCCCTCCCTCCAACGGGTCTTGATGTGCCAGATGATAAAAGAACATCTATTTTAGAAAAATGTTTCAAAAAGATGAAGATTTACCCTGAGCTTGACATATATTAATTTTGGATACCAAAAGAGGTTTTTATTCTTTTTTCTATCTGCAACTTTATATCACTTCCCAACCAATAGAACGGTGCGTAATTAAACTGTGGGGTTATTCATTTTATGCAAGCAGGTGCAAAGGGCACTATAAAAGTAGGATTTTACCGATGGTAGATTAAGAAAGAAAGGAGAAACTTAAAAGCCTTTTGTTGAGAAACACAAAAGCTTACAGACGAGATTAATTTGGTTGGGCAAAGTCTGTATTATAGTGCCTGGGTCTTTCAAGGATATGTGAAATCAGGAAAGTTACAGGATTTCAAGAACCACTCAAAGACTATGTGCAGTTTTTCAGCTTCTTCACAACCCTTATTTGGGATCCTTACATGAGACCATCAGTTTGGGGTGTGATTTTTATTTTTTTTAAACAAATATTAAAGTACACAGATTTCTTTCAAAGAGCTTTGATTTAACTTGTATAGACTTCACCGTGGCAAAATCAGCAGTGCCCAGAATAAGGACTGAACTGATGGCAAGGTGAATTCCTTTCAGACCCAGAGCTTGGAGGACTCATTGTGTGGAAATGGGGAGAGAGTTTCAGCCTGTGGCTCCCAAGGTGCAGAGGGCTGAAGTGAAAACCACACCTTCCCGTAATATTTACACATCTATTTAAAGGAATGAGAATTTGCGAGGGGAAAGAAATAAAATCTGTCCTGGAGCTATTCGTTCATTCATTTTGACTTCTGGTAAGCTGTTACTGGTATCAGTTTTTTGGGTTTTGTTTGTTTACTAGTTGATGCTCCTTTTTACATTCATCTCTCTCTCCTTTGAGGACATTTAAACTTCTGTACGGAAGTATTCAATTGTTACGACCTACCCCCATTTCCACTTCCTAGAGTTGAATCTAGACCCAAAGGCAGAGAGCTATAGTTGCATGCCTACCTAGATGATTGTGTTCCTATATTGACTCTGGTTTAACGGGGAGTTTCCACGTGCCCACGTGGAGATTCTTGTAAGACAGACTCACATCTAGAGACTAGTTTATGTGATCCCATCAATTTGGTAAATTCAGTGAAATAAGTGGTCTTTTCTGTATAAGCAAAAATCAGTTAATCTTATTCATATTAGAAGTGAGTTGACCATACATTTCTGTCAAACTCAGAAATTTCATATAAACCATGATCTAAATTCCTTACAGTCCTCTCTTTTACCAAAGGCTGCACTCTCTTATGTCCCTCCCCCCACACCAAAAAAGACCGATTTTGTCAGATGTGGTTTCTAACATGCACTGAAATTGATAGTTAAAAAAAATATATTGTTTGCACATTACGTAGGTGTTAAAATTACACGGTAGTGTTCCTTTATTTTCAAAAACCAAACCTAATCCTGTTAATTCAAAGTGAATAACAAACAGGACTAAGACTTTTTCCCAAGTTGTTACATTTATTCAACCTGCTTGTGTTTTGTTCTTCATCATAATTATTTCCAAGTCAAATGTGCACTGATTTCCTTGCGGACCTGCGTACCTCTGACTAACTTAAAGAATTGAGCTGGGATAATTCACACAATTCCTCGGGGGTCATGTTCACTGTTTTTTTTCAAGGACATTTTTATTACAAAGCTGATGAAATTTGCATATTAATTCATTTCTTTCAATTTTTTAAGATTAAATGTTGTCAACATGTATCAGTGCGAGGCTCTGACAGTGCTGATGAAATGGGTCAGTCAAGCTTGAACATTTGGAGTAAGGCAGCCATCTGCAACCCCCTCGCCCCTTGTGGGATTCTGTGCTACCACTGAAACCTGGTTTAAAAAAAGTTTCATTCAATGCAGGATATTAAAACATTATCTAAGAAATGATAGGTGTTAGTCTTTCCATTTACTCAGAAAGTGAATTTGACAACAAAATGGATCTAAGGAGTGCCTTGCTGACTTGGAGCTGGTGTTCTATCAGTCTTCATTAAACCATGGTCACAAAAGTTCCCTCCCTCCCCACAAAACAAAGTTTCAAATTTGGTGAATGGAATTTAGGAGAGAAGTTGAGTTTAATGTTTCCTCTCCTGGTAAGATTTAACAGTTAGCAGGGTTCTTGCCAGTCATGCTCATGGCAGGAAGTGAGGATGGGGAGAGCCGATGGGATGGCTCACAGGACCCAGAGTCCTCCCCAGAGGTAGACCTGCCCTCCGTTTGATACATGGCTAATACACATGAGCAGTCCTGGGTCCCATCCAAAGCCTTCACAAAATGGTACCAGTGTTTACATGGAGAACTTCACCTCTGTCTATATCCAGTTTAAACATTAAGCCATATTGCTTTATCCAATTTCCTTACAGTCAAAATACATACTTCCATCAGACACTCAAACAGCAAGACCACCTAAGTGATCAAGCCCTTTAAGTGCTATATTGCCTTTCCAGATCATTGATTCCTCTGTGTCTCCATTTCCCGAAGAAGTCTCTTTGTGATGTACATAAGACCTTTAACAGATTCCAAAGGCCTTGCAAAGAAAAAAAGTTTCTGGCTGCTGTGTTAAAGTAGCCAGAACCCTCCCACCACCAAGCTTCACCTGGCCATACAACTAATGGAAGAACCTGTGCAACGTCAAAAGCCACTTCGGGTACCTGGAGGCTCTTCGGGGAAGACCTCCCAAAACCACATGACCTGACTTTAGGGAACATCTGTAGTAGCTCACAGTAATTTTTTAAAAGCATTTTCTTTGACTAGGTAATTAAATCTGGTCATATACTAACCAGAGACTCAGACTTTCAAGGTTCTTACCCTTTAGCAACATGTGTCCACTGGTTAATTCCTAGTCATAGAATTGTCTGATATAACTAGAATAGTTTGTTTCCCAAACTGGGAAAAAATATATATAGATAGATACACTGCAGAGTAAGAAGGAACAACAGAAAGAGAGGGTAGCCTCCGAAATGGTTTTATCTTGATTTTGAATTAAACTCCCAAACTCATATTGGATTGAAAAATCAAAATCAGACTTCACATTGTCGAGTTGGAAAATGTCAGATATGAAATATTTAAACTGTGGAATACGGTCTTCGACTTTGGGTTATAAAACTTTAATTTTGTGAGTTGGTAGCACTCCAATAGTTCAATATTTTTAATTCTACAAATCCATGTTTATTAACTTTCAAGGTTTAAACAGTATCACCAAGTCTATTGAAACTAAATTATTCTGACTTGTGAGAGCTACAGGGTAGCTATAATTTGTTTTCTATTTCTACATAAGTGACAAAGACAAAAGAAAGAACAAATAAAAGGAATTGATTGCCACACAATCCCTTTTTACACTTTCAAAATGACCTAAAATTCTAGCTGATGATTAAAGCAAAGATTCAAGCCTGGAGTTTTAATTGTGGAGTTTTCAGGCATAAGTCAGGTAGCATTTAACACAGGGCTATCCCTATGTGTGTTTTTTTTTTTTTTTAATAAAACAGCTTCCATGATATTACTGCTAGGGAGTTAACTGTATTCTTAAAGAAGAAACACTGATTTTTTCTATTTTCTTTATTTAGGAAATAGGAGCTGCATCTGCTCACAACAGTTTT
The DNA here is from genome assembly GCF_049115385.1 of Moschus berezovskii. NCBI lineage: Eukaryota > Metazoa > Chordata > Mammalia > Artiodactyla > Moschidae > Moschus > Moschus berezovskii. Next base: position 25,908,661 of record NC_142480.1, on the reverse strand, counting down.
TAAAACCTCTACCTCGATTTCATGACACCAAAATCATCAGTTGCTAATAGCAGTGATAACTTTTCATCTTCTTCCAATTATAGTCTTTTCTTGTAACTCTTCAAGTGCTTCTTCCCTCTTCCTAGCGATTATCTAACATGTCACTATTAATCTGTTCATATCTTTACCATTTGTTCAACACCTACTATGTGCTAAGTAAATGAAGTCCTTTAATGAGACAGTTATGGTATCACAGAAGGGACCCTACACCAGGCATCAGCATCCCACAAGCCACTCCTCGTTCTGTCTCTATCAGCTGGCTTATCTTAAGCATAGATTTTGAGCCACCTTCCTCACTCACAAAATGAAACTGATATTTACTCACAGGATTGTTGAGGGAATTGCAAGCATAATAAATATGAAAATACTTTAAAAAAAAAAAAAACCTCTAGTGTTTTAAACAGCTTGGTAGATAGTGCACCACAAGTCTTTAGGGTTCATCTTGTGACTTTTCTGCTTTTGTAGGCGAACAATGATGTCCTGGATTTTTACACTTTAATGCCATATCCATAGCAGCTGCTGTTGACTTCAGCATCCAAGTTAGATTATCCCACACAGTTTTTGATGGAATTCATCCCTCCACCTAACTTAATCTGTATGTAATTTAGTTTGCTGCCAGGGAAGGAAAGTACATTTTCTGTAAACCCCAACTCTGGGTTGCTGGCCGGAAAATTCAGTGTGTTTTGTCTATTGCTTTTGTTTCATATATAATGTATATGATTTCAGGATGATTTGTTCAGGGAAGAGAACTCGAGGAGTTACCCTTGTATCTAGAATCTACTGAATGTGTGCTGTAAAAGCATTACTTACTCCTGAGTTACCCAAATCAACTTGGAATAACGAGTTATTCTCCAGGGGCTATTTTCTCTGCAAATATATGAGTTTACAGTTCATGTTTCTTTTTTAATGATACATCCAGCCATAGGTCTTTTCTGGGCTTTACAAAAGCCTAGCATTTCCTCCATTTCATGTTTATGAAGCCAGGTACGGCTCTTCTGAGTTGAAGTTCTCCAGCTTTACAAATGCAGGAGAAATGAAGATTTGCATCACCAGTCTTGTACATCCTGATACCTGGTCACATGACAAACTGTCCTGAGCAACTCTGTCATCTCAGTGAAGCTGCTTCCCCTGTCTATCAGACAAGTCCTGTTTACCTGCTCTGAATTCATCGCCTGTACTCCCCACCCTGCCCCCAGCAGCTTTGACTCACAATCAAAACTTACAACAACAGATCATCCAGGAGGGTGGGTGAACTTTTGTTCTTAACTAGAGTGAACTCCAGTTTGGATAAACAGGCTTTGAATTATTTACGTCACAAATCAGAAAAGCTTATCTTCTTCTTTTGATATATTATGAGGGATGAGGACAAGTTGGAGGCAGTGTGTCTATGGCATCAATACAAATATAAGTTCAGTGTTTAATAATATGTGAGATTAGCAACTAATGCTTTCTCCAAAAATAACTCAGATCAGACTAAACCTGAATTAGTCTCTCAAGTGGTAACAGGAAAGTACAGTTGACTGATAACCCAAAATGATGGTGGAGGAGTAAATGTCTTAAAGGTATAACTTATCCACTGATTTACTAAAGTTTCATTAATAATCACATGAAAGACATGTTGTGTGTATCAAAACACAGAGCAATGTTTTCCCCTTGATAATATATACTGATTTCTTTACCATGTAGATCTCTTAACAGTGGTGACAGTTGGATGAGAGATTGTTAAACTTTTACAAAGGAATCGTTTAGTTCTTCAGCTTTGCGTCAGCAGGGTGACTAGACATACTAGTATGTCACCTCAGTGTGTTTCCTCTCACTGGGTTCAGTTCAGTTCAGTTCAGTCCCTCAGTCGTGTCCGACTCTCCGCGACCCCATGAATCACAGCACGCCAGGCCTCCCTGTCCATCACCAACTCCTGGAGTTCACTCAAATGCATGTCCATCGAGTCGGTGATGCCATCCAGCCATCTCATTCTCTGTCGTCCCCTTCTCCTCCCGCCCACAACCTTTCCCAGCATCAGAGTCTTTTCCAGTGAGTCAACTCCTCGCATGAGGTGGCCAAAGTATTGCAGTTTCAGCTTTAGCATCAGTCCTTCCAATGAACACCCAGGATTGATCTCCTTTAGAATGGACTGGTTGGATCTCCTTGCAGTACAAGGGACTCTCAAGAGTCTTCTCCAACACCACAGTTCAAAAGCATCAGTTCTTCGGCGATCAGCTTTCTTCACAGTCCAGCTCTCACATCCATACATGACCACGGGAAAAACCATAGCCTTGACTAGACGGACCATGGTTGGCAAAGTAATGTCTCTGCTTTTAAACACACTATCAAGGTTGGTCATAACTTTCCTTCCAAGGAGTAAGCGTCTTTTAATTTCCTGGCTGCAATCAGCATCTGCTGTGATTTTGGAGCCCAAAAAAATAAAGTCTGTCACTATTTCCACTGTTTTTCCATCTATTTCCCATGAAGTGATGGGACCAGATGCCATGATCTTTGTTTTCTGAATGTTGAGCTTCAAGCCAAACTTTTCACTCTCCTCTTTCACTTTCATGAAGAGGCTTTTGAGTTCCTCTTCACTTTCTGCCATAAGGGTGGTGTCATCTGCATATCTGAGGTTATTGATATTTCTCCCAGCAATCTTGATTCCAGCTTGTGCTTCTTCCAGCCCAGCGTTCCTCATGATATACTCTGCATATAAGTTAAATAAACAAGGTGACAATATACAGCCTTGACATCCTCCTTTTCCTATTTGAAACCAGTCTGTTGTTCCATGTACAGTTCTGACTGTTGCTTCCTGACCTGCATACAGGTTTCTCAAGAGGCAGGTCAGGTGGTCTAGTATTCCCATCTCTTTCAGAATGTTCCACAGTTTCTTGTGATCCCCACAGTCAAAGGCTTTGGCATAGTCAATGAAGCAGAAATAGATGTTTTTCTGGAACTCTCTTGCTTTCTCCATGATCCAGCGGATGTTGGCAATTTGATCTCTGGTGCCTCTGCCTTTTCTAAAACCTGCTTGAACATCTGGGAGTTCACGGTTCACATATTGCTGAAGCCTGGCTTGGAGAATTTTGAGCATGACTTTACTAGCGTGTGAGATGAGTTCAATTATGCAGTAGTTTGAGCCTTCTTTGGCATTGCCTTTCTTTGGGATTGGAATGAAGACTGACCTTTTCCAGTCCTGTGGCCACTGCTGTTTTCCAAATTTGCTGGCATATTGAGTGCAGCACTTTCACAGCATCATCTTTCAAGATTTGAAATAGCTCCACTGGAATTCCATCACCTCCACTAGCTTTGTTACCATTACAATAAATGACTATGAGAACTTAATATTCCAGAAGAACATTCTGTGCTTAATACTTAAGAGGGATGTCTTCTTTCTACTGTACTTTGAATGGAGACTCATCTTGCAATTTGCCCATCTGCCTTTCGGCCAAGCCTGGGTCTGAGCTGCCCTCAAGGAGCCGGGGTCCTGGCGGGGCACTGAGACAGCAATGGCAGGTGACACAGGCCGTCACTTGGTCACCATCAAAGGACCAGAAAGGACGATATAAGGTGCCAAGATACATAACAAGGGTGACCTCCAGAATTTCCAGAAGAGAAGTAAATATTAAATGACGGTTATTCCCTTTCAGTTAGGAAATAGCACAGAAGGAAGCAATCTGTGGCGTCTGCCTTGACACTGGGCAGTTTCTGTGCCCTTTAGGAGAAGAAGGTAGCATCTTGGTGATTTCATTCGCTGAAGCTTAACTTGCTTCAAGAGACAAAACTCATTAGAGGTTACTGCCTCTCCAGCCCTTAGAGGGGACTCACAGGGCCCTACGGAAATATCTTCCCCAAAGGAGATAAATCACGTTTTTAGAACTTAAATATATATATATATTTTTTCTCATCATTTTATGTGTCCACATCTATCTTGCTTTTCTGTCATTCTGAATGGGTGCTACCCTACCCTAAATGTTAGCTTTAAAATCTTAATTTCCTCCCTGACACAGATTTCACAATGGAAACAAATATTCTAGTAGAATTACCAGTTTAAAATAATCCTGTCTGGAAAAAAAAAAAAAAAGACATTTATAAGTATCCATTGGAACATTTTTGCTATTGCAAAAAATTATCTATAATTAATTTATAACGGAGACTTACCTAAATGCATGAAATTATACCCACAGACTAAAATACTATGCTGCCATTAGAAAGAATGTGGAATATATACATACTCAATTGTGGAGGAGGTTCCAATCTATTAAGCAGATAAAAAAGAAAAGGCAAGAGGCGGAACAGTATACACAGGCTGTTGTCGTTTGTGTACCAAGAGAATAAGTGCGGACACAAGTACTGGCAAATGCATAAAACACCTTTGCAGGGACAAATGAGAAACGAGGAGACATAAGAAACTGCCTCCGGGAGAAATTCAAAGACCTTTGGGTGCAGAGTTTGGAGGAAGCTTTGTTTTCTCTATACTCTAACCTTTTGCACTGCTTGAACTTTTTTGCCATTTTTAAAAATTGAAATATAGTTAATTTGCAATGTTGTGATAGTTTCAGGTGTACAGCAAAGTGACTCAGTCATGCATACTACACACACACACACACTTGTGTGTGTGTGTGTTTATATTCTTTTCAAATTCTTTTCCAGAATAGGTTATTACAAGATATTGAGTAGAGGCCCCTATGCTATATACGTGTTGCTTGTGTGTGTGTGTGTGTGTTGCTTACCTATTTTATATACACTAATGTGTATATGTTAATCCCAAGCTCCCAGTTTATCTCCCCCCACCTCTGCTGTCCTCTTCAGCAACCATAAATTTGTTTTCTATGTATGTGAGTCTGTTTCTGGTTTATAAGTTCATTCGTATAATTTTTAGCTCAATTCTTTTAAAACCACATGCCTGCCTCAACTTTTAATGTTTTTAATGGTTAGAAAATAAACAGTTAAAAGCTGAGATAATAACTTATTTTTAAAATAACTATCATTAGTTAAAATCAAGTAAAAGGAAAATAACTTTTTTAAAGTATGCTTTTATACCTAATTTAAACAACCCTGATCACTGTAACTTTTCCAAAACCGTAGTGCACTCTCTAAGTTCTGGGAGCTCAGGAAAAATTATTTGCACTGAATCACCAAGCAGTTAGCTCCTCCAGTCGTGCAGACAGAAACGGCAGCCGGAAAGTAGCCACATTCACGGAAAGGAGAAAGTGAAAGAAGGTGCCGCCCTGTGACCTCTGGCAACAAACAGCGTTCAGTGTGAAATGGGCACTAATAGCACATTCGGTGCTGAAACCCTCTGCCTGAGCTAGAGTAATTAGGACTGTAAGTCAGATTTGGGATTTTTCTCTGAGGTTTCACAGCTTATGAAGTCAGCAGAACAGGGTTATTAAATCATAGCCTCGTACCAAGTCAAAGGGATTTTTCTAAACGTAGAAGACAGGGAAAATGCAAGCACCAGCTGAGCAGTCCTGTGGGTGAGGCGATGAACCCATCCCCAGCACAGCTAATGACCTGTTTTAGGGGCACAGCTCATATATTCCAAATAACAGGGGGGAAAGAATTCCAAATAGCTTAACATCATTAAACCCAAAATGCTACTGGAGCCTTCCTCGGTGGCCTCATAAAATACCTTATCCAAGTGGAGAATGGATATGCTTGCTGTAAATCATGGAAAGTTTATGCCACCCCAGATGCAAACTTCACACTAACTTGTTCACTCTGGGGAAGGTTCACAGGTTTGCTTTGTTTGGGGGTTTGGCTTGGTTTTTTTTTTGTTTTTTTTTTTTAAGCAATAATAGTCTTTGTAGGATGGCTGCCGTGTCAGCATTTATCTTGAAACTCGTGGATATGAGTTCTGACTGGAGTCACCTTTCTGACAAGTGTTATTGCGACTGTGTTTTATATCCCTGTTCAGAATGGTTTCTAATGATAATGCCCTGTCTGCCTCGCTGCTTCACACTAAATTATAGACGCCACGATGACAGGGCAAACTGCATCCGAGCACAGAGCTCGACTCCTTCTCTGTGATGTCAGTGCCTCCACCCTTCTGCGCCTGGAATTAAAAATGGGGCAGCCACGATATGCAAAACATTTGTGCTTAAAAATAATGTTCCGTCAGTTATTAAACAAGTGATATTTCATTTAATCAGCTCAAGGGATTATTTTAAATGAAAAGGCAGAGAGGATGATTTTATTAACACATTCCTGCCCTAGAGTCCTACTGTAATAATTCTTTACCTGCCTAAATTAAAAAGTTATCATTCAGTCTGTCTACGGGAAGAAGTTCTGGGTGATTGGATTTTATTAGTTCTTTGATTTTCAGTGCCTCACAAATGGAGGTAAAGGCTGAAAAGCTTATCCTATAGCAGTGAGAATGTTTTAGCTACTTAATAAATCACCACTTCTCCGGACAGTGATTGTTCCAGGACTTATAAAGCAAGTGTGTTTCTGAATACAGTATTTTATCGAAATGGGGTCCGTCTGACCAATCCACTTATATATTTGAACCTCCCTGCAATTCATTCCACTGCTCTTGTAACTATCATGTGAGATTTAGCTACTATCCAAAATATATTTCTAAATGTAGTTTAATTGTCAATTACATATAAAGCTTTATGCGAGGATCTGGAGAAAGAGGAGAGAAAGAGATAAATAAAGTCGCATTTCTGGCCTTAATGGGGCTTCCAGGCGAGGCACCCATCTAAACAAAGAATACAAGGGAGTCAATGAAACAAAGGTTAGAGGAGAAAAGACACTGACTCCAAGGTTCAAATACCTACCCTGCCCCCGTGTAACAAGCATAACCCTTGAACACCTTTTGTGAATAAGGTGCTTTATAGTTTATCAAGTATTTTCAAATACAAATTATATTTGCTCATTTACTTCCAAAACAATCCTGTGAGGTTAGGAGTATTATTATTTCCATTTTACAAGTGAGAAAACTGCAAACAGAGAAGTAAATATTTTTTGCCTGATCTTGTATCTCATGATTTAAACCTGAACTTCAAAGTCTTTTCTAATTATCATAGCCAAGATTGCTGACCTGGCAATCTGTTTCGTCATCCTGCGCCAAGAGGAACCCTGTGTACAAAACAGTGTGTATGGATATATGTGCGTTGTTCTTGGGAAAGAGTTTCCTCAAATTCTCAAAGTAGGTCATGATGCCAAAAGAGAGTAAGAATTACTGCTTCATTAGAATCTTTCATCAGTTTTTCTCTCTGGCTTTTCATGAGTGGCACTAGATTGGTTTTTTTCTTAGAGAACAGGGGAGATGCCATGAGATCCAGTTTGCCTGGTATTTAGACCCACCTCTCCTGCCAGCTGCCTTTTGTCTCTGATTTCTACATTGAGGGTGTGCAGCAGGTGCTTCAACACCCGTCCACTCAGTTACTGATCCATCCACGTGAGCACCTGTTGGTACCCACAGTGCTCCTACTGAGTCAGTCTCTATTCCGGAGGGACAAGGTATCAGGAGGTCACTAATTTGTTCTTTCAACCCCAGTTCTGTGTACATAGATCTCTACCAGATACCTTGAAGGACACAAAGATGAAGAAGAAATGGAACCTACCCTCGAGGATCTTAAAATATAGAAAGAGAAGGAAAGTGCAAGTGCTAGTCACTCAGTCGTGTCCGACTCTTTGTGACCCCATGGACTGTACCCTACCAGCCTCCTCTGTCTATGGAATTCTCCAGGCAAGAATACTGGAGTGGGTTGCCATTCCCTTCTCCAGGGGATCTTCCTGATCCAGGAATGGAACCCAGGTCTCCTGCATTGCAGGAGGATTCTTTACCATCTGAGCCACCAGGGAGGCCCAGAAAGAAAAGGAAATTGGAAGCAACTGTGAAGATTCACACTAAATTATGGTGTAGTAGGAAGAACGTAGGTTATCAAAGGTGCGGCCTTCTACAGGGGATGCAAAAATAAACACAGGAGAACTTTCTGGAAGAGTACTTAAAAGGAGTATTTCCCATTCCTTTCAGAGGTAGTTCTCTAGAGGATGTCCTCTATTTCATGTTAATTGTCACGCTCCTTCAAATTCTTTTCAAACATACAAGTGGTATTGGTCATCTGGTCTCTGCTCCCACCCAATATCAGTATTTATCCTTATCCCTTGGGCAGAATTATGTTGGCTATATAAAGAAGGAGGGAATTCAGCCAAAAATGCATTTGGTGGGAGAGTGGCTTTCTGTTGCATTTGGAACATACTCCTATCATTTTCACTCATTTTCAGTCCTTTTGATGGATTTCTCCAGTTGGAAAGAACTCAAAACCAATTTCAGTGCAGATGCAAATAATCCTAACAAATTATTCTATAAATACACCACAAATAGCAATACTTTTTGAGGTTAATTGCTCTTACTTATCAAATAAGGAAACTGAGATACAGAAGCTGTGTCCATGTGAAGAGAGTGGATTGAAGCTGAATCCAGAGATCTGTCTGGTTCTGGTGAACACGACTGTGCTGCCTCCAAGCTAGGAGAACCCTAACTTTCACTGGGCTAGCTCATGCTACCCAGGGACTGGTACTGGAGAAGACTCCTGAGAGTCCCCCGGACAGCAAGGAAATCAAACCAGTCAATCCTAAAGGAAATCAACCTTGAATATTCATTGGAAGGATTGATGTTGAAGCTCCAATACTTTGGCCACCTGATGCAACTCACTGGAAAAGCGCCTGATGCTGGGAAAGATTGAGGGCAGGAGGAGAAGAGGATGACACAGGATGAGATGGTTAGATGGCATCACTGGCTCAGTGGACATGAGTTTGAGCAAACACCAGGATATGGCGAAGGACAGAGAAGCCTGGTGTGCTGCATTTCATGGGGTCACAAAGAGGTGAACATGACTTGGCAACTGAACAACAGCAACACAGGGACTCAATATCATTTTTTTTTTCTTTTCAGGAGGAGCTGGAATAATATACTTAAATTCAGATAAATGTTTACAAACTCATGACATAGGCACACTTTTATAATTCTTGCAGTCTGAATGGACACATGTATATGTATAGCTGAATCCATTCATTGTTCATCTGAAACTGTCACAACATTATTAATCAGCTATACCCCAATACAAAAGTTTAAAAAAAAAGCTATCAGCCAACAGACTGTAAGGGACTCATATCTTGTTAAAAGTAATCTGTCACTTACCAACTTCTGTTCTAGACGTGTGTTTAGGAGGTAAAGGAGGGCATGTAATGGGGTGGGAGACAGAGACCTCACCCTGACTCCCATTAGCATAGGAGAAATGAGAGTGGCCCCAGCTTTCTGAAGGGCCAACTAGTCAAGTTACAACTCTTGCAAACCAGGACTGAGAAAATGGGAGATGGAAGTCCATGTAACCTGTCTCCTTTCACTGAAAACATTGCCACAAATTGACAATCCTGTGTACACAATATCGACCCCAACATTTCCACTTATGGAAGATGTAAGTCATATTATATGGCCTCATCTATGTCGAGCTTCCTGACTAAATTAAGACATTCAGTTTTATACAGTAGATAATAAAATATAAACATCATCCCGAGACAGCTTATTTTCTTTGGAAATTGCATCAGATAGAGGAAGGAGGGTTCAGGACTGGGATAGAAGAATTACTGTACTATTTAATATAGAGCGTGTAAAAAAGATGGTGAAAAGAGGCATGGATTTAATGAAGAGTATTATGACATTAAAAATTCTCCTAGCCTTTGCTCTTCTACAATCAGGGGAATGACTTTCTAGGTTGAGAAGTTATAACTGTTAAATATCCACTAGTATTCTGTATGGGAGGCAGCAGAATACAATAATAATATTAACAATGGTATTAGTAGCACATGAGAACGACCTATAGGCCAGGCAATGTACACATATTCTCTCATTTAATTCTCACCAAACCTTTTGAAGTTATGAACCCCATTTTACAAAAGAATGAAAAAAAACTCAGAAAGTTTAAGTACCTTGCTGCTGCTGCTGCTGCTAAGTCACTTCAGTCGTGTCCGACTCTGTGTGACCCCATAGACGAAGCCCACCAGGCTCCCCTGTCCCTGGGATTCTCCAGGCAAGAACACTGGAGTGGGTTGCCATTTCCTTCTCCAATGCATGAAAGTGAAAAGTGAAAGTGAACTCGCTCAGTCGTGTCTGACCCTTAGCGACCCCACGGACTGCAGCCTACCAGGCTCCTCCATCCATGGGATTTTCCAGGCAATAGTACTGGAGTGGCTTATCCCATGGTTATACACCAATAAGCAGTGGGGCTCAGATTTGACCCCACAGCCCAAGTTCAAATCCACCACCCTGTATCAAGGGAAGGACACACTTGACTTTAAGTCTTGTCTTGGAGCTGGATAACTTTGGACAAGTTATTTTACTTTCCTTTTTTTTTTTGTTGAAAAAAAATACACATACACACACAGATAGATAGAGGCAGATATAGATACATTCTTTTTCAATTTCTTTCCCCTTATAGGTTATTACCGAATATTGAGTATAGTTCCCTGTGCTATACAGTAGATTCCTGTTGGTTATCGATTTTATGTAATAATGTGCATATGTTAATCCCAAACTTCTATTTTACTTTCTTAGCCTCGATATCTGTAAAATTGATATAATAATGCCACTTCAAAGGATCATGTGAGGATGAAAGAAAACTCTGTAGAAAAACACAACATAAATGCCCACATTATAGCCCATTACTTTACACATAAAAGTTCAACAAAATCTAGTGGGTTTTTAGAGGGAAAAAAAGGGAGACTTGTGATAACGAATTGAAGTGACTATTTAGGCGGCTAGTATAAGTTTTGAAAGTGTTTATATGTATAAATTATAATTTGTATACATATAACTTTGTCTTTGCAGATTACTTCACTTTGAGTTGTTCTCATTCCAACTATTAATAGAACTTTAGTTGAAAATTAATTGAAAAGCTAAAATGGGATTAACTGAGAGGATCACTCTCAGAACCTGGAAATTGGAGGTGTAGCTCTGCTTGTGGTTAAGACATCATTTTACTTTTTCACTACAATGGATTGTGTTTTTAAAAAGAATCTCAAATATAAAAATAAAAAAGTAGTTCATGCATAAAGCATGATGCCCTGAAGCATATTAGATCTGTTTATCTCTTTGTTTAAAATGAATGCTACTTGGTGTAGTTTACATAACATGGCAGGGATCAGCTTGATAAAGTGTTTATATCACCTGGGGAACATGCCGGCTCATTTCCTCAACACCTTTCCACATGACTAGCTTGCCAGCAAGTATAATAGCAAACAAAGTTTTAATAGGTCAAGAGCAGAGTAACTGCTCACATTAACAGGAGGGAGAGAGGGGCCTGACAAGTGCCAAGGCTAATAACTGACACTTGCAGCACACATTTTTGAATGCTGCTTAATGGGGAGTTCTGAAGGAAAAGCTTGCATGAAAGCCTGAGATTACTCACAAGCTTTGGGGAGAAGGAAGAGGGGAAGTGCGGCGGCCTCACTATGCGTGCACACTTGAAAATGCAGCCGCACTTTAAGGCAGGTGGCTTGTAAACCATTTCTCCATTGCTGGCGGCTTTAGCAGTTCACAATTAACTCCATTATTAAAGCTTAAGGATAGACTGCATCGCTGCCATTTTCTTTGAAGCTGTCCGAACTAAGAGAGGCTCTCATTTTTATTTGCTTGTTGTCTAAGTGAAGCTGCTACTTAGAGGCTGTTTTTGTCATATCACATCAGTTTTGCTGAAAGCTGCAGCAGTCAGATAAACATATGGATCCATCTTGGAACCTTTTTATTTTTGCCGACCAGGAGGGGATAAAAAGTGGAATATCTTTTTTTTTTTTTCTTTCTCCTTTTCTTTCTTTGCAGCTTTGTCTTCCTTGGGCAGTGTGATAATTTATGAAGTTAATAACATCTATAGAGTTCATAGGCCCCCTTTCCCCCCACCAGAAACACTCACAATAACAAGTTTCACTAAAGTTTTAGGAGCGTTCAGATGAATAGTTGTGTAGCTAACCCTGACTTTGGCAGCCCATAAATGACACAGTATGCTCAAAAATACATTTATCCTTTCCACATTACCAAGAGGGAGGCAGAATCTGCCACTGTATTTAAACAGAAGAATGGACAGACTTCCTTTTGTTGCCGAGTCCGTGTCTTTTGTGAGCATGCTATAATTGAAGGCCCTTTAATAACACAGGGCGTGGAGAAGCTGTGTAGGAAGAAAATTGGGACTTCGTGTGGCATGTTCCTTGGGTCTTACCCACTGTAGCAAATAGGAAACTTTGTCAATATGTATCCAGGCTCCAGAGGGATACAGATCAGTAACTGAATCATAGGTAAATAGATAGATTAGATATGGCAGTGGTGGGATATGCATGCTGAAAAACAAATCCACAAGAACAATTTTACAGAGCCTGCCTTCTATTTTCATAAGGAAACTAAGCCAAATAATCTGACAAGGGCGGAAATCAAATCATCTGTCAAGTTCCTCTACCTTTCATTTATCACACAGTTTAATACCATAATGAAAAATAGCAAATGAAAAATGAAGTGAATGACCAATGAAAAATGCATTCTCTGAGGATACACTAATGCGTTATTAGCCTAAATCCTCCACCCCTGCACACATATCACTGCTAGGGCAGGCCCTGTGGTCACACCACCTTTTTCATTCAAGTATGACAAACCCTGGGATGACATTAGCATCGTGACTGGGAGAGCTCTCAACACATAAAAGCAGCCCCCCATCCTTTAGTCCTCTCAGGTTCCTACCCTTTTTTTTAATCCTTTCTTTCCATCAGAATCTGAGCTAGGACAGGGTGGCTGGAGGTGAGCAGAGGCCGAGCAATTCCAAATTCTGCAAAGTAACAGTAGGAGAAGGGGACGACAGAGAATGAGATGGCTGGATGGCATCACCAACTCGATGGACATGAGTTTGAGCGAACTCCAGGAGTTGGTGATGGACAGGGAGGCCTGGCGTGCTGTGTGATTCATGGGGTCGCAAAGAGTCGGACACAACTGAGCAACTGAACTGAACTGAACAGGAAGAGAGGATGAACTATTCGCTACACGCCAAAGACTGACCTTCATAATCCCCATGTAAGGTAGCGTGGACCCCATTTTCACAACTCAGGAAGCTGAAAATCAGAGCAGTTAATTTGTCCAATACCCAAAAGGGGTAGAAGGAGAGTCTGGACCCAGGCTTGTTTGCTAACAAACCCTGTGTCCTTCCCGCTGATCATGCTACTCATAATCCAAGAAGATGGAACTGTCTCACCAAGAAGATGCTAGGGTACCTAAGTGGGGGTACAGAGAATGACAAGGGACGTGGTCAATGGCCTTCAATATAAAATCCAAACAATAGTGGCTAATATAAATATTTACTGAGTACTTATAACATGCCCAGCATTTTTCAAAGTACAACATTAACACGTTTGATCTTCACGATAACTGTAGGAGTGAGGACTATTCTGAGTGCCTTTTCTGGCTGTTGGACCTGAGCTCAGAGAAGTCAAGGAAGTCACCCTAGTAAACGTAAAGCTAGGAATCCACGTGAGCAGCTGGCTCCAGAGCCTGCTCCCTAACTACCACCTCGGACCCTCCAGCCTAAGGACCAGGAGGCAAGTGAAAACTCGCCTGGGGCGAAAAGGATATATGGCCACCTGATGGTTTATTAGAAGAAAAGGTTATCATTAAGAAAATAGTTCTAGCAACAGCAACGAAATTGCTCCATTGAAATAATACCACCCAGTAAAATAAAATACCATTTATCTTTAATCCTCCCGTCCAAACAGTGCGAGCTTGGGGAAGAGATAACATTTATTTTACACACTTGGTACAGTCGAGCAGATTGTGGGTACTCAAATCAGTCTCTTGCTCCTAAGCCCAGATGATTAATAAGGCAGAATATATTTCTTTCTAAAGAGGCAGAGGAGTTGATTCTGATTTAGACAGTATGTGCTGTTGAGCTGCAAACCAGAATTGACCTCAGCATAATTAGGTTGGACATGGCAGAGTGAGGACTTGAACACAAATCGTTCTATTTTGACAAGCAGGATTCAAGAGCAGCTGCTTGCTTGCTTTCTCTCTCTCTTTTTTTTTTCAAAAGGAGGATGGTGATTATTTAATATTTGTTGAGTGCCAACAGTGTCCTCAGCGCTGCGCAAGGCCTAGGAACTGGATGTTGGAAACTGCCTGAAGGGAAACGTTAGCAAATTAAAATCCATAGACTCAGCATGAAGGCAGCTGAGGAATACCTGATTAGAAGACTCCACGCCCATCCCAGAACAACAAAAAGGGAAGCGATTAGACGAGGAAGGAAAACCTGTATTGTTCAGATGGCAGGGATGCAGTGGGGTGGAAAAGTCGACTTTAAGAGGCAGAGCGCCCACCCAAGTGAAGCTGATAGAAAGGAACAGAAACTTCGGCAGGCACGATGGAGGGCGAAAGAAGGAAGAATAAATTCAAAGAACAAAGACATAGAGGCAAATTATCAGCCTTTCTACGAGTCCTTCAAAGGAAGCGGCCCAGGAGGAAAGGCAGCCATAGGTGGGGGTGTTGGGAACGGCTCAGGGATACACAGAGCACAGCTAAATGCCTGCCTGCGTGGCTGGGAGCACACTGGGGACATCTCTCGCCCACGGGTGGTGAGGGAAAGGGCATTTTGGGTGCTGAGGGTGGAGCTATGCCCTGGAGACATGGCTATCAAAGAAAGCTAGGGTGGAAATTACATTTCATTACCTCCCCAGGGGCTGATGCCCTCACTTGACAAGTCCTAGAGCAGCCAAAAAGGAAGCTGACCGCCACCATCCCCATGGCAGCAGCTCCTACAGCTCGAAGCAGGCAGGTGTCTCCAAGGACACCTAGCTCAGGGCTCACCTCTCAGTGAGCGAGCACGGTGGCATTCTGGAAAGAAACACTGCAATAGTGGAATCAGAGCAAATTGGAGAAGACTTAGAAGCTATGGAGTCCTTTGAAGGAGTCCCCAAAACCATGGATAAAAGAGAACTGGTGGGTGTAATGCATTCTGACTTTCAAAGGACTTTAAGAAAGAGAGAAAAGGGAAAAAAAAAAATAATAATCCTTGCAAGAGGCTATTAAGCAAAATTGGTAACCATGGGGCAAGTGTTAAAATTCTGTTACATCTTAAAAACTAGTTAAGAGATGGAAAGCAATGAGTGGGAATAAAAGGCCATTTCTTTCTGTAGAAAGAGGTTAATTGTGGGGAGCCCAGGGGAGAATGCTGATACCGGCTTTCTTCAGTCTTAATAACAACCTGGAAGAGGAAGATGAAAAGCAAGATGGCAAAACTTGTTGATGAAAAGGAATTATTTACGGGCATTTGAGTCATGGAAGAATCCGAGAGAGTCTAGGAAACACAGACAGACGGCAGTGGGGGTGGACGGGGGAGGGACAGGAAAATTGAAAATATCCCAGCAAGTAAAAGTTCACCTAAAGCAGGTAGAGGCCAATCCACCCAGAAAGGAGAAGGAAAAGCCTAGATCACCTGAACAGTTCTCTCCAGGGCTCGGCAGCCTGAATGTGGTTGTCTGGAGTGTGGTTCTTTTGTGGGATTAACAGACGGGGCCCTGGTCATTGTGGAGACTAGTTTATCATCTGTCTCTACTAAACCTGAGCTCCCCAGGTTTTCATTTTCTCTTGTTGTAAAATAAGGACAATAAAGGTGGCCTCATCTGTAGGAATATGGGCTGGGGGGGTGGGGTGGGTAAGACCTGATTTGGGTGGAAAATTCCAAGTGAGACAGTGTTACCCCATATATTTATTGATTGAATTAGCAGACAGGCCTCCAAAAAACCCAAGTGGCTTTTGTATTCCATTCTACTGCCTGCCTTTGGCACATACTCGAAGCTCTTTTCTGTTCACAAAAATGCTTTATTTCTACAGATTGGCACCAAAGCATACCCTGCATGTGTGTCAGGCATTGTCCCCAGGAGAAAGGTTCATGAATAGGAAGTTAATCAGCTTCTTATAAGATAAATTCTAGCTATTTCAAATCTAAAGGGAATACTGTCCCACCTTGAAATTCAGTGAATAATATATAAGGGAGCCAGAAAGTGAATTCACACTGTTACTTCTCACTCCACTCTCCCGATCCAGGCCACCTGGAGAGCAGAGCCCACCCTCTGAAAAAATAGGAGGGCAAGAGTTGAGGGTGACTTTGCAATTGAATTGGGGGGCGCCAGAGAGGAACAGCAGAAGCAAAGGGAAGAGGAGCTGAAATGGTAACAATTGCAAAGTACCTTTCAGTTTAAGAAGTGCTTTCATGTCCTTTGCTTTGTTGAATTCTCATAAAGACCTTGTTGTGGGAGTCCCACATCTCACCATTTTATAGACGAGAAAACCAAAACCGAGGCATGGAAAGGTTCGTGATACCTAATGCACAAAAGAGCTTGGCTCTTCTCATGACACAAACCCATTCTCTTACCAAATAAGAAAAGGAAGAAATTGAGCCTGCCATTCTTCCATACTTAAATAACCTCATAGGCATGGGGATGCTTGATGCTTATCATCCCTGGAATTCTTGAGGACCCTTCCCATCCAAGGCCTGAACACACACAAGGAACAGAGGAGCCTGGATAGCTATAGTCCATGAGGTCACAAAGAGTCAGGCTGATGGAGCGACTGACACACACACACACGCCCAGCAAGCACTTAGGTAAATGGAAGTGGCCACTTGGACACTCTCAAGTGTCAGCCAGAGCAAACCACTGGAGACGTGTTTACATGTTCAACATTACCTTTAGGAGGTCTTTGGAGATTGGGATGTCTGTTTGCACTCATGTTAGTGATTTTCTTGGCAAATTTAAGCTCTGCTAATGGAGAGTCCCTTGGACTGCAAGGAGATCCAACCAGTCCATTCTAAAGGAGATCAATCCTGGGTGTTCATTGGAAGGACTGATGCTAAAGCTGAAACTGCAATACTTTGGCCACCTCATGAGACGAGCTGACTCACTGGAAAAGACTCTGATGCTGGGAAGGCTTGGGGGCGGGAGGAGAAGGGGACGACGGAGAATGAGATGGCTGGATGGCATCACCGACTCGATGGACATGAGTTTGAGTGAACTCCGGGATTTGGTGATGGACAGGGAGGCCTGGCGTGCTGTGATTCATGGGGTCGCAAAGAGTCAGACACGACTGAGCGACTGAACTGAACTGAATGGCATAGGAAGTTAAAAACACAATGAGACTTAACAACTTTCAGACTTTGGCGGCAACAGCAGAATTTCCTAGCAGAACACCAATTCCAGTCTCTAATGAACAGATGAATAATCAGAATACAGGAACATCAGTAGTTCTTATATTTCAGATCAGAGTGGGACCAAGGTGGAGGGTGGACAGTCTGGGATGGAAGAAGTTTGTGATCAGGGAGAGACATTTGAGGAGCCACTGTTGGGCTTGAGATCTCATTTACATCATTTGGAGTTAATAGGGTTTAATTTGTGAATTACATAGCTTATCAATCACTAGACTTACAGAGTCTCAGGAAAGCATGTGTGTTGAAGTCACCAAAATAATATCAAATCTCATGGATCAAGCCCAGGCAGCATACTTCTCCAACAAGCCCTTCACCTGTGTGCTAGTCGAGTAGAAAATAAACAAATTAACCTCCTTGGGAGCACCTCGCTCCTGACTTCTTTCTGTCATAAATGGGAAAAACATTCAAACAAGGAATCCCCAAAGAAAGGAAAAACAAGCTGCAAGTGTGGGAACTGGCCTCAAGGCATTGCTTAGTGTCCCCAGAAAATTCTGAGGTTCCAACTCTAGTACTAAATCTTATTCATTCTAGGCTTCCATAATACAAGTGATGGAAGCCAACTGGAAATGCTTTGAGGTTCCAGCAAATAAGGTGTAAAAATACTGAACCTATTTTATGAATTAAACCTCATTTTCTGTATATACACATTATAAACATAAACTTAGATCATCAGGTGGGCAGACAGTCCAAGATCCAGAAATGTCCTCAAAGTGTCAGGGTCCTCAGGTCATAGCCCGACCTTATCCCACAGAATTTTTGGAACATTTGTTTAAACGTTTTGCTGGGAGCAGGCACGTGTTTCCAACTCCCTCACTTTCAATACTGAAACTCCTCTCTATTATTATTATTTTTCTTTTTACCAGACAGGGATTTCTTGCTGTAACATATACATGCATGCACTGGATAATAAAACTTCCCTGATTACCTTATAACAGCACATTAAAAATTTACTAAGATAAAATTAATGTGATTTTAATAATATTGTTTTAATATACAGACTGTCGGATGACAAGGAGAAAACTATTTGGAATTCCGCATGCAAGATATATGCCTCTTTCACAGCCCCCTCCAAACAATAGCTGAACCAGCAGAGGAACTTGTCTGCTCACATTTCTGAGAGGTGCCTCCCAGGGGAAATGGCTGAAGTTGGGCCCTTTTAAAATGTGACCGGACAGTGCTTTTGAGACTATAATGTGGAGAACTTCCCTGCATGACAGGGGGACCAGGGCAAAGCAACATATACAGAGCGTTGTTTCCTGTACACGCTGCTGTGAGATTCAGCCAGAGAACACAACTTCAAAGAATCTTTTGATGGAGAAAAAATGTTTTCATTCGCCCGTTTTATGATACTGCTGCAGGATACTTACAGTTGATTTACTATAATGATGGGACCTGGCTACTGTCCCAAAGGAAAAGAAATCCTGCTTTTCTCCCACCACACTGATTATTCGCAGCTAGAGGTGGGGACGGGTAAGTGATGGGTTAAAGGGGAAGATGGCTGGAACGCGGCAAGTAGAGATCATTAGATTCCCACCACGGTCATTTGCTCAAGGCCTGTGACCCAGGGCAGGAATGTTCCCATGGTCAGGTGCCTGCTCACACTGAACCCCAATAAACAGAGCAGACCTCCCACCTCTGTAGGGCTGCTGAGGATCTGAGGGACTGGGGAGAAGTGGCAGGCTGGCTTCCACCCCACTGGGCAAAGACTCAGCCAAAGGAAGTGCCAGGACACTGTGCTGACCCACTTCGGTCCCTTCCTCTCTGTTTGTTCCCAGGCAGAAGAGATACAAAAGCATCACTATGGCATGGTGAAAAGTGAGAGAAACATTCTGGAAATTGACATGCAAATAAGCACTCCATGTAGTCCACTTTGTTCTAAAATGTCCCTTCCCTGAGACCTGGGAAAACACCCATCGGAAGAGGGGCAGTGATGAGAAGGGCTTGACGGTTCTACAGCCAGAGTCTTCCCCTTTGAGGGAGGTTTCTGTATTACCATTTCCCAGTCTGAGCTGGCACAGGTAAAACTAAACACGCACCCACAAATGACCAAGAAGCCAACAGGTTCAGGTGTAATAGATCTGTATTCTATAATAGCACACATGCGTCCGAGTGGCACCTTCTATGAATGATCCTAGCAGCCCACGAGAACCGTAAGATGCAAACACACTTCACAGCCTGGGTTCCTAAAAGAAGCCAAATATTTCAAATGGGCCAAAGGCCACTGTTTCCAGAAAGCCAGCTCCTACACACCCAGCAGATGCACAGCTTCATGCAAAAGGACACTCAAGTTCTAGACAAGGGTCTTAAGACAGAACCCCTGCCTTGATCACTTAATCACTGTCCTTTAAATCACCACTGCCTCTGATGACCTGGAAGTCAGTCCCCCAACACTAGGGCACACTTCATACAGTGCTCAATATTCCAGGTGGTCAAATCTCACCTACGAAGAAGAAGCTGCAGGATGTCTGTGGTTTAAGTGATGATGAACACGAGACCCTGGAAAAGCTGGGGGTTCTTACAGGGGATGGTGCAGGCCGCTAGCAGGAGGAGACACAGGTGGCTCGGGGTTGAAGTGAATAATCTGGAAGCTGGGCTCTTTATTAGGAAATTAGTGGATTTTGATTCTAATAAAAAAACAAAAAACCTACTTATACCATGCATCTCACCAATAGGAGGCTGAGTCTACGTTGTGTGGGGTCCCTCACCATCGTCATCTTCTTCCCCTCCCATTATCTCCTCCCCTCTGGTTATTCCAGAGCCAGACCTTTCTGAAGTTGATCGACCCTCCACTCCCTCACTGGGGATATTCTTTGACAGGAAAATCAAGTCACATGCTCAAGGCTGTATATTCCTTTGCTGGGTTTATCATCTACTCTCTCCCCAGGAGGATTATTTTAATTCAGTATCAATCTCATTCACTTAAAAAGAAGTTATCATCTCATGAAATAAGAAGCCCATAGGAAGGACGTCCTAATTCATTCCTTCAGTGACCCAACAAGTTCATCAAAAACTAGGTTCTTTCCATCTTTCTGCTCTCGCCACCTCAGCATATAAGCCTTGTCCTCAGCCTTGCTTCTCACATTTGTAGCAACCACAATGTCCAGATGCAGAGGAGTCTACAATTTTTTTCTTTTATCTCTTTCAAAACTTCTCCCAAAAGCCAGGTTCAGCAGACATCTCCTAATTTCTCATGGTTGAAGTATACCTCTAGCAGTGCGGTCACCCACAGGGGCATTGTTGACACTTGCTTTCTCTATCATCCCATAATCAATCTGTTGGCACGTCCAGTCAGTTGTTCCCTCAGTAGGTCCTGAATCTGAACAGGTCTCACCACCTTCCCCACCACCCCCTCACCCGGGGCTGTGGCCGCAGCCTCTCTAATGGTGCTCCCACCTCCCAGCCTTCCCCTGCAGTCTCAGCACTCAATTGCGAGCATGCCTCAGCTCGACTAAAAACTGCCACCTGGCTTCTGTCATCATATTCAGAGTAAAAGTCCAAGTTCTTCAAGGCTGCATTCCTAATGTGGTCACATCATCCATCTCATCATCTCTCTGCCTTCACAGCCTTATCACTCTCCTTCCCAAACTCTGCTCTAGTCGTGTGACTTCCCTGCAGTTCCTTAAACACACGATGCATGGACCCACCTCTGGACCCTTCTACAGACTGTTTCTTCTTCCTGAAACACTATTCGACCGGATATCCAAATGGTCACCATCTCACTTCACTCAAGTCTATAGTCAGGGACCACCTTCACACTGAGAGCTTTCCTGGCCACACTATTTAAAATTATACTCTGTCTCCCTACAGCTCTTGTGTTCCTCTCCCATCTCATTTTTCTCCATCACATTTCCTACCATCTCACATACTGTAGAGTTTACTTATTCATCTTTGAATGTAAGGTCCACTGGGGAGTGTTTTAACTTTTATCCCCTGCAATAACTTCAGAACCTAGAACAGGGACTGGAAAAGCAGAAACTCATTAAGTACTTACTGAATGAATAAATTCTAAAACCAGTTGTAGGCAACGGGACCCACAGTGGCTTTAACCAATCAAGATTCCTGCCTGGAGCTAAGATTGCTTCCCCTGAATAATGCAGCTGGATGGAGGGAGGGAGGTACATGGAAGAGAGAAATGCCAAGGTTGGGGAGAGGGGTGTGGGAATAGGGTGTTTTTAAGGAAAAAAAGACAACAGTGCCAACTACTCATTCCTTGATTTATTTCCCTTTGTAAAAACGAGAGATAATTGACACACTTAATCCTGAGTCAGGAAAAATACCTAATCACTGATTCTATATTTCTCCCACTTTTTGTCATCTCAAATTTTGGGGTGCATCTTGCAATCAGTGTTATCTCATGATTCTGTAATTGGCAGTTAATGTTTTCTTAGTGCTTCATAAAAGTATTGTTGTTTTGTCACTAAGTCTTGTCCAGGATGAGGTCCCTTCAACTGATGATGTCTTCGAGTCAGTGAAATTCCATCGTATCCTCTGAAATATCGCATGCCTCTGAAGTTCGAAGTAACACCAAGGAAGAAAGAATTTTATCATCATTGTCCATAGACACATAAGCTGACTGCTATTAAATAAACCAGTTTTAAAATCTCTCATGATCTCTCAGAAAACTGGATATTCTCTTTGTCTCTTGCCTTCCTATTGGGATGCTTTGATTTAAGATAATGTCGTTCAGACATTATCGTTCAGAGAAGCTTCGTTCGGCAGTGTCATTTGACCCAGATTGTATGTTTTTATAGCCTGAGCCAATTAGTTAAAGTGACTTTGACTATAATAGGGACCTGTGACATTCCTCAATATTATTGCATTAGTCACCCTGGAACAGTTTCTGGCTTGTGTTTGTCATCTGGCTCTGATATCCTGATATTTATATGATCGGTTGCTGGCCTATAAAATAGTCACCTCTGAGTCCTTGAAATTAAACCCTCCGCTTTTCTTTATTTCAGTAAGTCCTTGGCACTCAGTGGAACAGTGTGAATCACCTTTATTGTTCTGATTACTAATCAAGGCTTCTTTCTTTTTTCAACCTTTTTAATCTATATTAATCAAACGAGGGTTGGGTTGGGAGTCAAGAAGTTGGGTGACAGGGTGTACCTGGGCAAATCACGTACCCTTTTTCTGCTCTCATTTTTCTTCCTACACATGGGGAAGACTGCTCTAGATCATTTCACTCTCTTAAGTTTGTGCTGGAATGGGCTAGAGTTCCAGCCTCTGTCCTAAGGCTGCTCTTCAGGAGGACTGGGCCTCATTAAGTCCACTAGTTTATCTACGAAATAAACTTAGATCAGCACTGACCACAAACTCCTATTCTCATGGATCTTTGTAACCCATCACTACACAGACGCTCCTTGGAAACAAGGACAGTTATAGATGTAATTTCTTTCTGCATCCCCATTGCCCCGCGGAGTGTAAGTAGCTCACGCCTATTTGCAGAATAACTGCATAATTGAACCATCACACTCCAGCCGCTGTTTCCCCTCAGTCTTGATGGAAGCCATAGCTTTCCATTCCTTCCATGCCTTGTTTCTCTGGTCTTCCCTGTCATGTTTTTCTCTTTTTGGTACCTCTCCTTTTACATTTGAGATGGCTGGATGGCATCACCGACTCTATGGACATGAGTCTGGGTGAACTCCAGGAGTTGGTGATGGACAGGGAGGCCTGGCGTGCTGTGATTCATGGGGTCGCAGAGAGTCGGACATGACTGAGCGACTGAACTGAACTTTTACATTTATTTCTTTTCCTTTTATTTTTCTCATTAGTATCATGTCATTTTTCATCAGTACAAGTCCTAGTCTCCTTTTTAGTGGCAATATATATGTGACATACTTTCAAGTGTACAGTTCAGTAGCACTAAGTACATTCACATGGCACCACTGTTGTCACCATCTCCAGAATTTTCATCACCCTAAACTAAGCTTCTGTGCCCATAAAATAAGTGCTCCCCGTCTTCTCCTCCCTCTGAGGCCCACTATTGGACTTCCCATCGTTATTAATTTGCCTATCCTAGAACTGCGTGTGAGTGGGATCATACTCGTCCCTGCATTTAGGGCTTTTCGCTTGCTCCTTCTGACCCTTATTTTCTCTGACTTTCCCTTCTTGTTCCTTGAAGCTGCCCTCTTTCTGCCTTGTCTTCTTTTCTCTGTCCTTCTCGGCATCCTTAGTTGCACCTACTGCAGGACACTGCCTTAATATTTCCTTGTGATGAAAGTGAAAATCACTCAGTTGGTGTCTGACTCTTTGCAACCCCATGGACTATACAATCCATGGAAATTCTCCAGGCCAGAATACTGGAGAGGGTAGCCTTTCCCTTCTCCAGGGGATCTTCCCAACCCCAGGGATCGAACCCAGGTCTCCCGCATTGCAGGCGGGTTCTTTACCAGCTGAGCTATCAGGGAAGCCCTTGTTATATTCACACTAATTTTCAGGTTCTTAATTCATCCTTTTATAAAATTTTTCTATTATATTTAAATAAGTCACAGAACATTTAAAGGCAGAAATATTACTCATTAAAATTTTTGAAAGCAGGTTTCTAGAAAGGTCCAGCTCAGAAAATGACAGCACTAGAAAGTTAGAGAGGGAAGAGAACAGGATTTGCCAGAGAAAGCTTAGCCTGTTTGGAAATCGTTGTAAGATTTGCATAAACTTCGTTCCGTTCCGTTCCGTCGCTCAGTCGTGTCCGACTCTTTGCGACCCCGTGGACTGTAGCCTACCAGGCTTCTCGGTCCATGGGATTCTCCAGGCAAGAATACTGGAGTGGGTTACCGTTTCCTTCTCCAGGGGATCTTCCCGACCCAGGGATCGAACCCAGGTCTCCCACACTGGAGGCAGACGCTTTAACCTCTGAGCCACCAGGGAGGGGACTGTCAAAAAACCTAAGCATTCTCTGCTGCTGCTGCTAAGTCGCTTCAGTCGTGTCGGACTCTGTGTGACCCCATAGATGGAAGCCCACCAGGCTCCCCCGTCCCTGGGATTCTCCAGGCAAGAACACTGGAGTGGGTTGCCATTTCCTTCTCCAATGTGTGAAAGGGAAAAGTGAAAGTGAAGTCGCTCAGTCGTGTCCAACCCTTAGCGACCCCACGGACTGCTAAGCATTCTCTGGTTCCCCTCAAAAAGAACAAATAGCAAAGAAAGTCAATTTCCTTAGGGGCAAAAGATAGAAAGGAATCCTAGAGTTCAGCTGCAAAGGCAAACTGGGTCCTTCTCTCTGATACACCTTCTAATTATTCGCATTCAATACCAACTTTCCCTGAAGTCTCAACTTCCAGAACAGATGGAAGCAAACTCTCCCCCCTCCACACACACACCATTTTTAGACACTCTTTTACTAAGCTTAAAATTTCTCTTTTTTTTTCTGGGTGTTTCTGTGTGTTTCGTGAAGTTGTGGACAATACAAGCATCAGCCTTTTAAACACACAAACACAGTGCACAGAGATAGATCTTAATGTAGAATAGTAAAGATCCATCTCATAAAATCTAGAAAATGAAGTAAAAATTAAAATCGTTCCAAATTCCTAATATCCTTTTGCCCACCATGTCAAACACTTTTTTGCATACACCAGGATTCTTTGAAATATGCTGCAGCCAAAATGAAAGTTAGAGATTTCTAAGTAAATTACAACTAATAAATCTAGATTTAGTTTAAGCCATGCTATATAAGCAGCCATGGGTACTTTAGCGTGCATGGTCATAGACTATGGATCCTCCTTAAAATGGGAAAAATAAAAGAGCTTATATCTCAAAGAGTGTTGTGACAACTAAATTAAATGTGTATGTAAATCACCTGGCATTAATCCTAATTCCCTGTACCTCAGACCGGCAATGCACAAAATAAAATGGCTATTAAGAAAATCTAGCCTCTCACCCAGCATGTGGATTTAAAATCATAATGTTGCAAATGTTGGGCTACCTGCTTTTGTAATGATTATATTTATTTTTTAAAAACTCCAAATATGAGTTAATACATGCTTCTTCAGTTTTTTAGGCCTGGGGAAAGCACAGGTCATTAGCACATAAAGCACCAGCAGCTGGTATGCAAACTCAAAGCAGCTTTGAGTTGTAAGAATAGCATTCCTTTTCCTTCCACTCTTTTCTCCCTTTCTTTCCCTCAATATTGCAGAGTTCCTGTTTTGTATCTCTTGGTGTTGCTTGTCTGTGTAATTTGTGTTTTTCTCATTCTCTGAGTCCTTTGCGTTCATCTTCTCAGACCCTTCTCTCCAGTTTCTTTCTTCCTACCCTCCATCTTTCTTCCTCCTCATTTTTATTCCCTGTTTAATTCTCTCCTCTCCTCTTCTACATTTGCATTTTCCCCTGTTCACATTTATTCTGTAGCACTTTCTAGTAAAACCAGTGACTGTAAAACTTTCTTACCATCTCGCAGTCAGGTTCATGATACCTATCCATTTCGGAAATTTATCACCCTAGAAATCTTTTACCCAAAGTCATGTTAATGATAATAGCACAACCAGAAATGTTGGTGAATACATGAATTTTGAGAACAAAATAGTAACATGTACAGAGTACCTTGCTTTCTTTCTGATATTAGTCAGACTCACGTTTGATGTGGGATTTCAGCACCAGATACCTCACAAGTACGCAGCAATGTTTGCTGCTCAAATTTAACTTAACATTAATCAAGCTCTTCCTTCATGTGGATTTATTTGATTCTCCTAGCAACCTCCTGTTGTAATACTGCGAGCTTCAGAGGTATAAGGTGTAGATGGAGGAGAGATACATGACTAACTTAAGACTATAGAGCTATTCGGTTGCTAAGCCAAACCTAGAACTCAAGCTTCCGAATGCCAAGGCCTAGCCCCACTCCCCCGTGCCCCTGCTGCCCTCTGTGTTGTGGCATGATCCTGCCCGAGGGCATCACTGTTGTGATTCCAGTTCAGGATCCCCTTCTCTGGGACCGGGGGGGACTACTGAGCATTTCTGTCCATTCCTGTTCCTTGATCCACCCGATAATCCTAAACACAGACATTGGAACCAGCCTGCAGAGATGTCAGCAATACCAACTGCAACCATAAAAGCTGACATTTACTGAGAGCTCATCATGGGCCAAGTATGGTATGACTTACATGGATTGGTCTATGTATTCCACTGTACGTGGCAATTTAAAGTGACTGCAATTGAGTTCTCTAAATACTACACATCCTACTGTGTATCTTATCAAACATTACTAAAGCTGTTTTACAGAGAAAGCATATCTACCCATATGAAGGGAAAAGAAAAAGAATCAAAGTATTAAAGAGAGTAAAATAAAATCAAGGTCGAACCAACAAATCCAGGTCCTTTCTCTTTCTGCACTAAGTCAACAATCTATGCCATTAGCCTCACTGATGCACCAGTCCCAACCTAGCACTGAGCTAGTGACACAGGGAAATAAATCTTTATATTTAAGGTTGTCTTGGCTGTTTGTTCTCGATACTGAACATCTCTAGATGTTCTTGCCATCTAGAGGCACTACCTCTCTCCTGCAAGTAGAGTCAGCCCTCCATCTCTGCAGGTTCCACAGTCATGGTTTCAACCAACCGTGGAGGGAAGCCTTGGATATCAAGGGCCGACTGTACTCTGACATTTTATATAAGGGACTTCAGCATCCCTGGGTGTGGAGTTCCCTGGAGGAGGAGGAGGGGCTCCTCTAACCAATCCCCTGTGGATCCCAGGGATGACTTTATCTATAAAACCTCCCTGTAAGACCCTCCTATATGCCTGCATTAACTGTTAGGGCATTGTCAGAGGATCAGAGCAGAATTCAGTTCAGTTCAGTTCAGTCGCTCAGTCGTGTCCGACTCTTTGCAACCCCATGAATCACAGCACGCCAGGCCTCCCTGTCCATCACCAAATCCCAGAGTTCACTCAAACTCATGTCCATCGAGTCGGTGATGCCATCCAGCCATCTCATTCTCTGTTGTCCCCTTCTCCTCCTGCCCCCAATCCTTCCCAGCATCAGACTCTTTTCCAGTGAGTCAGCTCGTCGCATGAGGTGGCCAAAGTATTGGAGTTTCAGCTTTAGCATCAGTCCTTCCAATGAACACCCAGGTTGGGGGATGTTAAAATGAAAGGAAAATAAAGAAATCTCATGTCTAGAAGGAAGAGGGGGCAGTGGAGGGGGGGAATCTCATTACTGAATATAAATCCCAAAGAAAATAAAATAGTCCTGACAATAAAAATTATTATTATATTACAGATATGAAAAGAGAAAAGCATGGTTCTGAGTTCACTGAAAAGTTTCCCTTCGGTCTTGAGTGATTCTTCTCCAGAGCCTCCCATGAGTGCAAGCCTATAATTTTAATTATATCTTGGCATTCTCATAAAACAAACAGCATGCTCAGGTAGTATTTATTACCTGTTAGAAAGACTACTTATGAATATGCTTCACAAATTCCAACCACAGTGATCTACAATGTGCCTTTTCAAGGACAGAAGGGGTGAGCGGGGATGCACGGTGGAGAAAAGTTGCTCATTAAGGGAGGGTTTGTTATCCAGAAACGTATAATTAAGGTGACGGTCCCAGCTTCTGTGACAGCCGACACTCGGGTAGTTGTTTGATTGCTGTGTGGGTCAGGGATCAGCCCCAGCGACAAGATGTAGCCACATTAGTGTGTTAGCGAACAGGTTAGGAAGTAAATTACAGCTGCCTTTCTCAAGCACATGACTGTCGGTCTTCATTGTTTTGTTTTACTGTACATCAGCAGGCCTGTGGCTTCTGAAGACTTTGTGTGACAGGTTAGGCATTTTATCCTTTGAGTAAACAGTAATCACGGTGTGAAGAAAGTGGGGCATTGGAGATTTGTCCTATTCTTTGAGAATTCCACTCTTCCTTTTTAGTTTGCTCCAAGGGCTCATTGGGGATACATATATTAAGCCCTTTAAATAGTTCATAATAAATCTTTGTCTCAGGCTGATTCTGACAGTTTTTTAAAGAGTCTTTTAAGAGAGAATCCTCAATCATTTGTTAATCCATGGGGTGATCTTCAGACTTTGGGAAAAAAATAACAGCCCAGGCTCTTGGGTAGTGAAAATACAATGTAGGAAAAAATATATAAATATGGAAAATCCCAAGAATATCATCTTACTGAGATTACTTACATGTTCTGCATGTATCTAAATGCTTTCTTTCTTCTCCAACAAGCCAAAAAGAGAAAAGAAAATAATTGTCAAAATAGCAAGGGTTGTTATTGATAATTTTATGTTTTCGGACTAAAAGGCATCTCCTAAAATGTCAGACTTTTTATTGTATAAAAGAATATTCTTTCTAAAGTAAACTAATTATCTTGAAAGAAAGATCATTTCTTCTTTGCCCTTGTTTCCCCTTTAAGACTCCTTCTGTTTTCCCCTAAATTACTCCCATACACACTGCTATTTTACCTGGTTGGGGAGAGGCATTCCACTTTTAGAGAAAGGATTGTAGATGTTGGTTATTAGTGTCAACAAAAACAAAAACTTTGAAGGGCAAGGCATAGCTTTCAGAATAAAGACCTTTCTAGATTGGTTTTATATACTTTAGTTCCCATTTTTGGTATAAGCTAGGCTGTCAAGTGTATTAGATATTTATAATTTAAAGAATATCCCAGTATTTTAGCACCAAAAGAATAACATACAACACTTAGCAGAAGAAGGTAAAGGCAGTATTTTCTCCCATGTAAAGAGTTAATACCAGGCAGTCATTACAATACCTGTGCATTATTTGGACAATAGGTGGAAAATATTCTAAAGTTCTCTGCAGAATAAAAAGAATGCTCGATCATAAGTGGCTTATGTAGAAATCATTTACTATTCCAAGGAAACTGATTTGGCTGTATTTCGTTTGCTTATACCTAAAGTGATTCAGGCAGAAACTAAAGAATGCAAGTCCTATCTTTGAGTCACATATAATGTTAAGCATCATAAGAGGGGCATTTTCCCCAGGTTTATGATCTGAACCTCTATGTCATTTCTAAAATGCAGGTTCTCAAGCAGTTAAATAAAACACCAAGAACTTTACTAATAACATGCAGTTTAATTCAGTCACTCAGTCATGTCCGACTTTTTGAGACCCCAAGGACTGCAGGACTCCAGGCTTCCCTGTCTATCACCAACTCCCAGAGCTTGCTCAAACTCGTGTCCATTGAGTTGGTGATGCCATCCAACCATCTCAAGCTGTCGTCCTCTTCTCCTCCCGCCTTCAACATTTCCCAGCATCAGGGTCTTTTCCAATGAGTTGGTTCTTCACATCAGGTGGCCAAAGTATTGGAGTTTCAGTTTCAGCATCAGTCCTTCCAATGAATATTCAGGACTGATTTCCATTAGGATGGACTGGGTAGATGTCCTTGCTGTCCAAGGGACTCTCAAGAGTCTTTTCCGACAACATAGTTCAAAAGCATCAATTCTGTGGCACTCAGCTTTCTTTATAGTCCAACTCTCACATCCATACATGACTACTGGAAAAACCATACCCTTGACTAGACGGACCTTTGTTGGTAAAGTAATGTCTCTGCTTTTTAATATGCTGTCTAGGTTTGTCATAGCTTTTCTTCTAAGAAGCAAGTGTCTTTTAATTTCATGTCTGCAGTCACCATCTGCAATGATTTTCAGTTCAGTTCAGTAGATCATCATGTCCGTCTCTTTGCAACCCCATGAATCACAGCACGCCAGGCCTCCCTGTCCATCACCAACTCTCAGAGTTTACTCAAACTCATGTACATCGAGTCGGTGATTCTTTGTCGTCCCCGTCTCCTCCCACCCCCAATCCTTCCTAGCATCAGACTCTTTTCCAGTGAGTCAACTCGTCGCATGAGGTGGCCAAAGTATTGCAGTTTCAGCTTTAGCATCAGTCCTTCCAATGAACACCCAGGATTGATCTCCTTTAGAATGGACTGGTTGGATCTCCTTGCAGTCCAAGGGACTCTCAAGAGTCTTCTAGAGCACCACAGTTCAAAAGCATCAATTCTTCGGCGATCAGCTTTCTTCACAGTCCAACTCTCACATCCATACATGACCACGGGAAAAACCATAGCCTTGACTAGACGGACCTTGGTTGGCAAAATAATGTCTCTGCTTTTTAATATGCTATCTAGGTTGGTCATAACTTTCCTTCCAAGGAGTAAGCATCTTTTAATTTCCTGGCTGCAATCAGCATCTGCAGTGATTTTGTAGCCCAAAAAAATAAAGTCTGACACTGTTTCCAATGTTTCCCCATCTATTTCCCATGAAGTGATGGGACCAGATGCCATGATCTTCATTTTCTGAATGTTGAGCTTCAAGCCAACCTTTTCACTCTCCTCTTTCACTTTCATCAAGAGGCTTTTGAGTTCCTCTTCACTTTCTGCCATAAGGGTGGTGTCATCTGCATATCTGAGGTTATTGATATTTCTCCCAGCAATCTTGATTCCAGCTTGTGCTTCTTCCAGCCCAGCGTTCCTCATGATGTACTCTGCATATAAGTCAAATAAGCAGGGTGACAATATACAACCTTGACGTACTCCTTTTCCTATTTGGAACCAGTCTGTTGTTCCATGTCCAGTTCTAACTGTTGCTTCCTGACCTGCATACAGGTTTCTCAAGAGGCAGGTCAGGTGGTCTGGGATTCCCATCTCTTTCAGAATGTTCCACAGTTTATTGTGATCGACACAGTCAAAGGCTTTGGCATAGTCAATGAAGCAGAAATAGATGTTTTTCTGGAACTCTCTTGCTTTCTCCATGATCCAGCGGATGTTGGCAATTTGATCTCTGGTGCCTCTGCCTTTTCTAAAACCTGCTTGAACATCTGGGAGTTCACGGTTCACATGTTGCTGAAGGCTGGCTTGGAGAATTTTGAGCATGACTTCACTAGCGTGTGAGATGAGTGCAATTGTGCGGTAGTTTGAGCATTCTTTGGTATTCCCTTTCTTTGGGATTGGAATGAAGACTGACCTTTTCCAGTCCTGTGGCCACTGCTGAGTTTTCCAAATTTGCTGGCATATTGAGTGCAGCACTTTCACAGCATCATCTTTCAGGATTTGAAATAGCCCAATTGGAATTCCATCACCTCCATTAGCTTTGTTTGTAGTGATGCTCTCTAAGGCCCACTTGACTTCACTTTCCAAGATGTCTGGCTCCAGGTGAGTGATCACACCATTGTGATTATCTTCGTTGTGAAGATCTTTTTTGTACAGTTCTTCTGTGTATTCTTGCCACCTCTTCTTAATATCTTCTGCTTCTGTTAGGTCCACACCATTCCTGTCCTTTATCGAGCCCATCTTTGCATGAAATGTTCCCTTGATATCTCTGATTTTCTTGAAAAGATCTCTTGTTTTTCCTATTCTGTTGTTTTCCTCTATTTCTTTGCATTGATCGCTGAGGCAGGCTTTCTTATCTCTCCTTGCTATTCTTTGGAACTCTGCATTCAGATACTTATATCTTTCCTTTTCTCCTTTGCTTTTCACTTCTCTTTTCACAGATATTTGTAAGGCCTCCTCAGACAGCCATTTTGCTTTTTTGCATTTCTTTTCCATGGGGATGGTCTTGATCCCTGTCTCCTGTACAATGTCACGAACCTCCATCCAGAGTTCGTCAGGCACTCTATCAGATCTAGACCCTTAAATCTATTTCTTACTTCCACGGTATAATCAAAAGGGATTTGATTTAGGTCATATCTGAATGGTCTAGTGGTTTTCCCTAGTTTCTTCAATTTAAGTCTGAATTTGGCAATAAGGAGTTCATGATCTGAGCCACAGTCAGCTCCTGGTCTTGTTTTTGCTAACTCTATAAAGCTTCTCCATCTTTGGCTGCAAAGAATATAATCAATCTGATTTCGGTGTTGACCATCTGGTGATGTCCATGTGTAGAGTCTTCTCTTGTGTTGTTGGAAGAGGGTGTTTGCTATGACCAGTGCGTTCTCTTGGCAAAACTCTATTAGCCTTTGTCCTGCTTCATTCCGTGCTTCAAGGCCAAATTTGCCTGTTACTCCAGGTGTTTGTTGAATTCCTGCTTTTGCATTCCAGTCCCCTATAATGAAAAGGACATCATTTTTGGGTGTCAGTTCTAACAGGTCTTGTAGGTCTTCATAGAACCGTTCAACTTCGGCTTCTTCAGCATTACTGGTTGGGGCATAGACTTGGATTACTGTAATATTGAATGGTTTGCCTTGGAAACGAACAGAAATCATTCTGTCATTTTTAAGTTTGCATCCAAGTACTGCATTTCAGACTCTTTTGTTGACCATGATGGCTACTCCATTTCTTCTAAGGGATTCCTGCCCACAGTAGTAGATATAATGGTCATCTGAGTTAAATTCACCCATTCCAGTCCATTTTAGTTCACTGATTCCTAGAATGTCGACGTTCACTCTTGCCATCTCCTGTTTGACCACTTCCAATTTGCCTTGATTCATGGACCTAACATTCCAGGTTCCTATGCAATATTGCTCTTACAGCATCAGACCTTGCTTCTATCACCAATCACATCCACAACTGGGTATTTGTTTCACTTTGGCTCCATCCCTTCATTCCTTCTGGAGTTATTTCTCCACTGAGCTCCAGTAGCTTACTGGGCACCTACCAACCTGGGTAGTTCCTCATTCAGTATCCTATCATTTTGCCTTTTCATACTGTTCATGGGGTTCTCAATGCAAGTATACTGAAGTGGTTTGCCATTTCCTTCTCCAGTGGACCACATTCTGTCAGACCTCTCCACCATGACCCAGCCATCTTGGGTGGCCCCACATGGCATGGCTTAGTTTCATTGAGTTAGACAGGGCTGTGGTCCATATGATCAGATCAACTAGTTTTATGGGATTATGATTTTAGTGTGTCTGCCTTCAAATGCCCCCTCGCAATACCTATCGTCTTATTTGGGTTTCTCTTACCTTGGTCGTGGACTATCTCTTCACAGCTGCTCCAGCAAAGTGCAGCCGCTGTATCTTACCTTGGACGTGGGGTAGCTCCTCTCCGCCAGGCTT
This sequence comes from Moschus berezovskii, assembly GCF_049115385.1. Classification (NCBI taxonomy): domain Eukaryota; kingdom Metazoa; phylum Chordata; class Mammalia; order Artiodactyla; family Moschidae; genus Moschus; species Moschus berezovskii. Next base: position 25,875,469 of record NC_142480.1, on the reverse strand, counting down.
CTGCACGTGGTCGGTTGCGCCCAGCAGCCGGGGCCGGCGTCTCCCGCGTCTGCGCCGCTGGGGCCGGCGTCTTTGGAGCCCCCAAAAAATACTCTCACTGTTTCCATTGTTTCCCATGAAATGATGGAACCAGATGCCATGATCTTCATTTTTTGAATGTTGAGTTTTAAGCCAAATTTTTCACTCGTCTCTTTCACTTCATCAAGAGGCTCTTTAGTTCTTCTTTGCTTTCTGCCATGAGAGTAGTATCATCTGCGTATCTGAGGTTATTGATGTTTCTCCTGGCAATCTTGATTCCAGCTTGTGCTTCTTCCAGCCCAGCATTTCGTATGATGTACTCTGCATGTAAGTTAAATAAGCAGGGTGACAATATACAGCCTTAACGTATTCCTTTCCCAATTTGGAACCAGTCTGTTCCATGTTCAGTTCTGTTGCTTCTTGACTGCATACAGATTTTTCAGGAGATAGATCAGGTGGTCTGGTATGCCCATCTCTTTCAGAATTTTCCAGTTTGTTGTGATTCACACAGTCAAAGGCTTTGGCATAGTGAATAAAGCAGAAGTAGATGTTTTTCTGAAATTCTCTTCTTCAGTGATCTAGCAGATGTTGGCAATTTGATCTCTGGTTACTCTGCCTTTTATAAATCCATCTTGAACATCTGGAAGCTCACAGTTCATGTACTGTTGAAGCCTCAGTTGGAGAAGTTTTAGCATTATTTTTCTAGCGTGTGAGATGAGTGCAATTGTGCGGTAGTTTGAACATTCTTTGGCATTGCCTTTCTTTGGGATTGGAATGAAAACTGACCTTTTCCAGTCCTGTGTCCACTGCTGAGTTTTCCAGATTTGCTGGCATACTGAGTGTAGCACTTTCATTGCATCATCTTTTAGAATTTGAAATAGCTCAACTGGAATTCTGTCACCTCTACTAGCTTTGTTTGTAGTGATGCTTCATAAGCCCACTTGACTTCGCATTCCAGGATGTCTGGCTCTAGGTGAGTGATTATACTGTTGTGGTTATCTGGGTTGTGAAGGTCTTTTTTGTATAGTCCTTCTGTGTCTTGCCACCTCTTCTTAATATCTTCTGCTTCTGTTAGGTCCATACCATTTCTGTCCTTTATTGTGCTCATCTTTGATTGAAATGTCCCCTTGCTATCTCTAATTTTCTTGAAGAGATCTCTCATCTTTCCCTTCTGTTGTTTCCCTCTATTTCTTTGCATTGATTGCTGAGGAAGGCTTTCTGATCACTCTGTGCTATTCTTTGGAACTCTGCATTCAATTGGTATATCTTTCCTTTTCTCCTTTGCCTTTAGCTTCTCTTCTTTTCTCAGCTATTCATAAGGCCTCCGTCAGACAACCATTTTGCTTTTTTGCATTTCTTTTTCTTGTGGATGGTCTTGATCACTGCCTCCTGTACAATGTCATGAACCTCCGTCCATAGTTCTTTAGGCACTCTATCAGATCTAATCCCTTGAATCTATTTGTCATTTCCACTGTATAATTGTAAGGGATCTGATTTAGGTCATACCTGAATGGTCTAGTGGTTTTCCCTACTTGCTTCAATTTAAGTCTGAATTTGGCAATAAGGAGTTCATGATCTGAGCCACAGTCAGCTCCTGGTCTTGTTTTTGCTGACTATATAGAGCTTCTCCATCTTTGGCTGCAAAGAATATAATCAGTATGATTTCAGTATTGACCATCTGGTGATGTCCATGTGTAGAGTCTTCTCTTGTGTTAATGGAAGAGAGTGTTTGCTATGACATGCAGATGGAGTTTATTAGAAATAAATGCAATAATAAAATAGCAAAGTAGGCAAAGGACAGCCTACTCTTATAGATAGATTCACTCTCATGTAAGGTCAAGTAACTGAAAACCTAGAGCACAGGCATCCATAAATACCCCAGGTCCCTGCCATGATACAGGTGAGCCACAAACCAATGATGACAAATGTGGGCAGAGTGTTCTGCTACCAGGCAACAAGAAATATGTGGTGCCAGTCTTTAAAACAATCATTTGGCATTACAGAATATACCATTTAGACTCAGATGCCATCTGATACAGTGTTAAAGCGTTGATAATAAAAATGCCAAGTACATCATTAGAGAGTTATATGCGAAGCCAGGAAGAGGACAGTTAAGTAGTATCAACACATTTGCTTTGCACCCAGTTTGAGAAAAGGCTACTTCCACCCAATTTCACCATCACCCTTAGCAATAAATAGCCTTTATATTTTCAACTTGAAAGGAAAAGGGTAATTCTACAGCAGAGCTAATTGCGAACATTATAAATAGAATCATTAGAAAATGACCGATTTTTTTTAATCCCCACCACTTGGGAGGACTGTGGGTAGCCTTGAAAACAATATACAAATGACTTATCATCAAGCTCAGATATGGAAATGATGCCTGTACATTCACTGCGATGCCTGCATGTATCTTAGCTGACCAAGACCGTAAGGATAGAGCCCTGTTTTCCTGGGAGCAAAGCAGGGTTACTTCTGCCAGGGGATTAGAGGACATTGTCTGGGTCCTGAGATGGAGTAGTGGTCATTGAAACATGCTGTGATCATAAGAGAAAGGAAACTTTGCTTAATTGAAGATGTCAAAAATAGATATTCATTAGCAAAATAACAGATATAGATAATTATCAGGTTATCTCATATTTCTGGCTCCTCTAAATTATTGAAAAGTATAAATAATGTTACTAAGAGTAGTCTCCAATAAATAAACCTCAATTCTTTATCGATGATGGATTTAATACAGTACTTCAGACTGAAAACACTTTGAAAAATAACCACTTCAAGATGTGCTGAAATAGAGCCATAATAAAATCAACAAATTCTAGCTGCCTTGTCAAATTCCTGTATGATAAAAAATAATAAATTAGCAGAAGACACTGACTCAGGAGACATTTGCGGAGACCTGCCAACCAGGCTGTATCCCCAGAACACACACGTTCACATGGGAAAATAAAAATTTGTCATTGTGCTGGACCCTATAACTGAGGAGGCAAATTTTAAAAGCCATACCATTGCACCAATATTCACTTAGATTTTCAGTTGTTGCTTGCTTCTCTAACACTGTCCAGTGAGAAAGTTTCAGCCATTCTGAACTTCTGTGCCAGACACACGTGTCCCAAGGCAATTTGCTGAATGCCTCCATCTTGTTTCCTGCTAACCAGGTGACTCTCACACCAGCCCTTTCCTCAGTGCCACATAGAGTCCTCATCCTTCCATGAGCAGGGATGCCAGAGTTAACACGTAAAAATACAGGGTTGCAAGTTAAATTTGACATGGACATGCAGCATTTGTGCTGTGCTATGCTCAGTTGCATCCAAATCTTTGAGACCCCATGGGCTGTAGTCCACCTGGTTCCTCTGTCCACGGGGATTCTCCAGGCAAGAATACTGGAGTAGGTTGCCATTCCCTCCTCCAGGGGATCTTCCCAACCCAAGGATTGAACCCACATCCTGAATTGGCAGGTGGATTCTTTGCCACACACCAAAAAAACAGTCATTGTTTATCTAAAATTCACATTTTGCAATCTGAGAACCTTCATTAGGAACCAACATCAATTGCCACCATCTATTCCACGAATCCCACTTTTGCCTGTTCTCTTTTATTGAAACATTTCTTCCTTGAAGCCCACTACAGAGGGCTCTGCTCTGAACAGAGGCTGTGATTCATTCCTCTGCTTCTGACTCTCCCAACGTGAAAGAGCAGTGGTTATCACCCGGCACACCCACAGCCACTTCCCCACTATTTTCCCCAATATCAGCACATTAAAACAAACAAACAATAACAACAACAACAAAAAAACAACCCAGCATTCCTTCCCTGTCCTCAATGCTGCTCTCTGTTGGTGATGCCCACACCTTTCACTGACAGACGTCAGTGTCGAAGGCTCATGCTTTGAGGTCTGTCCAGCCATCTCCACTAGGAGACCACAGATGCCCGCATCAGAGTTTCCAGGAGGGGGAACAGTTCCACACACATCTCCATGACTGCCCAAGTTCAACAAACTCATTTCCTGACTTACCTTTAGCCGTCTATTGGCACAGCCATTCCTTGACCTTTAACCATGCTTCGTTTTTAAAATGCCAAGTATCTGTTAGAAAAAATAGAGGAAAAGCTTTCTAGGTATGAGAGCAACAAAAGTTTCAAAGGGGAAAATGTATAGACTTCTCTATATAACATTGAAAAACATTTTTGTATCAATGAACACCATAAAAAGAAGTAAAAGGCAAAAAATGGGGAAATATTTGCAAGAAATATAGATCCTTATTATATACATATTAAGGATACTAATATATATAAGGATACTAATATATGAACTGTGGTGCTGGAGAAGACTCTTGAGAGTCCCTTGGACTGCAAGGAAATCCAACCAGTCCATTTTAGAGAAGATCAATCCTGGGTGTTCATTGGAAGGACTGATGCTAAAGCTGAAACTCCAATACTTTGGCCACCTCATGCGACGAGTTAACTCACTAGAAAAGACTCTGATGCTAGGAGGGATTGGGGGTGGGAGGAGACGGGGACGACAGAGAATGAGATGGCTGAATGGCATCACCGACTCAATGGACATGAGTTTGAGTGAACTCCGGGAGTTGATGATGGACAGGGAGGCCTGGCATGCTGTGATTCATGGAGTCGCAAAGAGTTGGACGCAACTGAGTGACTGAACTGGACTGAACTGAATATATATATATAGTCACAAAAGAGTTGGACACTAGTGATTAGTAGACTAGTCACTAAGTTATGTCCAACTCTTTTGCAACCCCATGGATTGTAGCCAGCCAGGTTTCTCTGTCCATGGGATTTCCCAGGCAAAAATACTAGAGTGGGATCATCCCGATCCAGGGATTGAACCCATGTCTTCTGCATTTGCAGGTAGATTCTTTACCATAGAGCCACCTGGGAAACCCTATATGTGTTTGTCACACACACACATATATATGTATCATTAAAACTGGTAAGATAAAGAATGAAACTCAAGTGGAAAATAGACATAAATATATGAATCACTAAAAGAAATTCAAATGGCCAGTAAGTATTAAAACATTATTCAACATCATTAGAAATAAAAATGCAAATTAAACACACGAGATGTTTTTACATAATGCTTTTTAGGATATCTTCTAATTTAATATCTTTTATCAAATAACAAAAATATTAAGATGGCAATTAATAGGAACATCAAACATTGCTGATAAACATATAAACTGATACACACCACAACTTCTTTGAAAAACAAATCATACATATTAGCTTTAAAAAAAAAAAAAACCTCATACTTTTTGACCCGGTAATACTTTTTCTAGAAATCTACCCAAAGACATGATAAGAAAGTTGAAGGAAGACTAATTTCCACGAAATTCATCACCATGTAATGGAATATTACACAGTCAGGAAAAAGTGTTTGAAAGTGATGTACTGATGTGGACACATGCAGGTACTATCATTACTTAATTTTAAAGCTGCCTTACCGCCAAGACCACTGGAGCCCCAATATCCTTTTATTCCCCAGCAATGTCTAATAAAAGCCTGGCTATTATCACAGAGTGAGCTATGACTTTTAACATAAAAAAATGTGGGAGACACTCAGGTATGATCCTAATTTTGAAATAAATATATAAATAAATAGTAAATTAGGGAGCAACAAAACATATTAGTGTTAACAGTTTCTGGGTGATTGCGTATTTTTTTTCTTATTTATACTTTTGCATTATCTTCCAGATGTTCTATGAACATAGGAAAAATAGAGATATAGAACATGAACTTGTTTAAAAGCAGCAAACAGCATTCTCACAAATCATTCTAGGAACAAAGCGCCCTTTACTGGCTGCCTCGCCCATAGCACCGTCCCTTCCCCCTCGTTCCCTCCCGTTCCCCATTTCATCCCTCCCTCCCCACGTGTCTGTCTCTTAACCCTCTGGAGTCCTTCTCTCTATTGTCCTTTCATTCCCATTGTGTCTGCTCCCATCTCTGGCAAAAGCCCACTGTTGAGCGTGGCCGAGAAAAACTACAAAGCCATTATCATCAGGGCCCCCTAGAAAACCAGTGTGCTTACATTTGAGCCATGCAACTTCTAACTACTGTGTAATCTTATTACTTATTTTCAATCGATCCTACTTGCTTTGCCCACATGGGATGCTCCACAGCTTTTTTTTTTAACTCTCAAAATCCTCTCTTTCTAGCACTTCCTTTATCTCCACAAATGACCTTTACTCAGAGTTGTTCAACCCTGTTCCCATCACCTTCCCCTCTCTCTCCCTCCCCTCCCCTCAACCCACATCCTTTTTTTCTTCCCCCCATTTCAGAGGCTCACCTCTCTTTCTCTGTTACTGATGCAATATCCCTTAGGCTTTAAATTCTTCAATTAGCATTTCTAATACAGACAACTTTAAACTCAGTCCTCTCAATCAATAAACATACTCAGATCTCTTTATTTTTATCACCAATATTCACCAAAGAGAAATATATCACGTATTTACTCAACCTTTATCCCACTTTTCTACTGAAGCTGCTCTCTCTAGAGATCCCCAAAGAAATGACAATGCCAATACGTTCATCTGGGAGGCTCGATTCTCTGTCCAGTTCTTAGTAACACCTCCCTTGGTCTCCTACAGGTTACATTTTCATCCTTAGTACATCACTTATTTTAATTTTGTACTAAAGTCCAAAGGTAACATTTCTAGCATTTTATCAGCACTGGTGCATATCTAGCCAAATAATAGTTTTCTGTAAAGCTATTTAGTGTTTAAGTTGCAACTCAAATCATGAGCCTAGAGGTGTGGCGCATTTACCCCAATATCCACGTGACTTAGTCTCCTGTGCCACACAAGCAAAACGTGGTTCTCATCACTCGCCAGCGCCTTACCCTGCATCCCTCTTCTTTATAGCGCATTAATTACTACCAGAAACTATTACATATTTTCCCCTCCTCCCAAATGAAAACGTTGTTATAAACTATCCCAGTTCATTATAGATCCTCACTACATATTTACTGTAAATAACTGAACAAAAACTGAGCAAGCTGTAACATCCAGTATGTGCTGTTTAAAATACTCGTTGTCTTTAGGGCTGTATGTCTAGTAAGGGCCAGGGGTTCCAGGCACAGGCAAAAGATCAACCTTTAACAACCTGTAAGGTGCCCTCTCAGTCCATACACCTACAGGTGGAGAGTGATACTTTGTACATCCGTGGTTTGAATCACTGCCTGATTTTTCACCCAGTGCTGCATAACTGTTTCTCGTCACATGGCATTGTTGTAGTTAGTCACAGAGCTTTAAAGCAATGAGAAGGCAGAATGCATATGTGTGTGTTTGCAAGTGTCTCTGTAACCAGATTCTTCTATATGACTCCTTTTGAAAATATGGTATGTCGACAACATCTGTGCCTGAGATGGAGATTTGGCCAGAATGCTAAGAAAATAAACATGGCAGTTCAACTCGATACTGGCAACCAGTTACTACCCCATGGATAGGCTGCACAGAAGATTCATGTATATGAAATAGTATATTAAAGTAAACTTACAAAAGCAAAGAGCAATCATTGCAACCATAATTTTTTCTTCCTCTTTGGGATTCTAATTTTAAAAGCATTAAAGAAGACAGCTGCTCATGCTGTGATATGCGCTAAACAGCCTGAAGGATGGAAAAAAATATATTTGTAGCTCATAATAACTATTGACCTTTCTGATATACAATGTTCTCTGTGTTAGCTATTCGGTTCTATCAACAGTGAAGATTGAACATGACTTTTTAATAGAAAACATGGGGTTTCAAGCTGCCTTCACAAAGGTGTTTATGTATTGTTATTTTGTTTTGTACTACAAAGACCAAGTCCTGATGCCCTTTGTCTGACATCGTGTTTGTCATTTAAAAAAAAGAAGGAAGGAAGGAGAGAACGGAAGGAAATAAAAGAAGGAAACAGAAACAGGAAAAAAAAAAAAGCCTCAACATTACTGAGTATGTTTTATATGAGGAATTGGCTCGTAACCACTTTATAGTCGTGATAAAAGCATTGCCACACTCGATCCCATACGCAATACTGGTAATGGAATCCAAGAGGCATCCCGGGAGGATGTACTATATTTTTCTCCCAGAATGGATCCCTCAAGTGGCAACATTTATAGGGAGTCTCCAGGAAGATTTAAAACTGTCGCCTGCAGTATTCAGATGGCAGGTGCTTTAGAGCACACAGCCTGCTGCTGAACGGGTCATGCCGGATGTCATATACTCTCAAAGGCTATCTTTACAATACCCAGTTTTTCCCCTTGAACTTTCCTGATGCTTAGTAGTTGTGTACAGAAACACCCACTGGTAGCAGCTTGACTCTGACACTGTGTGTATTTCCCTGGAGTGGTATCATCCAAACACCAACTGTGGAGCAGCAGGCAGCAGCTGAACGCACTCCTCTCCCTCGGGGGACAGCCTCCCCAAGTAGCAACCCCTGCCAGGCGCAGGAAGCCTGAATGCCAACCTCATGCATTCCGATTCTCATCCCAGGCAGGCAGATACTGCCGGGGAGCTCATGCTGACAGGTGGCATGGGTTCGCAGATTATTATTGTTTTCCTCCTCTTCTTTTTTTTGGCGGATTATTTTTAATGTTACTTTGAAAGAAGTTTATTGCATCATTATTGAGCCACAATTATTTTCACAGCTATGCTCTAAAGTTTCAGTTAATGATTCATAAGTTTCTAAACAAAGCTAAAGACTCACAACTGAGTGGGAGCAGGAACCAGCCCTAATGAGACTTCAATAAATACAGCTTTTCCATCATACTCCCAAACAAGCACTGAAGCTGAGAGCTGATGGCTGAGCCAGAGGATGGCGGTTGCAATTGTATTTGCCTGACGTCCAAAAGCTGGTAGAGCCTGGGTCCCCAGAAAATAGTGGGCATTGCCTCCCCACCAGTGCCTGAGCATCTATGTACAGAGGCCCATCACCCCCTTCAAAATTGCCCTGGCTCATGGTTTAGGACGGGCCAGTGGGGTGGAGACCAACTCTCAAAAGACAGAGAACAAAGTTTTCTCTAATTCTAGGCAAAATCAGGCCAATCCTTTTTTTGCCTACCAAACCCACTGGTCCATGACTCTCAAAATAACACTTAGCAGAAAATGCTTCCTTAGAGATGAATAAAAGAAGAGGACATAATGATTCCCTCTCCACAAAAAAATAAAGGCTTCTTGTGACAAGATGTCTGGTGTGAGAGAATGAAGGACAGGGGCAAAGTGACTAATTCTTCCTAAAAGAAAGCATCAGAATGTTACTTTATTCAACATGCAAACTGAGCGTCTATTTACGTAAAATGTAATCCCGGGTACTTGGGGGAATGAAGGGGGATGGAGAAGGGCAGGGAATGGATAAAACTAAATATAAGCAAGATGTCAAGCCTGCCTTGCAAGATGTCACAGTCTTGCAGATGATACTGTTGATAGCACCTTTTGCAAAATTGCACATTTAAAAAAAAATGAGTTGAGCATTTAGCTTTGAAAACATAGACCCCACTTATAAAAATCAGCACTACAGGTAGCTTTCCTTACATATGTGAATTAACCATGTGCTCTGGGCAATGCATTCCTTCTCAAAATCACATGAGTTTTATCCATGTGCGTGTTGTCACATTTCAAAACAAGGTCATGATTTTTCCAAAAAAAGGTTCCACATGGGTATTATATTATCTATCTTTGCATAACAAATCACCCCAAATACTTACAGACTTTTTTTTTTAAGTAAAGATATCTCACATAGTTTCTATAGGTCAGGAATCCAGTAACAGCTAGTCTGAGTAGTTCAAGCTCAGGGTCTCTCATGAGGTTGCCATGGAGATTTCAGTCAGAGCATAGTCATCTGAAGACTCGACCAGGGAGGAAGGCCCACATCTAAGCTCACTCACGTGACTGTGAGGAGGACGCCTCAGTTCCTCTCTACCCTGATCTCCCCAGAGGACTGCTCAAGTGTCCTCACATTATGACAGCTGGTTTCCATTAGAGTGAATGAGGCAGCAACAGGGAAGCCATACTGCCTGTCATGACCAAGCCATACATCACCAAGTCTGCCACATGCTGTTTATCTGAAGTACGTCACCAAGTCTAGCCCACAGTCAAAGGGAGAGGAAGCAGGCTCCATCTTTCTGAAGGAGTATTGAAGAATCTGTAGCAGTTTTAAATTACCACAGTTGTCATCCTAGATAAACATAAAATCTGCTGGGGACGATTTCTGTGAGAAAAGATTTATTTGTACTGCTGACATACTATTTTTACCACTGACCTGCTACTAAGGTGCGAGTGCTACTTGCTTAGTTGTGTCTGACCCTTTGCAACACTGTGGACTGTAGCCTGGCCAGCTACTCTGTCCATGGGATTCTCCAGGTAAGAATACTGGGATGGGTTGCCATTTCCTGCTCCAGGGGATCTTCCCAACCCAGGAATCGAACCCACGTCTCCCTCATTGCAGGCAGATTCTCTACTGTGCGAATCACCAGGGAAGCCCTACTACTAAGTTGGGAAGATCTTATTAGATTAATGTCAATATTTAATGAATATTAGTTATTGAATATATTAAATATATGTAAATTATATATATATATATATATTCCCTATGTGCTATAGAGAATCAAAGTTAGACCTGTCTCCACCCTGCTGCCCTAGCATAAGAGATAAAATGAGGATACAAATAAATGTAAGAACAGTATATTGGACACATCAGGAACTTTGGAGTCAGACAAACAGGTCATGTCTATGTGCTCTGCCACTGACTATCTGGGAGACTTGGATAACATGTATTTATATGTAATGATAAAGATTTGATATTTTCATCAGTCAGTATGAGCTAAGTTAAGCTGCAATAAAAAGCAATCCCCAAACTACAACAAAAGATTTATTTCTGTGAAGATGGGCTAAAGGTTCCGCCCCCTATTGTCCTTATTCCAAGACCTAGGTCAATGGAGCAGCCACCATCTGAAATGTTGATAGTCAACAGTGCAGTGAGAAAGAGAAAGTAGGACCTTGTGACCAGCTCTTCTAGGAAATTCCACCTGAAAGCAATACATGACTTTTGTTCGTATTCTTTTGGCCACAGAAAACCATGTGATCAAACCTAAATTCCAAGTGGCAGAGGAAGTGCAGGGAACCTTTTGCAAGAAAAGAAATAACTAGTCACATTCTAAAGTCCTAATGTACTACATTTCTTTTAGAGTGAATGAGGCAGAAACAAGGGAGTCTGTTATGACCAAGTCATACATAGTATCTAACAAAGTTAACAGCATACACCAGTGAAAGTTTGACTGTATCAAGAGAACTGTGAAATGGCCCAACATCTCTTCCCTAGTCTTGTGAAGGTCATTTTGGTTGTTTGCACTTTGCACGGAACATCTCAAAAAGGAAAAGATTCAATTAAGCAGTGAAATGGGGGAAGAGTATATTTAACTTCGTATCTTAACAACTTAGTCCAATTTCACTTCTCCTTTAAAAGGAAAAATACTTTGCTCACACTTAAAGAATAACAGAGTTGTCTCAAAACGTAGCTTTTCTTTCTCACTTCCATCATGATTTCATAGCAGTTGAGGGCTCTGACACTAGTATTGCACATCAAATATTTGAAGTATGCTAAAAAGAAAGTCTGTCTTTATGCTTTGGCCTCATCCTCTTGCAGGAATCCCGAGGAGAGTCCCAAAAGGGCTCAGCATACACCTGGATCTCGGATTGGTCAGAAAGAACAGCATGGTTCCCAGCCATCTCCTTTCCTCCCCCCTCGCCACTGCTTCCTGCCTCTACATGATAAGGAAGCAGCAACTACAGTACTAGTTAGGGAATCATCAGCAGAGGGGGAATAACACAGATATGCCTTCACATTATGGTGGCATTTGCCAACGTAAAAATTATTACAACTTTTGCTATAAATTGTTCTGTAAATTTCACAAAATATGCAAAAATTGACATTTCAAGAGCTGAGATCATTTAGACTTATTTAAAAGTTGAGGCCCTTGAGATTCAGCAAAAGAGAGTCTATTTCTTTATCTAGCTTTCATCTGTGTGGGTCTTGTTTTCTTTTTTTAGTTCCTTGTTTCTAATTCATAGGTCACAACTGGCCATATCTGGGCTTTGACCACTTAATCCAGTTTTACCCATCAATTTCTCCTTTGTCTCAGGCAGCAGATATAACTTCTCTGAATCCAAATTGTTCTTTTTTTATCAGATCATGCAGCAATCCTGGCCTGTCTCAAAAAGTTGACAGAAAAGCTTGTGATGTCTGGAAAGCACTCTAAAATGCTTGTTTGACATAGATTGGCTCCACAGTCTTTACAGAGCACCAGTCTTAAGGATACTTTTCTTGTTGTCCTCTCTTCACATCCACCCAAAACACACACACACACACACATCCTTTCTCTATTTATTGCTACGGTCATGTCACACGTCACCAAGGCCATGCTCCCTTGGTTCTCTCCCAGTAGAACATTCATCAAAATCCATGCTTCTCACCTGAGATCTTTACAAAGCTTCTAAAACTGCTTCTCTTGTCTGTCACATGCAGATTACATCTCTTTACATGAGAGACATCCCTGTCAGAGCTGGGATAACAGAGCATATTTGCCAGCCCTTGAGGTCACGTGGCCATAGTACGTGTGTACTGGGGATTAGTTTGTTAGGTAACCTCTGAAAGGGCCAATGTGGCAGGTTACTTCTGCCCCTGTCCTGTTAAAGCCATGTTAAAGCAGAAATCTTTATCAGAAATTAAACTCTTTTCTAAGCTGTCTTCTCTCCTTCTCTCTCACCGCCCTTGGCACCATACCCCCATGTTCTTGAAATAAAGCGTAAGGAGCAGTTATTATTTGAATTTTCAATCTAGATTTCACTGGGGCAAAATCTGACCTCAGAATTCCTCTCACACCAGTTGTCCTGGTTTTAATGAAGGCTGCTCCTGTATATTCTCTATCGCTCAGTCATGTCCAACTCTTTGCAACCCCATGGGCTGCAGCCCACCAGGCTCCGCTGTCCATGGGGATTCTCCAGGGAAGAATCCAGGCAAGTGAGTTGCCATTTCCTTCTGCTCCTGTATACATTGGCGATCTAACCCATGAGGCAAGGGAGTGCTGTGTTCACTGCCCAGCCAGAGCAGGATGCAGTGTTCACCTTCATAGCTCACGTAGAGCTCGTGTCTCCCATTTCGTCCCCTAAGGGGAACCACCCTTACTGGGGTCTCTAAAGTATCCACTAAGTATTTACCTGTGAAAGTGCCATGTACCGAAAACGATAACAATTTCTAATGATGCCTGAATTATTCGCCTTTCTACAGTTATGTAGTTCCTTCCTTCCTGGGTCAGGGTTTCTTGGACCTCAGCCCTAAAACACAGTTCACTTTTCTGGGAAGTTGCATTTTTCCTCGGCTGTTGCAAACACAGTCTCACTTAACAGAGCTGAATTCTTAAAGCTGAGTTTGTGATGTGGATTCTGATGGCTTCACATTAGTTCAAGTCTCTGAGGACTGGGGCCAATAAACGTAAAAGGGACCCTAGTAGATTGGCATACTTTTCCATTTCCACCAGGATGAAAAACTGCTATAAATTAAGTCTAACCTTAAATGTATAATCTGTCCTTGGGAGGAAGGAAAAAAAGGTTGTCGGGGGGGGGGATATAGCATCTTCAAGCTCTCGGCATCCCTTACGAGAAAAATTGGTTCTAAGGGTCTCTGATCTTGTGTTTTAGTAAAATAGAACTGCACGGCTGACTGACAGTTCTGATCTAAAGCATTTACGTTTAAGTTTTGATCTCTCTGCTTTTGATTAAAACTAATGAGCTCATTTAATTCAAAATGGGAATCTCTGATAAGAGAAATAAGGTTGATGTGATTGGATTAGAGGGGCAAATTAAACTCTTAGAGCAGAAGTTTGTGCTTATATAGTGTATTAAAAAGCTGTTGGCGTATTATGGCGTGTTAGATGATGAGAAAAATTTCATAGTAATTCATATTTAATCAGAAGAAATGAAAGTACTAAATATAACATGGCTCTGCTTTTCCCTCGAGTGATAAAAAGCTGTACATTTAAAATGACATCAGATCCGTGCTAAGACCAAAAAAAAGAAGAAAATCTTGAGACAGACACATAAGAAGGGACACTTGTCAGTGGTTCCATCACCCCAGAATAGAAATGCCATAAATATAGGAAAATATAGTCAGGTGAAGGCAAGAATGATACAAGCCCCCAACCACAAATAGTAAGGCTTCTCTTATTATCTCGCTCTTCTTTCATCAGAGCATCAAATTTAACACAAAAAATAGATGTTTCTTCCCCTTAGAAATATATGGAATATGTTTCATAATTTGAAATTGAAAAGCTTGTTTTGCCTAATTTTTCTGTTTTTTTAATAGCTATTTTCTCACCTACTTAATTCTTAAATCTCTTTATTACACATATTTCTTGACCTTCATCCTAGAGAAAATTAGTGTTCTTGTAGAGCTGCTCAAAATGTTTTGTTGTTGAAATTTTTTTTAACTTTAGAATAATAAGAAAAAGTTTAAAGTATATTTTAGAAGAGTAAAATTAGAGTCCTTTTAGGCTTTAAAACCAAGTTAATTTCAGGGAAATACTTAAATGTATAAAATACCATAGAAGCTTATTTCTAAAGAAAATAGATTTGCATTGCCTCCTGACTGGCATAAAGGTGGTTTTAGATCAGCAAGAATGAAAACTACCATTTTAAGTTTTATGAGTCAAAACATACTCTGCTCAATCTTAAATACATTGAAAGGGAAAGAGTAGCTAGCTTAAGAGAAGAAACTATGATTTTCTCAGAAGCAAAGAGGTAGAAACATAGAGGATGTTTTCTATTCTGGGCTGGGGAGAAGCTGCCACTAGTGTGACAGCAAGAGCAAGAGGATCTTGGGGGTCGTTTTTGTTTCTATCCGTATAGCCCATTCTCGGCCCTCTATCTCATCAGTTGAGAAGACATCAGGCCTCTTCTTCCCCATAATGAAGGAAAATAGCTCAGAAGGGCAGGGACACTGGCCAGGGTATGGCTGCCCCAATCCTGGTGTATCATGGTGCTCAGAACTTCTCAGCAAGCAACTGATCCAAGAAGGGATTTGCAGGGAGAACAAAATCAAGTCGTCCTGACTCTGATCAGAAGCATCTCCCCCTGAGTTTTGGTTGATCCCATACATCTCTGGGGTCCTTGTTTTTCATGACTGTTCTCTCCGTGTGTACCAGCCAAGCCTCATGATATGCTACAATTACCATCAGACCACACTTGGAGAGCTATTGAAACCTAAAAAGACCTGAAAAGCTCTTGCTCGAAACCAGAATGGAGTTTCTTGGGATACATTAATTTTTCTTTTTTATTTTCTGCAAAGTAAACATTTTCTAAATGAGATAAATTGATTACTACACTCTTAGCACCCATCAGTCATTTATTTTTAGTGAACTCAAGGATTGCACCTGAGCAGTAGCTGAAAGGGGCTGTGTAGAGATCTAAATCATGTGTATGTATTTTTATATTCTTCAGTGGAATCAACCAGCCCCAGTCTGCTCACCACTGACAACACCCTTGAGCGTTCCTTTTTCATCCGAATGAAATCTACTCTGACAAAACGCGGCGTGCACATCAAATCATCAGGATATAAGGTAAGCTGGGTTCCAGCCAGGGGTGAGATTCCTGTCTTGGGTCCATCCTAGGTCATTTGCATTGCATGTCCCGGATGCTTTGGGTCTACATGGTCAATACACGTGATTTTGAACAGCGCACAGGGTTCTTAGTTATCTTCCAGTCTCAAGGGAGGGAACTCATTATATCTCACGTTCTCACTTCAGACAGTGCTGGCTCACTAAATGCTTCAACAGCGTGTCTTTTCTTAAAACACATGTTAATAATGCATCAAGTGCTTCAGCACATGCTAGAAATTCACTTTGATGGAGAAGGTGAGCCAAATTCACATTAGTTCTTAAGATGACTATTCTAGAAATACTACTATAAAAATTCTACTTCTCCCACCTCCCTCCTCCAATCCCCTCTTTCTCTTTAGAGAAAGACTGTCCATTTGAAAAAAGAGAACATCTTGGCCACCAAGATTCGTACATATAGATAAGAAAATCAGGTTGGATGTCAGAAATCCTAATTTTGAAATTACAGTGGCTGAACGTTCACTCACACCTTAGCATTGATAGGACAGTCCACATACAGAAAATCTGTTTCACACAAGAGAAAAGACTGAGTCCAGAGTCATAATCTACATTATTTTACCATTCTAAAGTTAAGAATATAAAAGCTCTAATCTTGGGAAATTCCAACATTTCAGTTACCATAGCAACATAAATTAAGACCTATGAAATTCATGAAATGCCTTTGGCAACCTGAATCTTATCAATTTTACAACACGCTAACCAATCTCTCAAACAGTATTTATTATATGAGGAGGGCAAACAAATGGAATGCACTGTGGCTGTCGCCAGTGTGACCTCTTCCCATTGGAGAGTCTAGAGCTTGCAGTAGCCCAGTTCTTGTGGGTCAGTGTTCTAGCCTTGCCAGGGATAGTAACAATCATTCTCATCAGGCTTTGAAAACCTTATATAAGTCATCAGGACAGGAGCAGCTACAGAAAAGTCAGAATCGGACATTTTCTTTGATATTAATTCTTTCTAAAATAATAAAGCTGTGGCAAAGCAGGTCTTTCTAGGGACAATCTTTAGATGGGCTGTCCCACAGCCCAAAGGGCACATTGGGAACACCCTTAATTTTTAACAGGGATCGAGGCAAGGGAGAGGTAAGTACTTGGGCAGCACCGGGTGCATTAGCTCCGCCTACAGAGCAATTTGTAGTCCTGTGATAAAGGGCTAAGTCGGAGGACAGAAAACAGACTATCTTATACCAATTTTGTATTTTCCTGCGTCACTGAAACACTATACATTTATTAGTTGTTAGCTGTGTAGTCTCAGCCAGTTTGAAATTCGATAGGCAAACTATTAGATGTAGCGATTATTGTCATGTTAATGCTAGAAAGATGCATTATTGGTATGCCAACTTTTCTCCGTTTCAGTTTTCATATTTCCCAGTTTGTACTGTTTTGTAGCTGGCATATCCCAGAAGGAAAGAAGGGTGGAAGGGGTGAGGTGTATTTTGAAAAAGCAATATCTAGTATAATTCAATATCATTAAATAATTGTTTGAAAACCAACAGAAAATTATTATTACTTTCATACAACAAACTAGAGATTATAAAACTTTGCAGCATCTTAGCTTTGCCACAAAGTAGGAGGTATGGTAAAAATAACAACACAGAGAAATAGTGTGAGTTCCAGTCCAGGCAAGAGAGGAAGTGTCTTGGGTTCTGTTGGTCTGTCCTGTCATTCAGGCAGCTCAGGCAACCTGTCTTGCTACATGATCTGAAATTTCTTAAATACTGGTAGAATATTCATTCATTATTTCGATAAATATATAAATATATTTGTGGAGCCTATCTGAGATCCTAAACTCAGCACTGAACAACAAAAAGTCCCTGCTAACTGCTAACATTCATGGGGTCGCGGAGAGTCGGACACGACTGAGCGACTGAACTGAACTGAACTGAACTGAACTGCTAACAAGCAGCAAGGAAAAAGACCACGATAAGTAAATAAATAAAGTGATTTCAGAGAGCAATGAAGCCTAAAACAGTAGCTAACATTTGTGCTCACTACAGTATGCTGAGCGTGAGACAGGTTGTATGTCTTTGCAACTGTCCAAGAAGAAAGTATTTTCATTGTTTCCATTTTACAGATGAAGAAACTAAGCCTCGAGAGGTTAATTAAACACCCAAGGTCACACACTGGGAGGGACAAGGCTGGGGTTTTAACTCTGGCAGTCTGGCTCTACATCCCCTGCACTAAGCCACAAGGCCACACTCTCAGGCAAAGAGTAAAGCAAGGTAATGTGAGGGAGTGGCTGATGGGGACCACGTTCGATTGGCTCACTGAAGGTCTCCCTGAGTGACATGTCACCTAGGAGAGGTGAATGAAAAGAGCCCTCCATGAAAACATAAATAGAAGAAGAATGTTTCTGGAGTTCCTCTGGTTCAGGATTAAGACATCTTGCTCTAAGAAGGGAAACAAAATATTAAAAAGTACAACCTTGAACATCCAGGATTAGAAGAGATTTAGAAGCTGTTCCAATTTCTATCAATTATATCATGTTAAAGTGATCATAGTCAAAGATCTCTCCTGGTAAATGTCACACTGCACTTGAACATATGTGGGTTATTTTCAAATATCTTTTGATACTGATCTCTAACATAATTCCACAGTAATAAGAGAACAGACTCTGTATGATTTCAATACTTTTAGACCATGATATTTTTGCACCTGGTCTTAGGTCTCTGGATATGTTCTAGGGTCTCCTAGTTTATAGTCTATGGGAACTTGTATCCTGCGCTTGTGTGAAAATTGTATAAATCTTAATTGTGTCAAATTGGTTGATAATGCTTTTCAGGTTTACTCTATTCTTCTACTGCTCTATACCTTCCTTCTATTAATTTCTGAGAGTTTCATAGTGAAACTCCAATTAAAAATCTTAGTTTATCGACTTATAACAACTGTAAAACATAGTGGAACTATATGTAACTTTGTTCTGTATTTTCCAAGTCTCCTGTAAATGTGTTAACATATTTTCATAATTTACAAAAATAAAACAGATGAATTATATCATGTTAAAGTGATCATGGTCCTCTGACAGTACCATCTTTCTCAATACATCCTGCGAGTGTCCATCCAGTGCTGACTTCCCTCCCCAGCATTGCTCACATGAGAGTTGCTTCATCCGCTATTCCCCCAATAAGATGAATCACCCAGCAGATCCAGCTCTCCCCTTCGCCTCCACAGTGAACTTCCCTCATTAATTAACCTTGTCTGGAAGTGAGTGGAAGAGCTGATGAGAAGCCGTGACATGACACAGCTGAATAACATCCCTATTTATCTGTTCATTCTCAGTAAATAAATCTAACAGCTTATAAAACATTCAAATAAAACTGGTAATCACCCCCACCACCACACAATAAACACAAATAAAAAGAAACAGCGATGATAATTTCTCCATACTCCCAATATTCTCCCTAATTTATTACCATTGTTTGCTTATTTCTTTCCCCTTAGTTAAAGATTCAAGATGTTAAGCCTTGCTCAATGCAGGTCTCTACGTTTTCCTCCATTTTCTTCTATGACCTTGGCACATGGGCTGTTCTGACTTTCTCTGTAACTTTTCTGTGTCATCATTGTTGTCACTGACAGTAATAATGGTAACAGAAGTACCACTTACTGAAGACTGGCAGGCACTGTGCTGCTTTATACTGACTTTACCTAACCCCCACCTCTTCACACAAAAGCTTCCTCTGTGCCGGGCATTGTTCAACGTTTATGTTCCCTTATTATGCCTATTTTGCAGGTGGTGAAGCTGAGACTTCCAGAGCGTCAATACTTTGCCCACATTCGTTCTTATAGTTCTTAAGTAGCTCCTAAGGAGTCAGGGTTGGTCCAGGCATTTAGGCTCCCTCAGAGCCCCGTCTGTTCGCAGCTCTGTTTCCGTGTTTAGCATATTAAGTCCAAAGAAGGGCTCGGCACGAAATGGACCTCAACAAAGGAAAAATAAATTTAAATCTTTAAAAGAAAAATCGCTCGCTTGCTTAAGACCTTCCCTTGGTATCTCAGCAGATTCCACAGCACCAGTTTACAGAGATTTACTTTTCTTTCTAGGGTATATGATACCCACTCATATAGCCATGGTCAAGAATTCTAGCCAAAGAAGTGCCAGTCTGTATTTGCTAATCCAGGTTAACAGGGGTATATAAACTGGAGTTGCTTCCACACCCCAGGCCTCAGGGAAGTTGCCCTCTCTTCTCCAGTGAAGTTTCCCTGCTGTGAGCTGACATTCCTTATCTCTGTCTCCATTTGCTGTGTTATCTGATGGAGTGAAAAGTGTTAATCACTCAGTCATGTCCAACTTTTTGAGACCCCATGGACTGTATAGCCTGCCAGGCTCCTCTGTCCACAGAATTCTCTAGGCAAGAATACTCGAGTGAGTAACCATTCCCTTCTCCAGGGGATCTTCCCCACCCAGGGATCAAACCCAGGTCTCCCGCATTGCAGATGGATTCTTTATCGTCTGAGCCACCGTCTAGACCAGCTACTTTTTAAGCCTCGGGGGCTTTGTTGTTGTTTAAGTCTCATTGTTGGCCACGCATCTTCACATAATGGGCCTCTCCTTTCAGTTGCAGTTCATCAATATTCTACCTTCTTGAGTAGGTCGAGGTCTGGGGGAACTTCCTAGGTATAACACAGCAGGGCAAAAGGAGATAATGTAATCAGGGAAACAAGACAAGGAAGGACTCATGGGGTTGCCCCCTTACGTCCTGGCCCTTGGATGGGACCATTCCATTTTATACTCTATTCTTAAATGCCTACCAGCAGCACTGCCATTTCTAGAGTATTTATCCACATACACGATGATGTCCTACCTCTCAGGGTGTGGTGGAACATCCTGGTCTGGGAAACACAGACAGAGAATCTCTGTTATGTTGATACCGTGCTGAGAATGACTCCTTGAAAATCCTCAAATTCAGGAGTTCCCACTCTGACACAGGCAAACATTACTAACAGAGGATGGGAGAGTTCCAGATACTTAAAAATAAGCAGTTCCCCCATCTGGGATAACTTGGCTATGAATTTGCCTGTAGCTACGTGTTGAGCCAAACGATTCCTGAAATCTATCCAGCCTCATTATGGTCTAAAGAGTCAAAGTATAAATAATAATAGAGAAAAATACTTTGTAGGTTTCACTAGTTTATTCAGCCTGCTGATATAATTCAGCTTTAAGAATCTTTTATCAATATCTAAACATGAAGTAACAAAAGCAAAAATTTAGAGGGTGCTAATTAGCTATAGGAAATTCGTTTTGTCTATTCTAAGCCCACAAACATTGTCATGTTTTAAGTTAGAAATTTCTCTTGTTCATTTTTAAAAATTCATTGTTGTATCTGTTCTGTAGAGTAAGGCCCTTCCATAATTTTACCAGTGATTTATTTGGGGTGTCATAGATGACCATAGCGGAGAAGGCAATGGCAAGCCACTCCAGTACTCTTGCCTAGAAAATCCCATGACCAGAGGAGCCTGGTAGGCTGCAGTCCATGGGGTCGCCAAGAGTTGGACACGACTGAGCGACTTCACTTTCACTTTTCACTTTCATGCATTGGAGAAGGAAATGGCAACCCACTCCAGTGTTCTTGCCTGGAGAATCCCAGGGACGGGGGAGCCTGGTGGGCTGCAGTCTATGGGGTCGCAAAGAGTTGGACACGACTGAAGCAACTTAGCAGCAGCAGCAGCAGCAGATGCCCATAAGGGCTTCCCAGGTGGTGCTAGTGGTAAAGAATCCACCTGCCAATGCAGGAGACATAAGAGACGTGGGTTCGATCCCTGGGTTCTGGAGATTCCCTGGAGGAGGGCATAGCAACATACTCCAGTATTTTTGCCTGGAGAGTCCCATGGACAGAGGAGCCTAGTGGGCTATAGTCCATGGGGTTGCAAAGAGTCAGATGTGACTGAAGCGACTTAGCACTAGATGCCTTTAAGGATTTGATGAAATCTGTAGCACCTCTCCCAAGGTAAATGTATTTTGCATCAGGAAGTTCTTGAATCACTGAAGTGTATCCAGTGATTTCAGGTTACAAAACGCTATTTAATGTGATTAATCTCTGATACTTATTAAGAAATCAAGTTAGTGCATCTTCCAGAACATATTTCACCAATATTACAATAGTCATTTCCTGCCTCCTCATTTCTCACTCCCTTCTGTCCATTTAGTGTTAATAATACGTACTGAAGTTCTGTGACAAAAGACATCAACTCCTAGATTACAGAAGGACAAAGAGAAGATTTCCATTCTGGCCCCCACATGCACACAGGGATAATCTTCTGAAAAAGTACTTCTCAGAAAATATTTTTAAAAACATAATACTGAGTATTAAAAGATTCTATCTGTAGTTGAGAATTATTTCCTGTGGCACAGGGTCCTCTTTTGTTTCCTGTTCACTTTAGTGTGCAACAGATTCGCATCACCAGGATTTTCAATGTCAAGCTAGGTCAGTTTTGGAATTGAAGGCTTTTCATATGCAAACATATTCCTGATTGAATGCGGATACTGACAAGACTCAAGATGATAGCCAACTAGAAGGGAAGTATTACTCTTTCAATCATCTGGAATTTTAGTTCTTCGTTTAAGTCTTATTAAACCAAGTCTATGATACTCAGACATCAACCCCTCCCTCTTGATCACCTGCCACTTTAATGTGCTGCCAAAATCAGTTGAATCCACCTGCTCCTACTGCTATTCCTCCAATTTAATGCCTTTTTTCCAGCTCTGTCATGAGAAACCCCCAGATTACCTCCCAGAAAATTTACTTCTCCAATCTGTCCTGAACTCGGCTCCATGGAATATCTTCCCAAAGTCTCAGTGATCATTTACTTCTCTGCTCCTAAGTCTTCAATAGTTCATAGTGCCAACATATTCAGGAATCGGATCCTTGCCCACCACCATCTCCATCATTCTTTCTTAGAACTCCTAATACTGATGCTCTAATAACATCAGTCCAATCATCTTTCTTGAAATACATTTGCATACTCACACTGCTATCCTTTTGACCATGCTATTATTTTTCCCCTAAAAATGCCTTTCTGCCACACTTCCACCTGGACAACTTTTACTGAACCAATATGGCACCACTCAAACATCACTTCTTTTTGCATTTCTCCCAATACACCTGTCCCTCCTCCTCTGTGCTAAAATTCCATTTTTAGTTTTTACTAAAGCTCTCTGTGCCTCCGTTTTCTCACCTGCAAGATAAAACTCTTAATAGCATATAACCCAAAGAATCTTCCTACAGATCAAACAAGATAACACAGGTTCTGCTATCTTCTCTCCATTTTATAAAGCACTTTCATATAACCTCATGTGAACCCCACAATTTTTGGTAATTATCTCTTTCCAATTTTTGAAGACAGGTTAAAAACTGAGCCATAGAAATATGAATTGAGTTGTCTAGAGACATGTAAATGGTAAATGGCAAAACTGAGAGAAATATCCAGATCCTCTCATTTCAGATTGCTTCTTCATTCCCATATACTGCAGTAGATATTGGGTGCTTTCTTATTCTGCTTTCTTCCCTTAGCACCCAGCACAGTATGCTGCATGTAATTGCCATTCAATACGTGTTAGCTGAATAGAATTGCATGCTGTCTTTTTTCTGAAATAGCAATGAAAATGTTGACAGTCCTGAGTCCTATAACATACCACTAGAGAACCTGCTAATTGACGTCAGTGTCTTTTAGATGTGACCGTTCGATCAGCTATGCACCCAGATGATTATACCATGATCTGGCTCACCTTCTCCATCTTGCCTACTAGGATATCATTATTCTTTACCAGTGTACCTTCTGAAAATCAGAGTGTACCACATCTATAGCATTCCCTTGAGCCATCAGCTGAGAATTCCTTTTAGAAAACAGAGTTATCTTAACCTCATTTATTCATCATCATTTCATATTAGCATCTGTTGATCACCATTTTCTTTCTATTAAATCATCTTTCAAGGCTTTTTTTCTGGATATTAACATTTTGAGGCTCTATCTCTCTGAAAAGTATAACAGTATTCAATAATAACCTGCCTTCCGCTACAACTCAGTGATTTGTTAAAGATTTTTTAAAAACATGTTGTGTTGTTATGGGAAGACTGGTTCTTTCTTTGCCCAAGAGGCTAATTGGTTGCAATGAGTTTTAATTGTACCAAGAGAAGTTCAGCTTGGAGGTACGCCCAGCATTGGGCTTCCCAGATGGTGCTAGTAGTAAAGAACCCACCTCCCAACACAGGAGACATAAGAGACTCAAGTTTGATCCCTGGGTCAGGAAGATCCCCTGGAGGAGGAAATGGCAACGCATTCCAGTATTCTAGCCTGGACAAACTCATGGACAGAGGGGCGACAGTCCATACGGTCACAAAGAGTCAGACACGACAGAAGCCAATTAGCACACGCACACACACACACACACCCAGCAGTAATGTAGGGGGCAGTGGGGTTGTGGTCCTTCTCTGGAGATTTCTAAAAGCATACACGAAATTCATCATGTAGGAGTCTCTCCTCCTAGACAAGTGTGAGAAGACTAGATACCATCTGGGTGTTTCTTCCTATCTGAGATGGAGAAACATTTCAGGTGTCCAGACATATCAGTGCTTCCCATGAAGCCTCGCTTTAGCTCTGTGTTGTCTTGAAATGACGACTATGGTATCCCAAGCTTCACAAAATGTAACTGTCTTGTCAAATCAATAGATGAATTTTCAGGGAAGACCAAAAATTCTGTCAACCCATTCAGCCTTTCTAAGACTACGCATATATTGCCTTTCAATCAACCCAGACACCCAGAATAAATTGAAGGAGAAAAAACTTCCAGAGTAGAACTTACAGGCAGAGGTTATCCTGATGAAAAATGCAAATAGAGGAGAGAACCAATAAAGTCAAATTTTTAAAATCCTATTATCTCGTTTTAGTCCCTGCTCACCTCTGCACAATGGTCCATTACAACATGGTTTCCAGTGTCATTTTAAATATAACTGACATTGTTTCTGATCTTAAAGAATTTACTTCCCATTACCAAGGCATGACAGAAGTTCTAGCTTGGGATATGTCATTTCTGCCGGGTCTAATCAGCTAGCTATTTTACCAACTAGAGGCATAATCACTAGCCGTTCTGTGAAGTGTCTGTAAACTCTAAGTATGTCAGTAACTGCAGCCCAGGTATGCTGCTCACTTACAGGTATTTCATTTTCCATTATACAGCTTTTAGAAAACAGGTAGACAAACAAGAGCATCCCATTTTTGAGTAATTCTAGGTCTTTCCAGTTTGGTTTTCTGTGTCTTTGCAAGCTAAGAATAATGAAAATGACGATCACTTTGAAAATGATGTCAATGATGCAAAGATTAACGACCTTTCTGTATAAAAGGTTATTTAACTAATGAATGCCCTTCCAAAGTTATGATAATTTCTTTGTAAGTATATTCTCAATCTAATGGATTTTATAATATCATCTACTATGAAGCTTTGGCCAATTAAGATTTTTAAAAGATAGAAAAAAAAACAGACTTTAGAACTAAAAAGTAAACATAAGCACAGTTCCTCGTTTTTTCCGGCTCAGCACTCTTTGATGTACTGAGATGCCCCAACAACAGCTGCAAAGGTCCACAATTTCTGTTTCCCTAACATAATCTCTGGGTCCAGTGGTTCAAAGCAGCAGTTACCTAACTCTGCAGATTTCAAAGGCTTCAAGATACGTCCCTTTTCTAACCCTCCTTACTTCCAGACCACCTTACTGAAGAGTGACTAAGCCCAAAGGCTATGACATCAGACAGCCAAGGATTTAAACTTGGTCCTGCCTTTCCTGACTCCGTGACCTTAAGTATATTGTTTAACTTCCTTAAGTGTCTGTTTCCTCTCCTGTAAAGTGAGAGTGCCAGTAGAAGCTCCTTCATGAGACTATTATCAAATAAAGTGGGTAGCACGGTCATACTGAGTACTGCAACAATACCCGGCCCATGGTGAGCTCGCAATCCATGTCCAGATGTGAAGTTCTGTGTTTATGGAACTCATTTTACGAATTCGATAGAGGCTGATCTAGACAATCCAAAACCTTAACTTCTACACCTCTTCCTATGCACCTGTAACCATGGAAAATAGTAATTCATCAGTAATAGTTCAGATTGTCCCCTGGAAGTCACGTGCACTCTAGAATAATAAACGATTTCTTCTGAGTATAGAAAATGCATTTATTTCTGGGAAATTTCTCCCTGCTTAAGTATCCTGAGTATTGATTTGAATATAAGATACAAAATATAACTGAAGTACGTCATCTGTCCCTTTAACAAAAGAAACACGGATCGAATGGTTTTCTTTGTTATTGATTTAGCATCATGGCAAGACTAATATAGCCCTTTAATGCAAGAAATGAAGTAGGGGGCAGGGCCAATTTGATGCTGTTGATCTCTGGAGTAAATGGACTTTTCCTCCCCTGTAGGAGAGGCAATGGCAACCCACTCCAGTACTCTTGCCTGGAAAATCCCATGGGCGGAGGAGCCTGGTGGCTGCAGTCATGGGGTCATGAAGAGTCAGACACGACTGAGCGATTTCACTTTCACTTTTCACTTTCACACATTGGAGACGGAAATGGCAACCCACTCCAGTGTTCTTGCCTGGAGAATCCCAGGGACAGAGGAGCCTGCTGGGCTGCCGTCTATGGGGTCGCACAGAGTCAGACACGACTGAAGCGACTTAGCAGCAGTAGCAGCAGGCTCCTGTAAGCTAACAAAGGCTCCAGTTTGCTTAAAACATCTACATACATATAAACGGAACCCTCTGAGGAGAGATGAAGGCAGGAGGGAAAGGGGATGACAGACGATGAGATGCCCTCCACTATCAGACTAAAAGAATGGCCTCAAAGTGCTTTGAATAAGAAAATTCCGATTTAAACAAAAGAATCATCTCTCTAATCAGTTTTCAGCTTTCTATAGCAGTATTCAAGAGAGAGAAACTTTGGGCTGCTGCCTTAACTGTGTGTGTATGTATGTATGTGTGTGTGTGTGTGTGTCTGTGTCTGTGTGTGTGTGTTTAATCTGAACTATGAATGGGCAGTGGATACTGCTAAGTTGCCATGTTGGAAACATAACTTTCAGCTCATTGTTTGCAATGGTCCACAGAAGCAATCCATATAAGTCATCATTTGACTGATAGCAGTATTGCCACCTCACTTTCACCAGGGTTTTTGTACCTGCTGTTTATTCTCCCTGGAGTATATATCGTCCTCAGATAGATCCACGGGTCACACCTACATTTCATGCAGATTTCTGTTCAAATGTAACTTCCCTCACCACCTCCTATAAAAATAGCTCAAGCACACCCCCTGTACTCCATCATCTGCTTTATCCTGTAGCCTTATTGTTCTTCATAGCACTTACAATGCAACACAATTTCATAAATTTGTCTGTATAGAATTTGTCTCCTCCGCCTCAATATAAGCTAAAGCTCCTAAAATAGCTTTGGTCACAGTAGAAATTCAATAAACATTGAATTCATGTCAATGTATGGCAAAACCAACCAATATAATATTATAAAATAATTTGCCTCCAATAAAAAATAAATTACAAAAAAAAAATTAAAAAAATAATAAATTTATAAATATTGGACATCATTTATACTAAGGCCAGAACATAGTCCTTTCTTTGGTCAATATTCTAGTTCCTTTAAAGGGGATAGAGAGATGAGAATATTCATCCAATAGAATTATATAATTTTCAGTTTCCAGGCCCTATTGCTAAGATAATTTGAAGTTTTCTTCAGTTTTCCTTTTAAAAAGGCTTCACTCATGGCTGACATATTCTATGACATATTTTTCATGCTATCATATTCAGTTTTTTAAAAATCAACATGTAGTTAACTTGTATCCCACTTATACCCAATTCTAGTGTCTAGAACTCTGGAAGTACAATCAAGAGTCACTTGATTATTACTTGGTAGTTCTGAATATATTTAACAGGTCTCAACAGCTCCTTGTTAAATGTCCTTCAAACTCATGACTTCTTGGAGAAATCATGAAAACAGAGTGGCTTAATATGGGCACACCTGGTGAGGGGATTCAGAAAACTTCAATCCCATCACCAGCACACTGCTGCTTCCTTGTTCTGCAACTTGGGACAAGCAGCCTTGTTACTCTGGGCTTCTGTTTCCTTGCTGGAAACAAAACAACAACAGGGCTTGCCTTCAGTGTTCTTTAGTCATTTGATGGTTGAGATTACTTCCTCCCTAGAGTGCACTGTGGTGCTGGAGAAGACTCTTGAGAGTCCCTTGGACTGCAAGGAGATCCAACCAGTCCATTCTAAAGGAGATCAATCCTGGGTGTTCATTGGAAGGACTGATGCTAAAGCTGAAACTCCAATACTTTGGCCACCTCATGCGATGAGTTGACTCACTGGAAAAGACTCTGATGCTGGGAAGGATTGGGGGCGGGAGGAGAAGGGGACAACAGAGGATGAGATGGCTGGATGGCATCACTGACTCTGTGGACATGAGTTTGAGTGAACTCCGGGAGTTGGTGACGGACAGGGAGGCCTGGCGTGCTGTGATTCATGGGGTTGCGGAGAGTCGGACACGACTGAGTGACAGAACTGACTGAACTGAACTGAGAGTGTACTCTCTACATTAGGGTGAAAGCCCCTCTGGGACACTCTTTGTAGAATGGAATAGGATCTGCCCAATAGGAGCAGCCCCTGACTTCTGGAAAGAGAGAGGCTAAATCCTGCCAGTAAATTCCAGTGAAGGTCACACAGTTACCAAGAGCCGCCATGTTGCCCCGTGGTCACTGATGGTTTGAGAAAGATTCCAGCGAACATTGAACCAAGTCACTGCAATAGGGAGAGGAGGTCTGGAAAGGATTTTGTAATTCTTCAGGAGGGCTCAGACGACTTTGTACTTTGCCCTATGGATAGACTAGACTCTGCAAAAACAATCTAGATCCTAAATTGAGGCAAAAATAAAATGGTGGTCTGAGATTAATACTCTCTTGCCTTATTCCATGAGCAGTGACAAATTTCTTTTCCTCACTCTCTTTAATACAATACATATTCACCTCTCTTTTAATGTCAAATACAGCACAATATCATGTTCTTATTAAATTTATCTCTTTTTCCCTTTGTTTTCAATCGGCTTATTGTTGCCTGAAATGGTTGTAAGTTTCCAGTTGAAGGGAAACGCATCTTTTAACCTGCCTGGAATAGCCCTAGAGGCAAAGTCCTTGAGTTCTTTAATGATGAGTGGTGCTAACAATATCATAATTGCCAAACTCCTCAAAGAAAAGTAGCATGGAAATGTAAAGCATTCTTATTCTTAAGCTGTTCTCTACTGTCTTCTCTCTGAAATGTATTTTTTCCCTCTGTCCACTGGACAGATCAGGGGAGTGATACAGTTTGGCTAATGACCGATTAGCATCCAGGTCCCAAGCACCTTGGCACAGTGGAGGAATGTTAAGTTCTGACGGTTTTACCTCTAGGACACAAAAGTGGCAGTGCCTTATACCTCCATGTTGTCAAGCCCTCAGCCCTGTAGGTCAAAAACAGTGAATCAGAACCCAGAAGTCAACGCAAATGGGTAAGTAAAGCCCCGAACCAACAGACCAATCTGTCACCATGCCATAGAGGGCAACAGAATCCAAAGCCGGGAGAGGCCCCCTGTCCACACTGCCTCCCCAACCAGTGGTTCTCCTCTTGGGGAAAGAGCATCAGCAGAGTAGAGATGCCACAAAAGCCTGTGACACATTTTGGCCCCCAAAGAATCTTTTTCTTGCTGCATACAGAAATCACACCTCCTAATTATGCCATCCAGTCCTGAGAACGTTAAAAGGCTAGTGCTCTGCCAGTGAAAATTCACAGGCACCTGCTCTTGATTTTCTTCCTACTTAGAATAATTTTCACACAGCTGTGATATTGCCAAGTGACTCTATTCAAACGTTGAGGCTCAGACAAGAAGGGATATGTTGGATGTTTGGGTTGTAATGATTTCAGCTCTTCCTCTCTTTTTTTTTTACAGCATCATTAGTAATCTGTCATTCTAATAATAATAATTCCCTTTTGACATCATGGAGGTAAGAAGAAATCATCACTGACATCAAAAATGAGGTGATATTTCAGCAGTATTATTTCACCGAAGATAAAATGGAAAGCTTTATTACTCCCCATGCCTTTAAAGAAAGCTGAACAAGGCATATGCTGACCCTAGAGCTTATCTACTTCAGTTCCTCCCAGACTGATATGAAATAACTAATTTTAATTGTTCCAGCCAGAGTTTCAGAATGTGGTTTCCCCCAAAGCTTTCCATCTACATAATGGAAACTTTTTCAAAAACAAGCTTTATCCATCCATAACAATCGGGGGAATCAAAAGAAAAGTCTATTGTAACTAAGAACAATTTATAATTTTCATTCTTCAGCATCATCTTTTGTTCCAAGTATTTAGGAATTGATTTCACCCAGTCATGCAGTCAATACTGACTGTACACCTGTTGCATATTACACACTGGACTGAGTACTAGGAAGACAAAGATGGATAAAACAGAATCCTTGGTCCAGAAAATAAAGCAGGCACACAAGGAAAGAACCGAGATAATAGAGATCTGTTCAATGATAATGGGAGGAAGTACAGACAACCCCTGACTTATGTTTTTACTTATGAACTTTCAACTTTACAAGATGCAAGAGTGATACACAGTCAGTAGAAACCATACTTCAAATTTTGAATTTTGATCTTTTCCTGGGCATTCAGTAAATTATGTGAGATTTTCAATGCTTTTTTGTAACTGAGGTATAATTGCTTTATGATGTTGTGTTAGTTTCTGCTGTACAACAAAGTGAATCAGCTACATATACACACATACACATATATCCCCCCTCCCTTTTGAACCTGCCTCCCACTCCCACCCATCTAGGTCATCACAGAGCACCAAACTGAGCTCCCATGCTGTACAGCATATTCCCACTGGCTATCTGTTTTACACATGGTACTGGATATATGTTAATCCTAATCTCCCAGTTCATTCCACCCTCCCCTTCCCTCCTTGTGTCCAGATATCCATTCTCTACCTCTGCATCTCTATTCCTGCCCTGCAAATATGTTCATCTGTACCAATTTTTTTAGATTCCACATGTATGCAGTAATATATAATAGCCAGACAGGGAAGCAACCTAAATGTCCATCAACAATGAATCAGTAAAGAACTTGTGGTATATGTGTGTGTGTGTGTGCGCGTGTGTGTGTGTGTAATGGAATATTACTCAGCCACATAAAAGAATGAAATTGGGTCATTTGTAGAGCTGTGGATGGACCTAGAGTCTGCCATACAGCCTGAAATAAGTCAATGCTGTCTTTAAAGCTTGACTTTGTATTAGATGATTTTGCCCAACTGCAGGGTAATGTTAAGTGTTGTGAGCATGTTTAAGGTAAAGACTGGGCTAAGCTCTGATGTTCATTAGATCATCTATTATATGCATTTTCTACTTAAAATAGTTTCAGCTGATGATGTGTCCATCAGGATGCAACTCCATCATGGGTCCAAGAAGATCTGTAAATGATTATGCCTGGTGGAAGAGGAGAGATTCTCAAAGAGAGTGTGATTTTAGACAACTCTTAAAGGACAGACTTAACCTGACAGGTATTAGGGAAGGAACTCTACACAGAGGGAATAGTATCAACACAGAGATGAAAGCAGCAAGTACTTTGAGCAGAAAGAAATCTGGTCCTCAAGGGAATCAGGAGTGAAACCACCTAATTCAGCAAATGCAGATGGGAAAAGGAGTCTTAGTATAATACCAGCCCAATGGGGTAATCAGTGTTCAAGATAACAATGTGAAGATTAAGATTGTCTCATTCTAACAAAATTTTTGCTTTCATTGTAAGAAAATGATAACTATCTTCTGACAAGGAGACCTATAAGACTGTTCTCAGCCCCTAGGATAAACATGTGGATTTATGTCATTGGATAATTCCTTTTGGGAAGGAAAGAAAGTGAAGTTGCTCAATCGTGTCCAACTCTTTCTGACCCCATGGACTGTAGCCTACCAGGCTCCTCTATCCATGGGATTTTCCAGGCAATAGTACTGGAGTGGATTGCCATTTCCTTCTCCAGGAGATCTTCCTGACCCAGATATCGAACCCGGGTCTCCCGCATTGTAGACAGACACTTTACCGTCTGAGCCACCAGGGAAGTCCAAATTCCTTTTGGAGTTTTCTCAATTTATTTGTTCTTCCATCATTTTGGCCTGTATTGAGGACTGGGGTTTCCTTCCGTCACCCGCCTTGAATCTTAGAATAAATAGACATTCTGAAAGCAGAAATATGATTTTCCAAGAACCTCAAGAAAAAAAAAAACTAAAATTGTTATGCATTGAAATCTTGGGTTGCAAAATGAATCAGAAAAGGAAGACTCACACAGACCTCAGTCACCCAACGACTTAGTCTGTACACTGTGAGGTGTTTAGATTCTGGTAAATGTCTGGATATTTGGCACAATATCCATTTCAGGCAACCTAAGTTTTCCCTTATGTGTACCATTTACTAAAATCTCTGGCTTTAAGGATGATAGCTTTTTTCTCACTAAAAAAACATTATTTGTTCTTCAACTTATTTACTTCTAATGCTGGTTAGCTATTGAGCCTTTCTAGTAATTGTAGCAACTTTTATAAACAGTATTATCTGAGCACCCAATCCTTTTGTTCCAGAAAATTCTCTGCATGTCAAATCAGTTACAATTCATCTGCAATTAAATAACTGTTTTCAAGTGAACAGCAGCCAATGACATAAAATCTGAATGTGATAACCATGCAAATATTCAATGTGTTAAGTGATATTTTTAAAATCAAACATAGTATACAGCTACTGGATTTTCAGTATGGACAAATTTTCACCCTCTGTCTCCCTCTTTCCAGGAAATACAATTTTATATTCCTGGATTGAATACCTAATTACTTTTTTAAAAAACTAAACAAAAATAAAAATAAGAAAATCTTTTTTTTTGTCTATATTTGCAGTGTCTGCATAGGCTTTATCTTTCTAGCAAGGATAATATGAAACTTTGGTGCTTTGTGTTGCAGATTATTAGCTGAGCTGCTTTTTAACCACTTGATTTTATTTATTTTTCTTTCTCAAACATCTTTTTCTTCTCTGAATAATCAGTGCTCTCAACTGCTCTCAAATGCATCTACTTCTATCACTGTAAAGCTAGTGTAACCCTGTGGAGTACACACCCAAACCCTGCAGGAGCCATTTAAGAGATCTTTTTATTTAAGTCAGAGCTCAGGACAGAAAGGGAAATCACATCCCCAGTTGATTCCTGACTTTTTCAGTACAAGATGCAAAGGCTAGTAAAGAGAACTGGACAAAAAACAGGTTTGGGTGTGTGTGTGTGTGTGTGTGTTTGCATGTGCTAAAGCCACACAGAGCTGACGCACAATAAACAAACATGCATTAGGGGTGGTTTTCAGTCACTTTATAGACATATGCATTCATAAATTTTGTGACGGTTGTAAGAAGCCGACTTTGATGAGACCAAACTCATAGACGAGCTTTCGATCGCTGGAGCAACCACAGTCTAACTTTATGTTGACAATTTATCAGCTCCTCTCCGTCAAGGAAAATTGTTTTTTAGTGCTTGCCTATTAGCAATCACATGCATAATATGAAATTGAGTTTTGGGGAGGACGGCCTGCCATCTGTCTTTCTGATTTTTTTTTTTTTCAGTCTTTCACGCTCAAGTTCAACCCTCTGTGTATCAGAATGCTGTAAAACAGGATTCATCCATAAGATGGGCACTTAGCAAGAAAAATGGGCCAGATACCAGTGCTATCTTAGAACCTGCAGACTCTCAAAAAGGGAAAATCATTGATACCCCAATCTGTGCATTATCTTTTCAGTGCTCTTCAAGTTCTGCCTGCCTCTCAAAGCCAACAGTTCATTAATGTGCTTCAAGATGTATTAAGACACTTTTATAAAAATAAAAATTCAAAGAGAAAGTGGAAGGCAAGGTGAGGTTAAGGAAATGGATCTCTAAAGGATTGGTGTGAAGAATGAAAAAGATGTATTTAGTTTCCCTTCCAAGCTCCAATATGCTAAGATTTTTATCAATAATATTGTTTTTCTGCAACAATACCTGCCTCCGGGAAAATCTGCTGGGTAG
The DNA here is from genome assembly GCF_049115385.1 of Moschus berezovskii. Lineage (NCBI taxonomy): Eukaryota > Metazoa > Chordata > Mammalia > Artiodactyla > Moschidae > Moschus > Moschus berezovskii. Next base: position 25,841,697 of record NC_142480.1, on the reverse strand, counting down.
CTGTCAGGATTATACTTCTCAAAATATGCTTAAGATGATTCTGGTAAATTGATAAAAAATAGTACATGCTGCAATGGAAAGGATTGCTCAAAAGAACATTCCCAAGCCTTTCATGTGTAACTGCATTTGTGAGGCAGGGCATTTATTATGCTATAAATTCCATCACTGATTTTGGCCACTTCAGATTGATTCTGCAGTAACTATAAGTAATGAACCTTCCAGAGGCAAGGGGGGAGGAAAGCTGGAGGAGGAGAAATAGCCAGTACACTTGTGGCTGTGGGAATACAAATCGTAGGCTTCATTTAGTCACAGCTCTTATCAGATCATGCAGCCAATACCCCACAAAGCAGGAAAATATATATCCAGAAAAATCCACGGGTTCCTTGATGTGAATCCAGCAACTACAACTGGAAGAACCCTTCTCAGGGAAAGGAAGAAATTTTTCCCTGAGCCTTTACTTCCCAAACTTGTTCTCTTTCATCTTTTTAAAACTTTTTTCCACCTAAAGTATGGGCAGATGTCCATCTTACAAGAACAACAAAATACGGAGCTGTCTTTTTCTAGGGAAAAGTTATCCGTGCCTGAAGTTTGGCTTCCTGCTGTTCCCAGGTCAGTCCCAGGGTATCTCTCTTGTCAGTTCAGACTTTTGGAAAGAGGAAAATTGGTTACTCTGGAGTTGATAACTGCCTGTTAAGAAACTAATGTAACCAGTGAGATGAACAGCAGGAGGAACAGCGCTCAGACGTGCTCCTGGAACCCCCATGAGCAGGGCAGGGGAGGCTGGAGATAGAAGGAGTGAATGAAAGAAACTAAAATAGCAAGTCCGTGGTGTGGTGAAGCAGTTCCATCTAATGTTAACGGGCTGTTCTTTTCTCTGATGTTCTTTACAAGGGAGCACCAAGAACACAGGCAGGGCATGGGATGGAACAGAGTGTGCTTTGGGATCACGGGTGTTGGCAGAGCGAGCAGAGAGACTTCAGGAAGATGGAGCGGGGAGAGGAACATGGGAAAGCATGACATGAAAGACACATTTCACCTGCCAAGGAGGTCCTTTTGTTTATTCTAGTTTCCTCTCCTCTCTGACCTCACTTTCATAGGATGCTTAGGAGCGGGGGCGGGGGAAGCGTTGGGAGGGACAGTGGCCTGGGGTCAGTCCCAGAATGTTGGCTCTGGGGTAATAATATGAGCCTAGGGAGGCCAGGGCTTCAGTGAAGTGTGGACAGGTGATATTTCATGTCAATCCTGGGGTCTGTGTCCCCATTCCCTTCCCATTGAATCTTCAAAAAATACAGAGGCACAAATAGACAATCCATCTCAGAATGACAAGGCATCCTCACTGTCCATTTGTCCCCAAGAACAAATACCACAAATTCTTTTGAGATTCTTTGCCTGTATGTTTTTTCCCATTCTCTCTTAAGAAACATAGAACTGTAGAGTTTAGAGGTCCATAGATGTGGTGTTTGAATACTGTGAGGAAGGGCTGACTCAACAGACCATTTGGGGCCTTCTGAAATATGCACATTTCTTATGGGATGTTTGGGGTTTATTAACTGCCATGTGAGGTCTTACATGAGAGACCGACACTACAGCAGGACAAGTCTTTAGGTATGGGCGTGCAGAGCTAGCCAAATGGAGATGCCCACGGCCAATTGTGTGGCTGAGTGCTAGACAACACAAGCAGGGTACCAGCCCAAAGAGGAGGTCTCCAGCTCCAGAGGAAACCTGACAAAAAGCCTCTCCATGTATCACTTGTCACTCTTAGCACTACTGGAACTCACAATCGGTGAGCACACCGAGCACCTCACTAGCCTGTCTGGGCACAGAGTACAGGAGAAGGTGAATGCCGTCCCAGGCAAAGACATGCAACGTCCCACCTTGATTCCTTTTCTTAGAAATGAAAAGTCATTCACAGAGAAGGACTTGCTTCTGCCTGATGGTTCTGCCACAGGCAGAAGTGAGCCGTAATGCTTGTGCCACTTCTAATTTGGTGAAATCTGTTATTTCTAGTGCTCATGTTGGAATTTGAACATATCACTTAGAAAACTAGAATCCTTAAAAGGACTGAATGCTGGTGAACTCCCAGAACTGTTTGTGGTATCTTTAACAAGTCAGAGTAAGACAGAAAAATGAGCCTGTGGATAGATAGAGAGATTGTTCTATATTTTTCCAAAATAGCTATAGACAATTCAGTAGGGATGTTTATGATTGGTGAAGACTACCACAGAATCCATTTGGTGAATTGTATAAAGATTAATTGGAGACTAGGTTAAAGCATCTGCCTCCAATGCGGGAGACCCGGGTTCAATCCCTGGGTCGGGAAGATCCCCTGGAGAAGGAAATGGTAACCCACTCCAGTATTCTTGCCTGGAGAATCCCATGGACGGAGAAGCCTGGTAGGCTACAGTCCACGGGGTCGCAAAGAGTCGGACACGACTGAGCGACTGAACGGAACGGAACGGAACAGAAAATATTTGTATAGACATTAAGTCACACATGTCATTGAAATCTAAACTCTGTATAGCTATCAGTTATGTAACAGTCGTTGTTTTTGTCCAATAGCTACCAAGCAAATTAATAGAAATAATCTGCAAATTATTAAAAGCTGAAAGTAATCATCAACACAGCTATTTGTAAGTAGCTCTCATATATGTAATGCCTACATGCGTGCTCTGTCACTTCAGTCCTAACACTTTGTGACCCCATGGACTGCAGTCCACCAGGCTCCTCTGTCCATGGGATTTCCCAGGCAAGCATACTGGAGTGGGTTGACTTCTCCAGGGGATCTTTCCAACTCAGAGATCAAACCTGTGTCTCCTGCGTCTCCTGCATTGCAGGTATATTCTTTACCTCTGAGCCACCAGGGAAATCCCATATATGTAATGACTAATACCAAAAATAATCTTGTAAATAGTATTTTTGGTAACTTGGTAGAATATATTAAGCCATGGTCTTAAAATGAACAGATGTAGGTTTTAGTCCTGATTTTGCCATTTGGTAAGAGCTGGACACAACTGAACAACTAACACTTTGACTTTCACTTGCCATTTGCTATATATTTGATCTTAGGGAACTCATTTAGCCTCCCTCAATCTGTGGAAAGCAAATAACAGCACCCTTTCTGAAATATCATAGAGTTATTATGAGGTTAAATGAGTGAAAATGTTCTGAAATCTCCAAGTCTCTGTTAATAGCCAATATTATCCTTATTGGATTATAACGGTAAAATCTAGGATTTTTTTAGCATTTCAGAAGATATTGGCTTAGCTCATGTTTATCACTATGAATTGAGCTTTTCCCCATTTTATTTCTAGTCGATGCATATATTTTAGTGAAGAGAGGTTGTTTTTAATATTAATAGAAGCCTACAGATTACCCATTTTACTTCTGAGAAGGACACAGGACAGGAAGTCTGTTCTCAAGAGGAGGAGGAAATGTCTGGAAGTCACTACCATGGCTCCATCCTCACAGTGGGGGCTGTGGGTTGCCTCAGGGAAACAGATTCCAAAAGTGGCCATGAATCCACTGTTGATGTGATCAGGCTGCATAAAGATGGTGTTCACTTTGGTTATTGTTACTAGCTTTCTAATGTTAATAGTAGCCAACTGTGAATTTGTTTAGTGATTGACACCTTAAATATTGCTCTTTGCATTGAGATCAAGTGTCTAGTTACCAGATTCAATAACTAGTAATACACTTTATGATCCCTGAAAAAGAAATAAGGGGCTCTTCAGGGCAAGAATAAGCCAAACTCACTGGACATTTCCTAGAGTTCCAACAGGGTGGCTCCTTGAAGTATCTAGTTGTATTCCAGGAGTAATTAACCTCAAGGGGAATCTTACCAGTATATATTTTCTAAAGATCACTTTGTATTGAAAATTTTTCAAGCATTAAGGGAGGAGTGGACAATTCTAGACTCAGCTGGATCAGAAGAGGAATTGAGAGTGGCAGGAGATACAGGATGGTCCATGGAAAAGAGCAATGAACCTGGAGGACCATCGGAGCTGTATTTCAGCTCTGGAATCACAGACACTTTGTCTCTGTGGCCTCCAGGTCCTTATCTATAAAATGGAAATACCTGCTCTACCTTCTTTAGAGGGTCAAAAGAAGCAAAGTAGGTTAGGGACGGTGGGCTCTCACCCAGTACACAGATGTAGTGTCCAAGCAGTTGCTCATCAGTTGAGTACCTCCCTTGGTCTGTGTCCTGGGAGGTAGGTAGAGAAACAAAAGACACACTCTGTGGCTCAAAGGCACAGAGAGAGACAGAAGGAGAGACAAGAAAAGAAAAATCCCGGGCACACATCCCTGGTGTTGATTGGGCAGTAGAAACAACAGTAGAAATTCAAAGGGAAGGGGACAACTTTGGGCTAGAGTAGCCAAAGAAGAGAAGAGATTTGACACAGATCTTGACAAGTGAATATTACTGTTACTGATGGAGGGGGATAGGGAAGGAATTCCTGGTCTGAGCGGTGTGTGCATAAAGGTACAGAGAAGCTGAACACAAGGCAGCTTGGGAGATGATGTGCAAAGCATTTGGGGTCTAGGGAGGGCAATTATGGAAAATGGGGTCATAAACACTCAAACTAAATGGTCACAAGACTTTCGTGAAGCTAAGGGGGCCAAATTTTTTTATTCCAGAGTCAACTTTCTTGAATAGTAAGAGTAATAATTATAATAGTTTATATCTAAACGGTGCTGTATGTGTTCAAGCTATCTCAGATGCACTGCCTGCTTCATTTTAGCAATTCCATAAGGCAGGGGTGGCAAGGATGCTCGTGCCCACATGACACAGGGGAATCGGAGGCTCAGTGAGGTTGTGGGGTTGCGCCAAAGTTCTGCCACAAGGACATGAGGGAGACCATGTCACTCCTCGTCTGCTTTCCTCTGTGTGGAAATACTTTAGGAAGGTGAACCCGGCAGCAAAATGCCAGATGGGCCAGTGTAGAAAAAAAATGAGAGAGCCCAGTTAGGAAGCTGCCCACCAAGTTGCCCAGATATAAGACTGCCATGGTCTGTGTCCATCAATGTCACTTGGAATGGATATAACATCAGTAGTAAGAGACATGGTAAAGGAAGAATTCTCAAGCCTTGTTGATGGACTGGCTCTGGGAAGTGAGAACCAGAGGATCAAAGATGAGCCCAAGAGAAGTGATGCGCTCCATACTTCAAGCTCTACTGATGAAATAGAAGAGTTACCAAAAATAGAGAGTGGTCCAAGGTTCTAGCCTGAGTAAGAGCTGAACACTAGCCTTACCCACATTCCTTCTTTACCCTCACTCCAACAGGCTGCCAGCCATTCCTTTCATTCACCTTCCTGTTATAGCCCAATCACAATCTAAGTACAGACAGACAGGAGGTGAACTCCTTAATGACTGTGATAGACCCAGTGACTGGCACAGAGCACTGCTTGATGAAGGCTACATAAACATTGATCATTTGAATGAGTGAAAGAGTGAATAAATTACTGAATGAGTGCCCTCCCTTATAGTTTTCTTCCTATATCTCAAGTCATATGATCTTTTCTTTAAAAGCGGTCCCTGCTTGGTCTACAAAATAGTCATCTTTCCTTTGTGAGGCAATCACTGCTTTCTACCATCCAGCCAGTTTCCTGTACCCCAGCCTTTCCCCTTTACTCTCTTCTGTCTCTGCCCTCCTCTCAATTCCTAAACGCCAACAGCAGTCTTGTATCTTTGGCTTTGGCTTATAATAGCTCTTGGCCTTAGAGGCCAATCAGATCCTACTGGTCCATAAACATTTAGCTCAAGGGCTGCCTCCTCCTAAAGCCCCTCCCCACCGTGCCTAGCCAGGACATTCCCCCCATATGCTTTGCATTTCCAGGGATTCTTTAGGGCTGGGCTTATATTTATGTCCCTGGCAAGCCTGTTCCCATAAGGCCTGGCACAATGGTAGCACCTACTAAGGGTTCAAACGAAGGGAAAATAAAGAAAAATGGCAAAAAGAGCTGCTTAGGGAAAAAGGCGATAAGCTTTATATTCATGAGGGAAAGTTCTCAGTTGTATCTGACTCTTTGTGACCCCATGGACTATACAGTCCATGGAATTCTCTAGGCCAGAATACTGGAGTGGGTAACCTTTCCCTTCTCCAGGGCATCTTCCCAACCCAGGGATTGAACCCAGATCCCCCACATACCGGGCAGATTCTTTACCAGCTGAGGCACCAGGGAGCCCATTTATTTTCATGTTGTCTTCATTTTCACATTCTCTTTTAAGATTTACCCCTTATCTACAAATTTCTCTCAGTAAAAAAGAAAATTCATTTAAACATTGCTTATTTACATAATGGTATTGCAGCCATGAAATTAAAAGATGTGTACTCCTTGGAAGGAAAGTTATGACCAACCTAGACAGCATATTAGAAAGCAGAGACATTACTTTGCCAAGCAAGGTCCGTCTAGTCAAGGCTATGGTTTTTCCAGTGGTCACGCACAGATGTGAGAGTTGGACTGTGAAGAAAGCTGATCGCTGAAGAATTGATGCTTTTGAACTGTGGTGTTGGAGAAGACTCTTGAGAGTCCCTTGGACTGCAAGGAGATCCAACCAGTCCATTCTAAAGGAGATCAGTCCTGGGTGTTCATTGGAAGGACTGATGCTAAAGCTGAAACTCCAATACTTTGGCCACCTCATGCGACAAGCTGACTCACTGGAAAAGACTCTGACGGTGGGAGGGATTGGGGGCAGGAGGAGAAGGGGACGACCGAGAATGAGATGGCTGGATGGCATCACCGACTCTGTGGACATGAGGTTGAGTGAACTCCGGGAGTTGGGGATGGACAGGGAGGCCTGGCGTGCTGTGGTTCATGGGGTCGCAGAGAGTCAGACACGACTGAGCGACTGAACTAGACTAGAAGGTGCTCAGTGGCTCAGTCGTGTCCAACTCTTTGCCACTCCATGGACTATATCCCACCAGGCTCCTCTGTCCATGAGACTTCCCAGGCAAGAATACTGAAGTGGGTTGCCATTTCCTTCTCCAGGGGATCTTCCCAACCCAGGGATGAAACCTGCATCTCTGAGCCTCCTGCATTGGCAGGTGAATTAGTTACACTGTGCCACCTGGAAAGTGTGGGAGACTTGGGTTCAATCCTTTGGTCAGGAAGATTCCCTAGAGAAGGAAATAGAACCCACTCCAGTATTCTTGCCTGGGAAATCTCATAGACAGAGGAGTCTGGTGGGCTGTAGTCCACCAGGGGTAGCAAAGAGTTAGACACGACTGAGCAACTAAACAACAACAGTTTATATAAAGAAACTGCTTCCCTTTCTCTGCCTTTTAAGATCCAAAGTAAATTTGCTTTAATATCCAGTGTGTGTGTGTTTTTTTAATTCCTTACTCAGCAGAGAAAGCCCATTCAAACAAAAGGAAGAAACTGACATATTTTGGATTGACAGATGTCAAGGGACACTACCATCTAATTTCCTTGTTGATTAACTTGAAGGTAATTTTCTGGTAACCCAGGCTTCCAAAACGGTATTTTAAGTGGCATGTTGGTAAAAGAAAATTAATTTTTCTGCGTTAAACTTGCCAGCTTTTGCATTAATTGCATGAGCATAGCAATCAATTAATAAATTGTTAAGCAAACAAGGGAAAATCGGTCAATTAAAAATGACAAAATTGATTCCAAGGGTAGATAAACCAAAAAATTGTCATAATACTCATTTCTAAGTTTGGCTGTCCTGCCTATGTATGATCTGCCTCCCACTTTTTACACAGCATTCAAAGTGCTGAAGCTTTATTATAATTTCTTATAAATAAATTACCACCTAAGCCGCCTTTGCTGCTTTAGTGGGATTAAGGAAATCAAATACAAACAGCAGTCCTCTGGTAGCGCAAGGAGAAGGTCACTGCTTTGGGAGAGTGTCCCACCCAGAGTACTCTGCACAGGCGTTTTTGAAAGGAGAGCCCTGGCCACGTGGACCAGTGTTCTCTAAATACTTGCCAGTCTTCTGCCAGGAGTAACCTCTATACATTGTCTTTCTCCTGGTCATACACTCAGATGTGTTCCAGAGATCAGACAAAGCGGGAAGCCGCAGGACTGGGTGACAGTGTTTGCCTCCTTAGCAGATTAAATGTGAATCTTCTTAAACACAGTGCCTTCTGTACGTTCCTATATGTCACCAAACGTGGCCTGGGATACCTGGATTTAGTCTCCTGGCCTGGATTAGGAAATCTGTCCCCCTGCTTAAAAAGACAGATGCTTTGGAAGTGATACTTAAAGAAAATAGAAAGGATAGAATTTGTCTCGTGAAAGTATCTACAGGCTTCACAGGCTTTATAACTTGGAGCACTTTTGTTGTCGTTCACCTGGCCCACTGTGCTTTTCTTTGGTCCTGACTCAATGGTGTGTCTTATCAGAAGGTTCCCCCTTTGTCCTCTCAGATGTGGACTAGAAAACTCAGAGATTGGAGCAGGCACATCACTAATTCCCTCAGTTTCCAATAGCATTTATCATAAATGAGGCTCAGAGGTTAAAGCATCTGCCTACAATGCAGGAGACCTGGGTTCAATCCCTGGGTCGGGAAGATCCCCTGGAGAAGGAAATGGCAACCCACTCCATTATTCCTGCCTGGAGAATCCCATGGGCGGAGGAGCCTGGTGGGCTACAGTCCACGGGGTCGCAAAGAGTTGGACACAACTGAGCGACTTCACTTTCGCTTTATTTATGTTTCAGCATGTAGATTTCTGAATTCACTCTGAAAAAGCGACTAAAGACATACATCTAAACTTCTATGTCTTACTGAATCTTCACTTGGATGTTGACAATGGCTCAATCTTAACAGAACCAAAACAAAACCCACCCCTCAAAATGTTTTGACATCCACCAGTCCTTTCCACTCCAGTAAGTGGCACCATCCTCCATCCTGGGCAAAAGCTTAGGAGTATCCTTTGAGTCCACTCTTGACCTCAGACCCCATATCTAATACATCAGCAAATTCCATCAACTCTACCTTCAAAATCCACAACCAACTGCTTCCCATCATTTCCTCCTTCCGCCATCATCTCCCCCACCAGGACTTCTGTAGGAGCCTCCTATTTGGTCTTCATGCCTGCACTCAGGTCCCCAGAGCAGCCATTGACAACAGCCAGAGACATTTCTCAGATCTTATCCCTCTCCTCTGTGGGTCCTTTTCCTTGCTATAACCCCTGATCCAAGAACAGTGCCCAGCAACAGATGCATCTCAGCAGAACTTGTGGGATGAATGAAATCACGGAGTTTGAATGCGGTACATCAAATGCTGCAGGAGCATTTGGATGTTTGAGAAGCATTATCTGACCAGTTATAGGCCAGGAAAAGAGTAAGACGCTGCCCTTGAAGCTGAGTCACTCATACATCTGCCAGCCCTCTGATCATCTTAGTCTTCCCTTCGCCATTGAGATGGGGCAGAGGATGTTGTGGGTGAGGAGGGTAGGGGTGGGGTTATGTCTGCCTAAACCAAGGCAGGAATTAAAAAAAAAAAAAATCCAAGTGCTGATTCTGGTTCTTTTAAACAGTTGCATACTTACTTGGCAGTCATGATAGCACAAGTCACTCCTATAATCAAAAGAATCATTACTTGTTTTGCTAAAATCCCAAGGAAATAGCTCAAGATGTGATATTTCAGCACTAATGAGGTTGTGCCTGAAGAAGTGGGATTTTAATTGTGATGGATTTAGAGAATCCACTGCAAAACTGCAGGAGAACAGCATGTTCTTTCCAGTTCCAGGGAAAGTGCATTAATATCCCATGTTTTTGTTTTATTTAGTCTTGGCTGGCTGTGTGGAGAATCACCTAAGGTAATGGCAGAGCTAGAGGGACTACATCAAATAGAACCCTATAAAGAAACTTTATTTTCTCCTCCCATGCTATGAAGGGAGGGTGTAGAACTGAGGAATATTTGTCTTGAGTTGCCTTACAAGCTACTAGATTGATTTCCTTTGCTCCTGACAGTTCTGATCCCAACACAACCTCTCTACCACCTTCCATCCTTCAAAGGTTGAAAGTCACTGCTTGAGAACCCTGGCTTGCTAAACCTTTACACGGCGGGTGGAGGAAGGGGTTTCTGCAGGATTTTATTTCATGCCGAAGACTGATGCGGGCTGGGTAGGATCGCTTCTGGTGCAAGTCTGCATATGAGCAGTATTGCTGATTACTTCATTAGAACCCTGTGCGCTTCGAGAGCCATATGCTTTCAAGTTTCTTTAAATGGTATTAGGGAAAAATATCCTCCAGGCATTATTTTTAAAGGGGACTTCAAACGTTCCCCAAGAAAAAAAAAAAAACTATAGCACGTTTGAACTCCAGGGGGTTGCAGGAGAAATCTTACTTAGCAAGACTGTGAAAATGGAGCCATCTTTTCAGTTTCAGGGTAAAATAAGTGTTGGTCACAATCAGGGATAAATTTGAAATGTGGATGGAGAAAGATGCAGAAAATCTCCAAATCCTTGAATCCTTACCATAAAATAGCAAAGAAGATGATGACTTGAGGAAGGAAAAAATTCTTTTAATAGTTCTCGTCTCACATTCTATGTTATAAAGAGAATGGAAGACTCTCCCTGTATCCTGCAGAGTGCAAAGGTCCACAGTTCTTCCCATTCCGTGCCATGTAGGAGACACTTCTAGAATGATTTCCCCTCTGTGCTACGTGCCTCCAAACTTTTAAAGACCTGGAAAGCAAGGCTACAGGTAGGGGTAAAGCTGTTCATTTGGAGTTTCCCTGCAGAGGTTTTGCTCCAGAGGTCAAATCAAAGAAACCCTTCTCTAAGTTTTAACCCTCCTTTTCTGAACAGATTCCAACCTGATGTCATTTAATGCATTGATGCCTGGATTTCTTCGGCATCACAGTTGCATTATTACATATCAAAAGGACTCTTGAGAAATTCCCTCGAATTGATAATTCTAATTTCTTATGTATAACTATTCTGTATTCACTCAGAGGACAGCTGCATTGTATGCTAAACCATGAGTCGGAGAAATTGGTCCCTTTGTATGTAGGTTTGTATTAAATTGAGATGCTCTCTTTTTTCCCCTGTTTGTTCCCACACTTGAGTTCCTGGTGTCAGTTTGTATTTGGCTTCTCGAGCATATTAAAGTTTTTCTAGTGCTTATGATGTTCTTGCCAAGAGCACACTTGCAGCAATCTGCACCAGAACAGTCTTTGTGCCAATTACTTCAAAAAGTATTCTTTAAAATGAAAAGAGGGAGGGGGATTTTTTTTTTTTCAGGGAATTTTTCAGGTTATAGTGTGGTGGTTTCAATTTTAATTTTTTAGTCAGTCTTCCTGAAATGATGACTGATCAGCTCCGGGATGTGTGCATCTTTAGGTTGTTTTCTCTCTTTTTTAAAAGGCTTTCTACAAAATGGAAGTTCTGGTAAAGACGTACGTGTAACAGGGATAATCAGTAGGACGGAGGAAACTGCTGATACCACACCCTCATCTATTTAAACAGCTCTGGAGAGGAAACTGCTAGAAGCTTGTTAAAGAGTTTCCAAATGTGTGACTGTAAATGACTATCTCTAATCATGGCTGAATAAACCAAATGCAGCAAATGAGCTGGTGACACGCACAAAAGTCATGAGCATTCTGAACTGCGTATGCTGAATGGATAATAACCCATGTCAGTGCCATGGGGTCCTCTGAAGGTTAAAATCCTAAGTTTTCATCAAGTTATTTATATAGAGATAGAAACACATTTGGGAAAACAAAAGAGGAAAAGTGGGCGGAATGTTCCCCCAGAAACGCACTGCTGAACAGGAGAGGGGCCCTGGGTGAGAGAGGAGACTTCTCTTCCTGTGTCTGCCACTCACTGGCTGTGTGTCCTTGGGCAAGACATTTCACTTCACTGAGCCTCAGTCTCCACGACTGTAAGGTGGGCGAATGCACGAGGTAGTCCACAAGGTGCTCCCCTGGCCCCAGCACACTGTCTCTCTGGGGGCCACACACAAAGATGATTTGGCAGGAAGCGGATTCATTCACTCCACAAAGCAAGACGTTTTGAGAGGCCTGTCATTCCTAGAAATTGCTCTCATTAAGGATGAGATATAGGGCTGAATGAAGCAGCCTTATAAAATATCAGCTATAGCAGACAGAGGGCAGGTTGAGAAACATTTCAGAAAATGTCCTTTGCTAATCAATGCCTAACACGTAACATCCAGGCCTCACGAAGAATGGAACCAAGATAATACAGATGGGAAGTTATAGAGGTTTAGGGCTTTGATGATGGCTCAAAGCTTCATGTTTAAACATGCCAGATTTAACAGGCACCACAGCAAGGAAGGGTCTCAGACCCCATGTAGTTAAGCCCACTCACTTTCCCAGTGAGGAAACTGACACAGAGAAAGGCACGCCTCACTGCAAACACAGAACTGAACATTGCCTGAGTGTGCCAGAAAAAGTGAGGCACCTTGGCTCCTACTGTGCATTCTTCATTTCTTGCACCTATTTGGGTCTAAAGTGCCTAGCTTAAGAGAATTCCTTGTTCTTGCATACCTGAAGAGTTCCAGTTACCTACAACAGCCTCCTGGGAAGGGATCACTTTTAGGTTTGATCTGTAAGGAGTTTCATGTCTAAATTTGGGGAATGTCAGGACTTTCATTGTTCCACAATATTTAGGACCCATCTGTTTGCATTGTTTTTTTTTTTTTTATTTATCATAAATTCAAGTCCTCATATGTGTGTGTTTTCACTTTAAGAGGAACTGCTGCTTTTAAAAAAAAGTGTTTCAGCTCCTGAGACAGCAGAGTTGTCCTTCCACAAGGACTGGTCTACCCATCCACGTGGATAATTGTCTTTAATTCTGTATCCTCTGCCACTGAGGAAGAGAGGAGGAGCTGACTCCCATATCTTGGAGCTCTTCCTCTGAAGGCTTTTCCTTTTTAACAAAATGTAATCATTTATTCTCCTGCAGACCTTCAGGCCAGGTGGATGGGACAGAGTGCATGCATGCTAAGTCACTTCAGTCATGTCCGAATCTGTGCCACCCTAAGGAGTGTATCCCGCCAGGCTTCTCTGTCCATGGGATTCTCCAGGCAACAATATTGGAGGGGGTTGCCATGCCCTCCTCCAGGGGATCTCCCCTACCCAGAGACCGAATGCCTCTGCCTCCTGAATCGGCAGGCTGGTTCTTTACCACTACTGCCACCTGGGAAGCCTGGGGACAGAGAAGAGCTGCCTTAACCATTCTCAGGAGAGCAGAGAACTCTCTGGAGCTACTCTCTTCACACAGACAAGCACTCAGCAAGGTCCACAGCTATCTTTGGCCATTTGTTGCAGATTCGAGCGGGTATAAATTCCATTACCAAACAGAAACAAAGGTGTGTGAGACTTAGAACAAGACATGTCACTAAACTCAAGAAATTTATGTAAAACATGCCTTCGACAAAGATGAATGGAGCAAGGATAGAAAACAGAAAATATCTGAATTATCTGTTTCCTAATAGGAGCTCATGAGTGCTCAAGAAAAGAAAGAATATGATATAGTGTTTCCACAGGCATCTATAGGTGAAGGATCACTTGGCATAAGACTAATTCGGAGTCTTTTTTTTTTTTTCTTTAATGCTGTTGGGAATACAATTGCAGTCAGTTACACTGAGAAGAACTGCCTCTGTACCCTCAAGTCAGCGACATTAAGCCATAGGGGCCTCCAGGGGCCGTGAGGGGTGATATCCCTCCTCCACATCAAGTGACAGAGGACTAAAAATGCTGCCCTCCACAGAGGTACAGTGTTCCTCTGTCCTTCTCTAGGAGACTTTAATAAAGTGACTGAATGAAATGAAATTTGATCAGATGTTTCTAGTTCAGCCTTCTTGCTTTGCCCCTTAACAATTTATAAAGGTGTTTCTACCCATGGTCCTGTTTGATTAAATGATATTTGAAGTGTTCCACTCTCTGAGAAAATGTGGTTTATAGCCTTGGCATACATTTACATAATCTCGTTAAGGAAATCTCTTCAGCTTAGTTAAACTGTCCCAATAAAAAAAAAAAAATCTTATCTCTGGTAGAAGAAAGACTGTTTTCTCCAAAAGGAATAGGAAACAAATATGGAGTCTGACCACATTTTGAGAATCTAAGGCTCTAATTGTACTTACATTTTTTATGTTATATATTTGAAGCTTGTTAACAGAGATGGATGAGAAGTAATTGCTGTGTTTGGAGGATACAGTCATGTAAGAAAAGAATGCTGTGGCTAATGTTTTTTAAATGTGGATTTTAAAAATAATTTTTTATGTGTTGCCTTGGAAAATGTTTATACATTAAAAAAAAAAAACTGAGGGTGATAAATTACCACCAATCTCTCAAGCTCCCCACTGGAGCCATCAAATTAAGGGTTAACCTCCCAGGATTCCCCTGAATTAATCAGGAGCTAAGCCAGGGGCAGGCTAGGCTAGGGAGAAGGGACTGGCAGAGCTCCACCTCCCAGGAGACGCGTGGGGCACAACAGTGCAGCCCACAAGTAAAGGAGCCTTGGCAGGGCTCCCAGCGCCTCCCTCAGGCAGCCCTGAGCGCAGAAAACACGCCCGAATCCCACATCGGCCCAGAGTTTCTGCTTATCAACAGCCGATCCTCCATTTTCAGGGAACCAAGACAAGGGGTTGTGTTTACAGAGTAGGGGGGTTTTCAGCCCTGATTTAACTGTAAATGTACATCTTTCTTTGCTCATTTAGGAAGCAGTCTGTGATAAGCCGCTGGGTCATCTTTCTAAGATATCTAGATCCGTTCAGCTCTAGATAATGATGCTGCTGCATCTAGACAGACCCAAGAGTGGTAGTTTAGTCACTAAGTCATGTCCCAACTCATGCAACCCCAGAGACTATAGCCCACCAGGCCCCTCTGTCCATGGGATTCTCCAGGAAAGATTACTAGAGTGGGTTGCCATATCCTTCTCCAGGGGATTTTCCCAACCCAGGGATTGAACCCAGGTCTCCTGCATTGCAGGCAGATTTTTACTGGCTGAGCCACCAGGGAAGCCCCACTTTGTGACCCAATGGCCCGCCTTAATCAAAACTGAAAGGATGGTTATGCTAACCACTGGCATAAAAGCCCTTGGAATGCTGGGTGGCACACAGAGTTCCAGGTTCCTTTCCAGCTTTAAAGAATCCAGAGTTTGGGGCATAGGACCTTGGAATCCCTATTATTTGTGTGTGTGTTATTTTTTTCATTGGAGTATAATTGCTTTACAATGTCATGTTAGTTTCTGCTGTACAACAAGGTGGATCAGCCATATGTGTACATATATCCTCTCCCTCCCACCAACTTGAGCTCCCTGGGCTATACCACAGGTTCCCACTAGCTATCTGTCTTACACATGGTAGTGTATTTATGTCAAACTTAATCCCCCAGTTATCCCACCCTCCCTGCTCCCCACCTGCATATTCCATGCCCGTTCTTTACATCTGCATCTGTATTCCTGCCCTGGATCTAGCTCTCCAAGTGATTCTGGTACATGCTCAGATTTAAAAACCACTAACCCTAGAGGGTTTGGGGTTTTAAATAAATCCCTGATATCAGCATTAGGTGGTGTGGGGTTTCCAATTAAAGAGCAAAATATGTTTCCCCCGTGTGCCTGGCTCATTTAGTTATTTGTGTATAGGACACAGCAAGTTGACTTCAGCTGTAAGAGGAAGAATGCCCCCTTCCTCATGTTTATGCATCATGAGTCTTTGCTTTCAAGACCTTAGGATCTCAGTGAAAACAGAGAAATGAGCCCCTGGCTTCCTTCCTTCCTCTGCCTACCAGAGTCGGGAATGCCCTTACCTACAGCCAGGTCCGTCCACTTCTGCAACCACCCTTGGTGAATCTTTTCAGTCATCAGACCCAGCATTGGGCTTTCCTGGTGGCTCAGACGGTAAAGCGTCTGCCTGCAGTGCAGGAGACCCAGGTTCGATCCCTGGGTTGGGAAGATCCCCTGGAGAAGGAAATGGCAACCCTCTCCAGTACTCTTGCCTGGAAAATTCCATGGAATCAGGAGCCTGATGGGCTGGAGTCCATGGGGTCACAAAGAGTCGGACACGACTGTGCGACTTTACTCACTCACTCAGACCAAGCATCAGCTGGTTGTACTCAAATTACATTCCCCCTCCTGCTCATCTTTTAGCAGTCAAACCAAACGGAGTCCCTGGGTATTCACACTTTCTAACTGTCATCCTTCTACCTGAGAGAACTGCTGGGGTTCCTCTTCATTAATTTTGCTCTGAATACTTCCCTTGTACCCAGCCTCACCTCCTTTCTTCTCCACTGCCAGAGCTGCCCTTAAGTTGAGCCCATCTAAAACTCTCTCCAGTTCTTGCTAGTCCTCTAGCCTTAAGTGCTAAATCCTACCCAAGCCTGAAAAGCCCCGCTCTTAGGGAAATTCTTAGAGACAAACTTCCAGAAAGCCTCCTACCACCCACGTGATTCCTGAATTGATCAGCACCTCCAGACCTAGTTGATGATGACATTCCACGTCCACCTCTGCTCTGTTGCATCTCCTTTGGCCCTGGAAGAGGCGTACATCTTTACCTGCTCCCTGCCAAGACCCAATTTCCCCTTGGACCTCTTCCCTTACCCTCAATCTCACCTCTGCCTTGAGAAGTCAACTTATCCCTCTTCTGTCCTTTCTTATCCCCAATTGCTTAAGTTTCATTGTGAATTATGATGAACATTCCTAGAAGCCAGTCAGTTTCTAGAAATAAAATCTGAGATGCTGGAAAGAGAAAGGAATGAGCACTGCTGTTCTGCCCCTCACAAAGCCCAAAGGCACTTCCTTCAGCTGCAAGCCCTTTTCTCCCTAGTGTCTGCCTCTATGGACAAATTCCTGGTCTCAGATGAGTTGGTTTTGTTTTTCAGGCCTTGTGCAAAGACTTAGGTTTCAGGAGCCAGACAGACAGGGACAGAGAGACCTGTTAGGGTAGTTTCTCCAACCGATGATATGCTCTAAATTCAGGAAATCCCACTCCCTAAAAATTTGCATGAAGTAATTTACATGAGGTTGATATTCTCCTGCTGGTTTAGATTAAGTTGTTAGGCTGTAGGCTAGATGTTTAGATTCAGAAGACCCAGCTAAGCCCTTATCTTTCAGCAGGTTGTGGGCCACCAGAGCCCCCATCACTTAAAAATAATTAGCTGACTCTCCCACCCGAGCTAGTGATTTGATGATCTGTATGCTGAACCAGACCTCTACAGGGGAATAAAAGAAAAAAGACCAGAGTGCCAGAAGGAAGCTTAATTTTTAAGGTAAATTTGGATTCCTTTAAAGGACAAGTTAAAAAAAAAAAAAAAATCTCTGAAGATGCTCTAAACCCAGGGAACCATAGTTTTTTTCCTGCCTGCAGCTTCTTGGTTCCTCCCAGTGCCTAGCCTTATTCTGTACTTTACATTATATGTGGAAAATAATGCACATAATACTTAGCACTTCCTTTTGATAAAGAAAATGTTTCATAGGACTAGTAGTGAGATTTATTCCTAAAAGAATGGAGAATAGCTTCCAGATGTATTTTCCCGTCACGGACTTTCTTTCCTTAAGTATTGACAGAGGGGAAGTTTTATCAAGGTCTTTGTGATGGGCTTGTTTATAATGAGAAGATATTAGTGGAGCGCATCTAAGTGTTTATCACCAACAGATGACAGAAAGGAGCATATGGCAGGAAGAGAAATATATATTTGTCCAAGAATCATGGCTTGTTAACACTCCCACATTCGTCCTAAACTCCGCGACCATGCACTCTCTACATGGCGCACGCGCACTTGTTGTGTCCAAGAAGAAAACTAAAAGTCGGACGGTGATTTCTTCGATGTGGAACTGTCAAATGATGCTAATTTGGACATTTTTATCAAAGATGGTGGGATTCCCACTCAGAAATCCTGTGCTTACTGCTTCACTGTTGCTGGTGTCTGGGCAGTGCTTAGAAAAATATGGGCTTTAGCATTTTTACACAGCTCTTTATGATAAAACAAGAACAATGAAAGGAAATGTGAGAACTGAGCTCTTACATAAAATTGAGCTTGGGGTCCAAGAATCTTTTCACTCAGAGATCTCTTTTGAAGAATGTCTGTAGATTAAAGACCAGACCAAGACAAACCTTTAGGACACAGAAGAAATTTTTACCTGGCGTTGGCCAAAACCAAAGCACTGTTGCAACTTGGATACGACCCCTAAACCCCTACTGATTAATTCTTAGAGTAAACTCTGCATTGATTAGCTTGCAGCTGTCCTTGGAAGCTCCTGCCCTCACCATGGAGCTGTCAGGGGAGTGGGAGGTAGGGTAACAGCACAGTGACAGCCCCTCTACTGAGCAGTATTTCATAGAATTCTCTGGAATTTAGACAGAACCCTAGGTATCAGCACCTGACTCTTATCTTCCCTTTTATATCTGAGGAAACTCTGCCCTGGTCAAGCTAGAAGACATGCCAAAAGTCACCAGAACCAGAACTGAGATCAATTGTTCTGTTTCCCAATTCAGTGTTATTTCTAAGCCACAGTATTCCTTTCACTTTAAAATTACTGTTTTTATGGTTTCACGGTTCTTGAAATCACAGTAGTATTTAGGTTTATCTACTTGTATTCAACATCATTTCTCATTCACCTGCTTAACTGTACAAAAAAGCCATCCCATTCTTTGGAATGTTACCACAGGGCCTGGTGACCATGTGGCAAGCTTGGCATTTATGTCAGAATGGAATTGTGGAGAGAGAAAAAAGATTTTGAGTTTTCAGAAATGGGCACCTTTTAAGCAAAAGTAATCATTATAGAGTAAGAGAAATTCAATTTAGAGAAGTTAAGTTGCTTTAGGCTTCAGATACTCAAAGGGCTGGCATGGTGGGGGGGTGCCTTTGGTGTTCTTCTCTTACTTATGTTTTCTCTGTTGGTAATTCCATTGAATTGCTTGGTTTTAAGTATCACCTCCAGTCAAAAAAAAAAAAAAACAAAGTGAAGCACAAACCAACCAACCAACCAAGTCTTCAACCATACCTTCATCTCTCATCTCTTAAGCACTCAACCCCTTTTACCAACAATTGAAGGACACCTTGCCCAGCATCTCCCTAGGATGCTCAAATACTAAGTGTCCACAGGGAAATGTTTTTCATTCCTTTGCCAGCAATTCCTGCATTCCCAGTCACCATTTAGTCCACCATCATCTTCTGTGCTGCTGCTGCTAAGTCGCTTCAGTCGTGTCCGACTCTGTGTGACCCCATAGACGGCAGCCCACCAGGCTCCCCCATCCCTGGGATTCTCCAGGCAAGAACACTGGAGTGGGTTGCCATTACCTTCTCCAATGCATGAAAGTGAAGAGTGAAAGGGAAGTCGCTCAGTCATGTCCAACTCTTAGCGACCCCACAGACTGCAGCCTACCAGGCTCCTCCATCCATGGGAGTTTCCTGACACAGGCTCACAATCACCATGCTTCTCTCTAGGTCCCAGTACCAACTTCTACTGCTTGTACCTAGTATTTGCCTCATCTCTGTCTCTTCTGCTAACCCTCGTTGAAATGCTCCTGGTTCCCTGGGTGTCTCCAATAGGTTATCTTTTGTATTCGTTTCTATTGTACTTTATATTCCAGCCCTTTTCTCTATCTGGAACCCCTTTTACCATTCTATAATTATATCTTATGGCAGTTTTCATTAAGTGCCAGTTTCCTGTAGCCTTCCAGATCCATTCAGTCAAAAGTATTTTCTGCCTACCCTGACAGCCCAAAGATTTCATTCTATACCTTTCCTTTGGTGCTCACTTTATTTAAGAATATAGTATTTTTTTGAGCATATACTGCATATCAGGCATATACCCAGGCACTTTGTATACATTTCTACTTAATCCTCTCAGCAGCCCTATATCCCAGAGGTCCATATTTTACTGGTGTTGGATACAGCTTGGACATGGGGACTCCACTCCCTGGGTGATTTCAATGTGTAGTAAGGTTGAAAACCACTGGTAGAAGTCCAAACGCTTTAGCCAGACATTATCCTGTAGTAGATATCACCTTTGATGTTCTAAAAAATAAATGTTGGACCCCAGCCCAGTCCTACCTAATTAGAATCTCTGGGGCAGGGAGCCTTGGAATCCATGCTTTAACAACACTGCACAGGAGATTCTGTCATATAACCAGAATGGAGAAACCACTTGAGCAGACCCTGTGTCATCTCCCAGTCTTAATATATTAAGAGTAATTGTTTGTTTCCTCTCACTGTGTAGTCTGTAAACTCTTGAGAACTGGTTTACATTTGATCCACCTTGGTCTTCTCTCTGGTACCTATCAAGACTCCTTGCATATGTTTTAGAAACTAAAAAACCAAAAGAGTGCCCTTTGATGACCTCATTAAGAAAACAAAAGACATCTTTACAGAGTACTTCTTCTCTCTGTACTAGATTTTAAATCCCTAATATGCTGACCTGGAAAGTAAGCAAGTCATTTCAATTCCCTGAGCATCATAGTTGCATGACTATGCAGTGCCAGAGCTAGGATATGAACCCAGATCTTCTGATAATACTTTTTATCCAGCCTCAGGCCTTCAAAGCAACTACAAAGTAAAACAAACAAACTGTTTGGATACATGTTCTCTGCCATGTTTCTAAAATCTGAACATAATTTCTCACAATGAGAGAAAAAAAACCAACCAATTGTTGGCCTTATGAAATGGGTTTGGGGGAAATCCCATAATTTAAACCCCAGAATTAATTATAGGACCTAACATATCTTTTCTTCTCTTCAACCTCACCCTCCCCCACCCCCAGATGTACATACACTCAGACAAACACACTCTGATGTTCTTTGACATTTCTTGACAACTGCTTTGTTTATTGCATTGGCAATTTTCTTAGGTGTTTTTTCCCTTCCAGTTTGCATAGTTTCTCAGACTTTTCAAATAATTTGGGCTTCTGCCATATATGAAATCATTTCAAAGGTTCATATACAGTTTACTTAAGGCAGTAAATTGGCATCTGGTATAAACTTCTAATGTTTTGGTTCAATATGAATATGCACTTAAAACATATAAAAGCATAACAAAGTTGAAATGATGCTTAAACACAACCTGCTGCTAACAAGCACCCAGTCGTGTCCAGCTCTCTGCAACACCATGGACTATAGCCTGCCAGGCTCCTCCGTCCATGGGATTTCCCAGCAAGAATACTGGAGTGGGTTGCCATTTCCTTCTCCAGGGGCAAACACAACCTAAAAACATGGATTCTAGGCCCCCTTTGCCATTTCCAAGCCCGATAATTCTGGTTAGGAGAGGAATGTTACAGAGCCACTTTCCTCATTTAAAAAATGAAAAGGAGAATGACCTAAAATAGACTCTCCCAAATTTTCTCCCAAATACAAAATGGCATGATCCTTAAAGTAATAATTATTTGGCCTGTGGTCAAGATCAAATGTATAATCAGTCCTTATCCTTATTATTTTCAAGGGCAAACAGAATTATAATGAAAATTTTTATACTTCTTTACGATTTAGAAAGTGTTTACCACCACTGCCTCCTTTGACTTTCATGACATAACTACAGAATAGTCATTATTATCCCCATTTCACAGAAAAGAAAGAGATGCACTGAGGTAGAGTGGCTTTCTCCAGGAGAACAAAATCAGGTGATGGTAAATCTAGGTCCCTGCCCAACCCAACTTTTGACCCCTTTCAACAGCTCAGTGGCCACGGGCAAAGCTGGAGGAGATCAGAGGTGGGTGGCTCTGACATACACGCAGCTCCCCAGTAGCCTGCCTGGCTTCCTCAAATGTCTGCTACCCCTGATGCCTTTAAATTGCTTTGGAAGAGAATACCAAGTAGGGATTTATTTAACATATCATTTCTGGGTGTGAGTTTTCCTGAGCATTTATAGATCTGTGTTTTTCCAAGAAGCTGAGTGTTCCTGATAAAACAAGACAGATAATGATAAATGAGCATCTATGTAAGCCTAGCTGGGAGGAGGACCAGGGACTGTTAACACCCCTCCTGTGAAGCTAATCCCATTTCTTTTAGCTATTTCTTTATTAGTTAATGAGGTCTTGCAAAAATATGTGTCTGTGATGATGTTTTAGCATCCTTGCCTCTAGGAACATTTTCAAATATTCATAAAGTAGCTCGTCTGACCAAAGCTGAAAGCAAAGGTGCATTAAGCATGAATTTAGTCAACTTCAATGTGGGTGGTCAAAAAACTGCTTCTAAAATAACCTAAATAATCCTCCTCGTTGGTTTCCAGATCCACAGCTCTGGGCTCAAACATGAAGGAGGACAGGGAAGAGGTATCATTTAGAACAGCCAGGACTCTGAAGGGCAGCCCCATAAGCTTTGATCCTGTTTCCTGACTGACAGCATCGTGGCTTTGCTTTTGGAAGACTGAATAACTTAAAAACACAATGAAAGAGGAATTACCAGTCAAGCCCCTAGGAAGGAGAGCAGATGCTAGTTCTTATTGCTCCAGGGAGGTCAGAGACCCACTTCCCACTTCAGTTTCTTCTGACAAGGAGGGAAAAGGAGACTCTCAAAAGTGTCTCTGGTGCTCAGGGGTGCATTTGGAGAGGCAAACCAAACACAGAAACTCGACCAGCTACAACACTGAGCTCCAAGGTACAGGGAATGGTGGCAAGTACTTCTGCAACCTGGTTTGGAGGGTACCCCACACTGTCACAGGGCCCGAGGAACACAACTAGAGTGCACACACATGGCCTCCAACCCCCTCACACACACATATACACACGTGCCTTCCATCACCCAGAAGCAGTGTCACACAAATGCTCATTCTTTCCATCTTTTTATGATTTCATTTTCCCATAACATTATTTAAGGAAACTCACATTGTGACTCATCTCCTATGTTCAATTCGTAAACAAAGGAATTTTTTCAAAAGATGGCTTTATAAAAACATATCATTGAAAATAATGTGAAGATGATGAACCAACTTTGTTTGGTTCTGGGTGGGTGGCATGGCATACTTTGGCTAAGAAACCAAAAATCGCAGCACAGTATTCTCCCTCCTGTTTCTGAGCAAGTACTTCGGAGCTGTCACCAAAATGGTGCAAGCCTTCCTGATCTACTGCGGTAAGAGCTCAAGGAACAAATCATATGCCAAGGTCCTGTGACCTTTGATCCCAGAGGGCATTGCGACAAAGCATGGTGTTACATGTACAGGTAACTCAGCACTGCCTAACATGGAATGTCTATGTTCAAAAGGACACATTCATGTCGTTGTCACTGAATCTCTTAATCACTGGAGTCTTTGGCTTTTTTGAGAATGAAGGAAAGCTCTGAGCCACACTTCTGAAAAGAGACGTCTATGGAATCCTGTTCAGTAGAAATTTGGAGGACAGATATTGTCCACTAGTAAGGGATGAAAACGCAAACATTTCTTTTTGCCGCTCAGGCTCAACTTTGTCCTTTTATCTGGTTGTGAACTTCCTCTGAACGTGAAAAAAAAAAAAAAAAGTCCTGAAAAATAGCAATAGCACAGTAATAATGCTGCCGTGAGAAATGCTCAGAGTATAAGACTATTTCTCTTTTGTCTCTTGCCTTGAGGACACTCAGGGCACTTTGACAGCCCTTATGATTACACCAGATTCAAGCTAACATTCGTTATTCCAGACGCGATTCTGCATTTCTCAAAAGAAGTACTGTTACAGCCCGGATGTAAATTTGACTGTGTCCTGTACTTAATGTTCTATTCCAGGTGATTCACATAACGGGCCGGCTACGACTGAGGGTGTCACTGTCCCACGGGAGGACCGTCCCCAGCCAAATCATGGGTCTCGTGGTTGTGGCTCATGCCCTGCCTCCCCCTACGATCAATGAAGTCAGAATTGACTGCCATATGTTCGTCACTCGAGTAAATATGGACCTCAATATCATTTACTGTGAAAATAGGTACTTCGTTTTTGTTTTCGTTTGCCCTGTTGTATGTTGCACATTGGTAAGGGCTGGTGTTTTCAGCAGTCTGAAGGATTTTACTCTCCCAATGAGGCTCATTATAAATCCTGATCTTATTTTTAATGGCTGCTTGGACTGACACCAACCATGCTTTTTATTTGAAATTTGCATCGCTGCCCTGATTTACATTAGGGACATCAATGGGATGAATTAGGATACCCAGGTATCCACATGCTGTTAACTGAGACCCATTCTGGCCAAGAACCCAAGGAAGAGAGCAGGGCTGAGACGGTCTTGGCAAAACAATGCAGCAAGAGCTATCTCCTAACGCCGCAGCCAGACCCACTTCCTGACTACTGCACGGACCCAGCCTCATGATGGGCAGCATTCACATGGGCATTGAGTACCTTCTCCTAGTCAGCTCGGGCTGCTGAGACAAATCCCCATAGACCGGATGGCTCAAACAACAGACATTTATTTCTCACAGTTCTGGAGGCCGAGAAGTCTAAGATCAAGGTGCAGGCTGATGAGGTTCCTTTGGTAGCAGGCTGGGGTAGGGGTGGGGTGCAGGGTGGGGGTGTCTTCCTGGCTTCTTGCTGTGTTCTCATATATGGGAGGGCAAGCTCTGATCTTTCTCCCTCTTATAAGGACACTAATCCCATCATGGGGGTTCCACCTTTATGACCTCATTTAAACCTAATTACTTTCAAAGGTCCCACCTCCAAATACTATCCCAAGGTAGGAGTGGGGGGCGGGGGGGTAAGGACTTCAATAGACATTTAGGAAGTACACAAACATTCAGTCCACAAAGCATGTAGAGAACAAATAAGATTTTGAGATTCCCCAGAGGAAAAAAGACAAAAAAGAAATTTGCAGAACTCTTCAATAACACTTCATAAGCCTGAAGATCTCACTTGGATAGATTAAAGATGACCCATCATATAAGTGACTTAGCAGTCCTTTCTCAACACTGAGCTTTTACAAAAGGACTTTTTAGCCTCTGGTTAAGAAGTTCACTGTTTCATTAGGCACAAAGCAAGGGACAAGGAGATGGGACAGTGCCGCTTCAGACCTTTCACCTAGAAGTCACCAGTCTATCATCAGGCTGATTTGAGGAAGAGAGAATCCCGGGGCAGGGGGAGGGGGTGGAGGGGAGGTGCTCACATGTGGCTGTGGGAAGCAAGCTTGGCAGTGTTGTTCTTTCTTGGGGACAGGAGCGGGGGTGGGATGGGAACAAAAGAACAGGATGGTCAAGTGGTTTAGGAAAGTGATCTCTCTCTCCCTGGCCCAGACATGAAGAAGACAGGCAGGACCCACATGCAGTCCACTGGGAAGCGCTAAAGATGTTGGGATCAAGCTAGAAAAGTCTGCCCTTCCCGGTCAGGCTTTAATTCAGAGGAAAGGATTCACTGGGAAAAGATAACCCACCCAAGCTTTAGGGTGTTCAGGCAGGGAGAAGTCATGAGCCTGTCACTATCTAATGAGTAGTTCAATCTATTTGTCAAGTTTTGAGAGTATTTATTAAGATTCTTATCACCATGACTATATACCTGGCTATGTCCAAGGCATTCTTCATTGGCCACAGAGAATCAGGAAGATGGGTTCACCAGAATGAGTAGCTCGAGTTGGCCAGGAATAATAGAGAGTGCTAACATTTATTGGACGCCTACTACGCCCTCGGCGCCATGTGAAGCACATTGAAAGCGCTGTCTCATTGAAGCTTCAGGACAGCTCTGGGAGGCTGGTGTTGCCCATGTCCACCAGCGCCTGGCAGTGTCAGCTTAGAGAGAGAGGGTAAGTGTCTTGACCGAGGCCGAGACTTGAACTCTATCTGTCAGATTCATACACCCTACCTCTGCAGGACCTCCCTGTGTTCCCTGTCTCTAATTTCTCTTCAGAAGTCAGGTTAAATGGTAAGGAAGCGGTCCAGATAACCACTGTGGGGATCTTTCATATGTGTGCACCCACGAAAGAGAATATACAGCCCATAAAGGAGTCTCTTCTATTTTAAAATGTAGAACACTTTGGGTACCCAGGGAGGCAGGTGGACAGTCAAAGGATGAACTATGGCTTTGCATCTTTGAAAACAAATGTCAGTTCCCTTGATTAAGTTCTACCAGCACCACTCACCACCAAAAAAAAAAAAAAAAAAAAATGAAGGCTCATCTCATTTACCTAGCTCCCAGAAACCCCTAAGCCATCACTTAATTCTCAGGCTTGTGGTCACAGGTTGACTAATTCTTTTGATGCACTCCATGGACTTGGGTGCCTGATGCTGCCACTCTAGTAATTGAGATCATGCATCTTTCCTCCCATTAAAACATGTCTTTTTTCCCCACAACCCCTTATTAGCCAGTATAAGACAGCATTATTTCCCTACTGAAGATGACAGTAATTATTTAAAAGGACCCCTGTTAGAAGTAATTGCATACTCAGTCTGAGAGAACAGCATATCTTGTGTGCCGGGCACCATGCTACATTCACATAACTTCATTCATTAGTACCCTCACCAGCCTCTGAAGTTGTTTCACAGATGAGGAAACTGGGTCTCAGAGTATAGGTTGCCATCGGGATTTTGATCCTGATATACAGGTCATCAGACCGGTCTAGGGCTTTCTAAACATAGATGAAGAGGTTTTTGAACATGGAGCTCATCACATTCACCTTGATAACAGGCTCTAGGAGTACACACAAGTGTTTCCATTGTTTTGAAGGATTTCATTTAAATAAAAAGCAAACTAAAGAACTATCTTCCCCAGGGTTCATTGTTTACTTAGGGAATTGCTAACTAGAAACCAGGGACCTCTCCTGGACTCTCCTCAGAATCCCGGGACAGCCTTGGGCAAAGCCAACCTCTGATGCTTTCAGAGGATCCAGCAAATTCCAGAAACACCATGGAGGGAATGAGGGCCTTTAATGACATTCTTTTTCACTCGTTTGCAGAAAGAGGGTGTGAACTGTGCTTGGAAAGCAACTAATGGTTTTAGGAAAACACCAGCTGATCCGTTTTATACCAGAAAACCAAGGACTCCTGAGAAAACACTCCAAGAATTCTATTTTGGCCAAAGATATGATTTAAATTGCTAGACGCTGAGAAATTCACTCCCTGGGTAGGGTATTTTCATTATGTCCCATATTATCCTGGTTTGGTTTGGTTTCTTATTTCCTTGCCTTTGGGGGTCAGATTTCATTCCCCCTGCAGTGCTCTCACGGGTTTCTTCAAGGTGTCATAGCTAAAGATTCACTTAATATTTGATAAGTCATAAAACATAAAAAGCACAGGGGCAGTAAAGAGAATCAATTAAACAAGAGATAAATTCTCTCTGGGACAGACCAAACTGAACCTGAACTTGGACAGGGAGGAAGAGAAGCAGCATTTCAGCGTGTTTGTATAAACCAGGCAGATTCCACCCCCCAACGTGTTTTCCAATTTTTGTTCTATTTTTCTGTGCTCCTGCCTGAGGACATTGGCGTCTGGACAATCAATGACAGAGGCTTACACACACGTACAGTCGAGCACAAGCCCGGCAGAGCTGCCGAAATGGTTTAAAAGTTTCCGTGTGGAATCCACCACAAAGTCCCAGTTAAAAGGGCCAGGAGTGAGAGCTGAGCTCTCAAATGACTCAGACAAAAAAAAGATAATACCCCCAGGCATCTGTATGTCTCAGCATTTAAATTATATCCCTTGAAATGCCAATTTGGATTTTGTGCCAAGAAGCAGTCGAAGCCTTTTTTCATGGAAATACCCAATAGAAGACCAATCTGTTTAAATGAAAGGTGTCTCTAATCATTTGGTATAAACATAACATGTTTTTATTTTATTATGTAACCTTGAATTATCTTAGCCTCTAATGAGGATCTCGCATTGTTACTGATTCTCAATAATTTCATGGAATTATGTTGTCTAAATGCATATTCTGATACTAAAGAAAGAAAAGAAAAACCTAGCTAATTATTTCAACACAACTGCTTGATCCAGCGCAGTTCTGGCCTCAGAAAAGGACTGTTACATGTTAAAGAAAATTAATTTTATCTAAAAGGGGTTTTCCCTCAGTGCCAAGTCCTCACAGGTGCCCTGGTACAAGGAAAACTGTCAGTAGACTTATTTCTAAGTCATTGAACTATTTGTATATTTCCCCTGCTTCTGATTTCCAGCCTGTGCTCTTCTCTTTGTAGGATTAGTGATTATATGGATCTGACCCCCGTAGACATTGTAGGGAAGAGATGCTACCACTTCATCCACGCCGAAGATGTCGAGGGCATCAGGCACAGTCACTTGGACTGTAAGTACCTCGGGTGCGCGGGGACAGCCCAGCTGGGGTCCTCTCTCCTGGATGCTTTTTTTTTTTTTTTTTTGGTTTCCATGCCAATTTCTCCCTTCACATCTCCTGCACATTTGAGATGACTGTCAGTGCACAGTGAGAAAAAGTGAGACATAAATCACTTCAACTTGTATTGGCATTAGATTGAAAGCTGGATCTCGGGGCCTGGAGAAATTGCTGGATCTGTAGGTGCGCACCCTGGATTTCGTGGTCTCCCGCGTGCTCGCTCCCATGATGTGATGGGGCGACCTTTGTCTTAAGTGCCTTCTCGACCCTTTCATTTTCTAGAGCTACTTCCACTCTGAAGTTTTTGTGGTCTCCGTTTCAAAACAGAAGTGGGAAAAGACAAGTTCAGCTAGGCCAGAGCCTCATAAAAATTCCTCCTTGACTAGCCACAGACCTGGGATGGGGAGGGGGAAGGGAGGGGTGGAGTGTGGATACTGCAGCTCTCAAAGGCGCTGACTTTTCACTGTATTTCTACAAAGAGGGTTATTTAGAGAAGCGGGGACCTCCATGTCCCGACTCCTGGAAGGGCGAAAGTCATCTCAGCTCTTTGAGTCTGGTTCCCGGCTCCTGACCAGCAGGCTCGCCTCCAAGGCACCTTCTGTGGGCGTTTAAGCAAAGCCGGGCCAGCAGAGCTCCGCTGGATGCACACAGTGACCCACACGCTAGCATCCTAATCCTCATCAGACTTCAAGTGGCTGTTTCCACTGTGAGTGCAAGGGACCTCAAGTCCCATCGGGAGGCACTGTGGCCCTCTTAGGAAGAAGCTCTCCTTTCCAGTGAGAGGTCCTTTTTATGCTTATTCCATAGACTCTTCCTGGAAGATGAGGGCTCTGCCATCTACATTCCTAGAAGGTTCTAAACCCAGTTCTGAACTCCGGTTTTAACTGCATGCAAGGGGACACAAATGAGAGGGTTCGGCTTGAAACAGAAGCTTTTATGTAGTAAGATCAGCCAGGTGGCCTCTGTGTTAATGCTGTCTTCCCTTTCTGGCCGTGGTTGAGGACAGCTGTTTGAGCTCTGTCCTGCCCTTTGCAGTTGTTGACTCATTTCAAACTGAGACCTTCAGGAGCATGATGGAGAGACAGTCAGCTAGCCGGAGTCTCAGAGTGCGAGCACCTTGTGCTGTGTGTTGAACCCTGCGTTAGCCGCACTGACATGGGAAGGGAGGTCAGTGTCAAGTTCTGTATATGCTGTGTCTCCGGGAAAAGGCTGTCTGCGAGGCAGCTCTGGCAGATTCTACTCCCAACCCTGAGTGCGTGCCTTGGTATGGCTCCCCGGGGATTTAGGGAGCGCACTTGTTGCTGAGAACAAATGGGTGTCGGGGATCACAGGAGCAGATGGTTCTTCAATTAATTGAGGGGAAAAAAATGATGCTGAAAAGAAACATCGGGTTCTCTGTAGCTGGGAATTTAGAGAAAATGGAGAAAACTCAGGATCTTTGGAGGAAGCTGTGAGTATATTTTGTGATGCAGACATGCCAGAGATTCAGACTTTTAAAATGAATGAGTGTGTGTAAGACACAGTCATAGGCCATGCACGTGGTTGTGGAGTTGGGGGGCTGGTGAGCGGTGCTTTTCCATTCTGGAATCTTAATCGAGGTCTAAATTCAGAAACCTGATGCTGACAAAAAAGAACGTTGTCATACTCCATTATTATTTGGAAAACGTCATGCTATCTCTCTGGGATTTGATTTACAACTTGAAGAAATACAATTCCTCAGGAACAGTGAGCCAGGGCAGTTCATTTCTTCCCATAAAGCAAAGGTCTCCAACAAATACATTTGAAGTCATCCTTTCCGATCTACTTTTATCTCGTTTTCAGTACCCAGAATAATTCGAGAGTGCTGAAAACAAACAACTCTGTCCACCATTCAGTACTGTGCTAGTATCCTAATTTTTCTGGTGTCTTGCCAACTAATAAACATAGAAGGTATGCTTTCAAATTTTTTGATTTTTGTTTCATTACTTGATATTGACATACTGGCTATTGCTTTATGATTTCATCTGCTAACAATGATTGAGTTCAGTCTTTCAACTCTTATACACATGACTTCTCATTTTAAGTTCTTTTAATAACCTTAAACGCAAGAAAAACAAATAGTATGAGTTGATAATTCAGCACAGTAAAATACACTTCACATATTTAGCTATCACGCTGTGGAATAACTCCACGATGTCAAGTAGCACACAATTAGTAAAACTGTAGGGGGAGGAAAAAGGAGTGTTTTGATCCTGAAGAATTTTGATCCTAATCAGATTGAAATTTCAGCGTTCTTGTAGCGCTTAATATCTTCAATCACACACACACACATCAAACTGATGCCAGCGTCAGGTTTTGCATTCTGTGGCTGAAATAAAATGCTAAAATATACAAATGCATCTCGCTTTGTACAATAAACATTAACATCATTATAAAGTAAGATTGAGTCTAAAACTGTGTGATGGAATGTCTGATGTTTACCTAACTCTCAAACCAAAGCCAGCCCAGTAACAAAATGACAGAGCATGTAATAAGTCTTGGTTGTGTAAACACTGGAAGAAAAGGCAAAAAGCCAGCACAGCATCTTGCTTGTCCAGAGCCCTAGGCTATTACTGAACGATGCCTCAACTGTGCCTTCTTGGCAGGAGAAGGTCATGGTGACATGGAAGCAGCTCAAGAATAAGACAGAATTCTGAAACAAAGGGATGGTTAAAAAATAAACCACATTAACTATTTAGTTTTTGCTCCTAGAGCTATTGGCACAATTCCTGGCTCTGTCCATGAAAGGCGGGTTGTAGTCATCTGATCATACTTCTGATATTTTGAGATCTGTCTTATGCTCCAGTTTATGGATAAAACTTAAAAGAAAAAAAGACCTGACAGCCTTTGATAACTCAAAATGCTATCTTTATCACTCGGATCTATTTTCCTAGCATAGGCAACTGTAAATCTATAGATGAGCTTGTTTCTAGAATAAGAAAAGTAAAAAGAAAGCTCAGCTGTACCAGGATTTGACAACTCTGATAAAGTGAACCAAACAACTCTGGACCATTTACTCTGCCACGAGGTTCACGAGACACCTGAGAGTTCAGTGGGTTGCAACAGAATCACTAAGAATTGCATTATACACACCAGTACAGTGGGTTAGTGAAATGACAAAAGCAAGGGAGTTTAGGTCCTCTTCCGTCACACTGTGCCAAAGACCCGTGTGATACTTCTTTCCTTATGCCACCTCACTGGAGTCACTGAACCCAGCTTCACTGATTCTTCAGGCCAGACTGAGCAAATCAACATTTTAAAGTTTGAACTTTAAATCACCCACATTAGCAATGATTTGAGCCCTTTTGCCTATCACCCTGAAGCTTTCCAGGGTTCCAAGGTGGCGTTGGTGGTAAAGAACCCGCCTGCCAAAGCAGGAGATATAAGAGACGCAGGTTCTATCCCTTGGCTGGGAAGATGCCCTCGAGGAGGGCATGGCAACCCACTCCAATATTCTTGCCTAGAGAATCCCCATGGACCGAAGAGCCTGGTGGGCTGCGATCCTTAGTGTCATGTCACCCTGGAGTCACACACTCCCCTTACCTATAGGAATGGCTCGACCCTCCCCTGCTGTGCCTCTGCCTACAGTCCAGTAAATGGAAGGGCAAACCGTGAGTGCTAACCAGAGAAACACACCCTGTGTTGTGCTTTCGTCCCTGTCTACAGAAGATGCTCCTTTTGCCTTGAGATATCCTTAGGGTTCTTCCCAGGTCACATCAGCAAGGACTCTCTACAACCTGGAAAGAGTGGCCTGAGGGGAAAACTTCCTTTCTCTTTATTGTGTCCCAGCTGCAAGGCTCAAGGCTCTGCAGCAGTGGAGGTTTAGGGGAGGAAAAAGGAGCCGGAAAATACAGAAGTGGCATCAGTTTTCCCTTCCTAGAACTGGGCCCAGGATGAGAAAACTCTGGCAGAGTTATTTCTGAAAGAGAGGAGGACTTCCAGCTTGTCTGTGAGATCATTAAAGTTAAAAAGCACCACCTACCCAATGCATTGGGGAGGTGTTAAAAAAAATACAGTAGCCTGTTTCTTTCTTAATTACAAAATTCTATACTTCCTAACAAAACGAATACACAGCTACCTGGCATAATGCATTCCATGCTGTTTTGCATCAATAACCCCTACACTTCCCTCCTGAAGGCGTCTCATCGCCAAATGCAAGCCGACTGCTTAATGCAGGACTAATTAGTATACCCCCTTCCAGTCTGCAGGCCCTCCATTGTAATTCCTTCCCAGCTCATTTTTTTCCACAACCGAGCATCAATCAAAGTAAGTGCCCTGCCTGCCTAGGAAACACAAGATGCCCTCCATGCATTTGTCATCTGCCACACAAACAAAGGGGGAATTGAATTGTTGATTTGGGTATGCAGCCATCGCCTGCAGAAGGCTTCAGTGAAGGAAGGAGGGAAGGGGTAGTTTGCTGGGTGGGCCACGTGCAGATGGCACAGGGGATGTATTTTCTGATCTTAGATTTTTCCAAGGCTGGGTCTTCAGGGATTTAGCTGCCACCTGATCACTGGCTGGACTTTCCCCCCGCCATAGCAAATGAGTTTTTTCCTCTTCTTCCATATGAATATGAAAATTCACACGAAAGGAAATGCACGTAATAGCTGGCACATCTGCCTTTTTTCAGAAGCCAAGTCAGCCTAGCCTGTCCATTAACTAAAAAGATTGTCACACGGAAACAAAATTAAGTCAGGCTTTTATGCAGGAACGAATTAGTATTATTACTTTACACCTATTTTTTTCTTTTTGGCAAGTGCTAATTTGGGTTTTAAGTCCAAGGTCAGGCACACAGAGAGAACAGAGACCAGCAAGGGCCTGCCTACCAGCTGGGCATCCCTGCTCCATTGCATGCTGCTGCTGCTGCTGCTGCTGCTAAGTCGCTTCAGTCGTGTCCGACTCTGTGCGACCCCACAGACGGCAGCCCACCAGGCTCCCTCGTCCCCTGGATTCTCCAAGCAAGAACACTGGAGTGGTTTGCCTTTGCCTTCTCCAGTGCATGAAAGTGAAAAGTGAAAGTGAAGTCGCTCAGTCGTGTCTGACTCCCAGCGACCCCATGGACTGCAGCCCACCAGGCTCCTCCGTCCATGGGATTTTTCAGACAAGACTACTGGAGTGGGGTGCCACTGCCTTCTCCTAGAAATGCCAAATTTCAGGCCAAGCCTCACATTTACTGAGTCCAAATATGCAGTTAATAAAGTTTGAGAAGTACTGACCACACTGGTATTTAGAAGGCATTGTTTTACATGGAGTAAAATACAAATCGACTAGTGATCTTAGTTCAGTTCAGTTCAGTTCAGTCGCTCAGTCGTGTCCGACTCTCCGCGACCCCATGAATCACAGCACGCCAGGCCTCCCTGTCCATCACCAACTCCCGGAGTACACTCAAACTCATGTCCACAGAGTCGGTGATGCCATCCAGCCATCTCATTCTCCGTCGTCCCCTTCTCCTCCCGCCCCCAACCTTTCCCAGCATCAGAGTCTTTTCCAGTGAGTCAACTCGTCTCATGAGGTGGCCAAAGTATTGGAGTTTCAGCTTTAGCATCAGTCCCTCCAATGAACATCCAGGATTGATCTCCTTTAGAATGGACTGGTTGGATCTCCTTGCAGTATAAGGGACTCTCAAGAGTCTTCTCCAACACCACAGTTCAAAAGCATCGATTCTTCGGCGATCAGCTTTCTTCACAGTCCAACTCTCACATCCATACATGACCACGGGAAAAACCATTGCCTTGACTAGACGGACCTTGGTCGGCAAAGTAATGTCTCTGCTTTTTAATATACTATCAAGGTTGGTCATAACTTTCCTTCCAAGGAGCAAGCGTCTTTTAATTTCATGGCTGCAATCAGCATCTGCAGTGATTTTGGAGCCCAAAAAAACAAAGTCTGACACTGTTTCCACTGTTTTTCCATCTATTTCCCATGAAGTGATGGGACCAGATGCCATGATCTTTGTTTTCTGAATGTTGAGCTTCAAGCCAACCTTTTCACTCTCCTCTTTCACTTTCATCAAGAGGCTTTTGAGTTCCTCTTCACTTTCTGCCATAAGGGTAGTGTCATCTGCATATCTGAGGTTATTGATATTTCTCCCAGCAAACTTGATTCCAGCTTGTGCTTCTTCCAGCCCAGCGTTCCTCATGATGTACTCTGCATATAAGTTAAATAAGCAAGGTGACAATATACAACCTTGACGCACTCCTTTTCCTATTTGGAACCAGTCTGTTGTTCCATGACCGGTTCTAACTGTTGCTTCCTGACCTGCATACAGGTTTCTCAAGAGGCAGGTCAGGTGGTCTGGGATTCCCATCTCTTTCAGAATGTTCCACAGTTTATTGTGATCCACACAGTCAAAGGCTTTGGCATAGTCAATGAAGCAGAAATAGATGTTTTTCTGAAACTCTCTTGCTTTCTCCATGATCCAGCGGATGTTGGCAATTTGATCTCTGGTGCCTCTGAAGGACTTCATTTATCCCCCTCCAAGAGATGAATTTGATTAATAGTATTAAAAAATGTGAATAGTCAAATGGCTCTGAGGGCATCTCAATCAGTGTTCAAATGAAACAAGTCTGATAACTCGATTAAGAGTTCAACTTCTTTACAAGCATATAAAGTTTTGCGTTATCAGTGGAGAAAGTTAATAGGGTGGAGATAGTAGTAACTGTCCACTTGTAAGCAAAAGTCAGTTTTTTCCCCAGGATAGTATTTGTCTAGGTACTTGATGTGTGAATAGGACAGTCATATTTCCCCTGTTCAAGATCATCTAACGTTTCTGAGTATTTACTACAGACAAAGTTTTTCAGTAGGAGATCCAACCAGTCCATTCTAAAGGAGATCAATCCTGGGTGTTCATTGGAAGGACTGATGCTAAAGCTGAAACTGCAGTACTTTGGCCACCTCATGCGACGAGTTGACTCACTGGAAAAGAGTCTGATGCTAGGAAAGGTTGGGGCGGGAGGAGAAGGGGACAACTGAGAATGAGATGGCTGGATGGCATCACCGACTCTTGTGGACATACGTTTGAGTGAACTCCGGGAGTTGGTGATGGACAGGGAGGCCTGGCGTGCTGTGATTCATGGGGTCGCGGAGAGTCGGACACAACTGAGCGACTGAACTGAACTGAACTGAACAAAATTTCAAAAATGATGAAAATATGGGTCTTCACCTTCAAGAAGCTTACATATTAGTAGAAAAGACAGCACAAAAACAGCCCAATTTGAAAAGGTGGCATAAAGAGAAGACAATTATGGTGTATAAACAAAATACAGGAGCCCCAGAGGTGGGGGCAACCAAAGGAGGATGAGGCGTTCCAGAGGAAGCACATCCTCCCCAGATACTGAACGGTGGTGGCAAGACGCCAAGAAGGCAGGAGATATGGCAGTGCTGGGGGTGGGGCTGGGGGAAGGGTAGGTGGTAAGGGCATCCCAGGCTTCAAAGACCACACGAGAGGACACAAAATACAACACATGATCTTCTCGCTCTGCTGAGAGAGGAAGTCAGAGCTTCGATTTCATTGATACACTCTAATACAATTCTAACATGGATTCCTGGGGTTTTCCTTATTACTATTTCAGTTAGTAGCTGCTTTTTATTATCATAAAAAGAAACACCTGATATTTGAGAGAAATCAGCTGTTCTAAAGCACTATCAAAAAAAAATACTTCTAAATCATCCATTTTAACCAAAATCAATTACCCTAAATAAAACCAAATCCATTACTTCTTACAAAATAAAGGACAAGATGACATTGCATTTTTTTTAAATTACTTTGCTTGAAATATAGATTTAATGACACCCTGCATACCTCCCAAAAAAACCGTCAAACTTTTCAATTAAAACACAAATGAGCAACATAGGCTTTAATTTGTGTATGTGTTGAGTATACAGTGTTTTCCCATTAATATAGGGTTGACTAAGGAGCAGGTGATTTGAACCTCTTGGTGAACGCCCATCCCCTCTCTGGCCTCCTTGAATTCTTGGGGAGGCACCAGAACCCACCTATGGAAGTAACAGAAAACCCAAGTAAAAATGACATAAACTTTCTTTGTAATCATCTTCACTTTCCCTCCGTGATCAAAGGAAAACTGTAGCATCGCTAATGAATGTGTCTCATCGGACAGTGTCCAAAGTCAGGAGAGGGTCAGCTGCTACTTTCTGTTCATTTTTTGAAAGAAAATATCCCTGGAGGCTCTCCAGGAAAGTCTCATTGTCCAGTGCCTTCATCAAATGCCCCAGCCTCAGCCACGCACTGGATGGAATTACCATGGCTGGTTTAAACAATCAAGGTTTATCTCCCTGAGGCGTGGTGGAAGTCATAGAGCCCCAAATGAGAGTCCTTTTACTCAAAAAGAAGTAGCAGATTTGCTATTCAGAGGAGAATCAATGATGCCCGCACCTGAGAAAATCTGTAATGTTTTCACAATAAAGCAGCAGGATTTCTGACAATTTAACAGAACAGGTGAAATGTGCCTAAGCTCCTTTAAATAGTCCCGATTTTATGGAACACTCATCTTTCCTTACCTATGCCTCACCACTTAGATATTTCTTGGTAGAGATAGTAGACTTAGTGAAGTAACTGCATCTTGAAACACAGGATCTGCCAGAGACATAAAACAAAAAGACTAAAAGATTCACCTCATCTTTTACCTTTCTGTAGGTCTCCCTACATCCCAGTATGTCATTTTCATTTTTAAAGGGAGTGAGGAGTTCACCCAGGCCAGGATGGATCCACTGTGTACTCACAGGCCTCCACGCTACTTTCCATGAGTCATCCTTGTGATAAACTTACTAGTGAAAGTGACTGATAAGCATCTGTCTCCTATTTAAAGGCAAAGAGAGGCAAATCCTTACTTTCAGAAGGCAGGAAACTTTTTCAACAGTCTCCCACGGTTGAGAGACTTCCCCCTGGATCTCCGCTGTCTGAGGTTTCATCACATTCCAAACCTCAATCAGTCCCCGGGAAGGGAAACGAAATTTCTGGGACCAACTGAGACTCAGACAGGAAGACAGGTGGGCACCAGGCTCTGCTTCCTTTGCTGTCCCCCAGTGTTGGCACAGAAGTCACCTTCAGCACCATTATTTCTTGAATGAGTGAATAAATTCACCGTTTCCCTGATTTCCTGGTCACAAACCTTAATTCCATGCTGAAGAGTTCAGTGTCCCTTATATAAGAAACCCCCACCAAAAAAGATGGTATGGGGGCTAAAAAATATTCTTAACTGTCCCAGGTCAAGAAGAGCAGGAATAAAGAGTACTAAAACTCCCTGGTTGGACTGAAACCAAAAAAATCTAAGATCTCAGATGCACTCTTGCCAGCCATTACTTTGATTCTTAGAGTCCTAGAACATGATCCTCTCCATGTTGAATAAAGCCTTGGTCTCCAATTCTGCACATTATGATCAACAAAAGGGGAATTTATTTTTTAAATTTAACTAATTGACATGTTTTCAATCAATGAAAAGTTTTCTGCATGATTCGATATTAACAGTTAATAAAAATCTATCCATCGGCAGTGGTACAGGAAAAAAACCTCTTCTGAGGTTATAAATCACACAGATAGCGATTGAAGCTGGGCCTGTCATTAGGGTATTAGGGGGAAAATCCATAGATGATGCACAGTCATTCACAGACCATCCACACATGCACAGCCTTCTGTCCTTAAGCTCTAACTCACATTAAGTATCAAATATCATTAAACTTGACCAAATATTGCTCAGCACATAAATTTACAAAAAAACTAAAAACCAATTTGTGGATGCCTGCTATTTAAGACATCCAGTTCACTAATTGCAAAATCTATAGGAAAGTCTGCATGGCATCAAAGCCTTGCTTGATCCTATGAGCAGTTCTAAATGAAAAACTGTCTCTATTGCAAGTAAATAAAGCACTCAATGCACTGTTCCTGGCTCTAACGCAGTTTCTCTTGTGGGTTTTGAAAATGACCTTCCTGTAAGCATCAAGGACTATAACTTTTTAGATAAAGAAACTTGTTCTTGTTTTAAGTCTACGTCAGGTTCATTCCCCTATAGCCCACAGTTTTCAAAAGCAGAGGAAAAAGTAATCCAGAATTTAAAAAAAAAAGTCCTGTTTCCAGAATGAAGTTCCCTGTCAGCCTGCCTTGGGCCTTAGGTGGAGAAGCAGAGATTAAAGAGTCAGTATTCTTTTTCATGTTTCATCTGCCAGTTTTGTGAATGTAGAAAGAAAACCAGTGGCTATAGC
This sequence comes from Moschus berezovskii, assembly GCF_049115385.1. Taxonomy (NCBI): domain Eukaryota; kingdom Metazoa; phylum Chordata; class Mammalia; order Artiodactyla; family Moschidae; genus Moschus; species Moschus berezovskii. The sequence goes on along the minus strand of NC_142480.1, from coordinate 25,803,324 downwards.
TAAGCACCCAACTGTGGTATTAAGTCGAAAGTGCAATTCTTGCACACCCCCAGCTTTCCATGCTCTCCACATTAGTGAAGTCGAAAATAATTTTTGAGTTTCTAGCAGAAAGCACCCCCCCCCGCTCCCCATTCTCTGCAGCCATTGATGAAGGTAGCTCAAGGGTGGGGGTGGGGGTGCAGGGTGAGCCTTGCAGCAGATGCATCCCCATATCACCATGGCGATAATGAAGCTCTTTGTCCAGCTGTGTGAATGTCCAGTGTGAACTCCCCGATGATCTCACCATTTCCTATTGATTCTATACTTACCTGAATACACCAAGTACTGCAGCTTTTCAGTGCATATGCAAACCTCTAAAATGTCCTTTTGTGCGACACTCTGCTAAAAGACCGCTTTTGAGATGTGTTCTTCATCTCCTCTTCAAACTGAATTAGACTGCTTCCTTCTTTTGAAGGCACAAGTAACTCACTATTTAGAATCTTTGGCTTTGATTTTGTAGAACGGCCCAACAGGAAGAGAGCATGTTCTCTTTTTTCCTCCATATTTCTGAAGGCAAACTTGGACTGATTTGTTTTGATTTACGAAGAGAGTTATGTTCCTGCCACAGACACAGGCTTCCTTTATGTCCTTTCAATCACCAGTCTATCTCTGCGGACACAGTTTTCCCCAGGAACACTGAAATCCCTCTGCTGGTCACTGCATGCAGAGCCATGGTTGTGCACTCTGGCAAGAGCTCGTCGGATTTGAAGGGGGTTGGAGGTGGGGTGGGGAGATTTTCTCTACAAGTAGGACATTTCTTGTATGCCTGCCACTAAGCAAACCAAGAGACCGGGTGGTTTTTCAAAAAGAAAATCAATCAAGTTGAGCATCCCGTCTTTGGGCATAAAATGCACAGGTGATGTAAAAAGTCACATGTTCTAAAACATAAGCCCACCACATTTTTCTTTGAACTATATTCGCCATTTCTTTCACAATTAGAGGTGGGTGATATTTTGACACTCAGAGACAAAAATGGTCAGATGAGCAGGGCTGGAATGGTTCAACCAGGAAGATCTAAGCCTTTCCTCATCTCTGATAGCTTCTTCTCACAAATGTGGGGTCAGCCCTGTCCTGCAGAGCACAGTCTGTAACTCAAAGGCATCTGTAGCTTGGAAGGTGGGATAGCGCTCGTGACAGCTTCTTGGTTTTTCTCAGAGCTGAGCCATAGCAGCTGAAAGGAAGACTTCGGAGCTTGAAAGAGCATGTTCTAATGCAGCAGCAGAGGCATCCACAGTTATGCCTGGGACCAGCCAAGACTGTAGGGGCATCTGGGAAATTTACACACTCAGCCTCCCCGGTCTTCACATTTACCCTCCAAAACCTAAGACAAGGCCATTTCAGTGTTTCGAGATCCTTAAATAAAAATTAATTCCTGGACTTCCCTGGTACTCTGGTGGTTAAGAATCTGCCTGCCAATGCAGAGGACATGGGTTCGATCCCTGGTCTGGGAAGATCCCACGTGCCACGGGGCAACTAAGCCTGTGTGCCACAACTACCGAGCCTGTGCTCTAGAGCCCATGTTCTGCAGAGAAGCCAATGCAATGAGAAGCCCGCACAGCACAACTGGAGAAAGCCTGAGCACAGCAATGAAGACCCAACATAGCCAGAAATAAATACTTAGGGGAAAAAAGACTAATTCTTCTTGCCCAAATTTAAGGACATCGCTCTGGAAATGTTACGATGTGATCATTGAGTTCAGTAGGCACACAGAGGCTGCTCTACCAAAAAGTTTGGACAGCAGAAAGTAAACTTTGAGATTAATTAAAGAGAAGATGCCAGGTTATGTTTTAGAAATACTCAGACCATATCATGGAGCAAGACTGAAAATATGATTCACATGAGTATTCCTCTCTCTCGGTTTCTTCTCGTTATAGTTTGAACATATTGTTATGAACGTTCTCCTGGGCTCATGGGTTTGTTGAGTGTCTATCTCTTTTCAAGGGACAATTAACTATTTTTTAAGGACTTCTGTATCAAGTAACTTTGTTTACGCGTGCTTAGACATGTCCTACTATTTGCAACACCATGGACTGTAGCCCACCAGGCTCCTCTGGACTCCATGGGACTGTCGAGGCAAGAACACTGGAGTGGGTTGCCATTTCCTTCTCCTGGGGATCTTCCCCACCCAGGGATCAAACCCGTGTCTTCCGCATTGGCAGGCAGATTCTTTACCACTGAGGCATCTGCAAAGCCCATATCAAGTAACTTACATCATGCTTATTTCTGTTTTTCTCCACGAAAGGGATTTTGTAAAATAGACTAAAACAGTCTCTCATTTCTCTCCATTATTTAAAGCTAGAATCCAAAAATAAAAATAACAGCCCTGGATTAGAGAGAATCGAGAAAGTTTTTGTGTTTATCAAGTTGTCTAACTTACTACGAACTAAAAATCCCTTTCAAACTGGCACCAAGGTGGCTTTTCTTCTTGAGCTGATTAGAACCACATGAGCTCAGGGAAAGCTGTCAGATCCTGCCTCTGGCACAGCTGGAACGATCCAACTGATTTGCCAGTATGATTTTTAAAAAAAAAGAAACTTCATCCACAAATCATACATTTATGTTCTAGAGCCTCAAGCAAAAATTATTCCCTGTTCATTTTAAAAGAAGCAAAATTCCACTGTGACCTCTTTTATAGGTCCTCTGGAAAAACAAAAGCACTGGGGTGATCTTGTGGGCAACATTTCATATAGTAGGAGCTAATTGTATAGTGTCAGACTTTATTTTTGGGGGCTCCAAAATCACTGCAGATGCCGACTGCAGCCATGAAATTAAAAGACACTTACTCCTTGGAAGGAACGTTATGACCAACCTAGACAGCATATTAAAAAGCAGAGACATTACTTTGCCAACAAAGGTCCATCTAGTCAAGGCTATGGTTTTTCCAGTGGTCATGTATGGATGTGAGAGTTGGACTGTGAAGAGAGCTGAGTGCTGAAGAATTGATGCTTTTGAACTGTGGTGTTGGAGAAGACTCTTGAGAGTCCCTTGGACAGTAAGGAGATCCAACCAGTCCATTCTAAAGGAGATCAGTCCTGGGTGTTCATTGGAAGGACTGATGCTAAAGCTGAAACTGCAATACTTTGGCCACATGATGCCAAGAGCCGACTCACTGGAAAAGACCCTGATGCTGTGAAAGATTCGGAGATGGCAATGGAAACCCACTCCAGTACTCTTACCTGGAAAATCCCATGGACAGAGGAGCCTGGTAGGCTGCTGTCCATGGGGTCGCTAGGAGTCAGACATGACTGAGCGACTTCACTTTCACTTTTCACTTTCATGCACTGGAGAAGGAAATGGCAACCCACTCCGGTGTTCTTGCCTGGAGAATCCCAGGGATGGGGGAGCCGTCTATGGGGTCGCACAGAGTTGGACACGACTGAAGTGACTTAGCAGCAGCAAGGAAAAAATTGAAGGCAGGAGGAGAAGGGGGTGACAGAGAATGAGATGGTTGGATGACATACTGACATACTGAGCCAGAGTTTGAGTAAACTCTGGGAGATAGCGAAGGACAGGGAGGCCTGGGGTGCTGCAGTCCATGGGGAAGCAATGAGTCAGACACAACTGAACAACAGGAGCTAACTCAGAGCCAGTCTTATCTCCGTTATCTAGATTCCCATAGACATATTTGGGGGGGGGGGTGTCATTCAGAAAACACTGATCCTCGGGAAACAGTCATGATCTAACACCATGCTAGAATGTCTCCCTTTTCAGAATTCCGTTTGTCAGACTGGCCCAGAGCAAATCAATGGATTAAGTCAAACTTATCTTCTTGAGCTGATAGTGATGGGCCCCTGGATCTGCTCTGTGGTGTTGACCATATTAAGTAAAGGCACTCAAGTAGCTCCTGATTCCACAGGGAACCCCTCAAGGGTCCTCTCCTCCCGAGTCTTTTCACCACCACTTCCTCACTAAGCCTACCTGGCCTTCCTGTCTCTCACTGAGGTCTCTTCTCTTTGCCAGATGGCCCCTGGCCTCGGTGATAAATAATATCATGTAACCATGTATCCTAATAAAGTTGTATTTATCTTCTCAGGAAACACAGATGCACCTAATCAGATCCCGAGTCATGCTGCCTGAACCCAAAAAGGTGACACCACATCAGTCTTTTAGCAAATAAAGCCTTTCTGTCCCTTCACAACACACACATGGGGCCCACTCCCAAAGCTGATGTTTCACTGGTCATGCATTCCAGAAAGATTTTGCTTCTTTGTTTATAAGTAAGAAAGTATTATTAGGAAGCGGGTAATGATCTTTATGTTGATTCTGCAGATTCTTACTTGGCTTTATGATTTTTGTCTCACTTTGCCCCCTTGCTGTGCACTGCACGGGGCTTCCCAGGTGGCGCTAGTAGTAAAGAACCTGCCTGCCAGTGCAGGAGACATAAGAGACGTGGATTCTATCCCTGGGTCAGGAAAACCCCCTGGAGGAGGGCATGGCAACCCACTCCAGTATTCTGGCCTGGAGAACCCCATGGACAGAAGGTTGCAAAAAGTTGGATTAGACTGACGCTACTAAACAACAGCAAAGCACTGCATTGTGGAATACTTTTTTTTTTTTTTTTTAATTTTTGCATGCTTTGGGTTAAATTCTAGTCCAAAATCCCCAGCCAGGCTGGGCTGGGCTGGCCTAGCATCTCAGTGTTTTCTTCATGTGACTCTAAAAAAGGGACTTCTTAGTCTCTTTGCCTTTATTAAAAAGTGTAAGACCTTTTGAAATAAGCCCTTATTCCAGATACACAGCAGGAAGAATTATACACCAACCACTGATTGGGGTACTCTTAAGTTTTCTCTGTGAAAATAGTGGGTAGAATTTCATAACCCATCGTTCCTCTATTAATAGTTAACCAGGCTGAGAGGATCTGAATAAAAGCACATCTTGTTGCATGCAACAATGGTTTGACAGAAGAGCTGTATGGCAGAGTCAATATTTTACTGCTTTCAGCTTCACTACGCAGTTTTGTAGCTGGGGAAGCCATGCATGCAGAATGGCAGAACTTACAATTGCCTACAAAAGCAGAGTACAATCCTACCTGTGGAGCCTCGCCACCAAGACAAGTAACAGTTCTGGGTTTTAAAAATACCCTAAACTGTAGAATAGTTTCAGAACAGAGCTCATCACTCTTTGAAGCACTCATCAAAGCAAGCCATTTTCAGGCAACTGTTGAAACATAAGTATTAAATTTTACAACCATCCATTTGGTGTATTTTGCGACCAAAAAAAAAAAAAGAGAATGAGAGAAAAGCATTGAAGTTTATGTGTTTATGGATAAAGTATGTGGAGGTTTGATATTTGATCACTTTCAGAGCCAAGAAGAGTAGCTCAGACACAACGGGAAGAGCTTTCACAGCCTTAAACACAGCTCTTTTCCAAAGTGACTTCCCTTTATCCATCCACACCCCCTCCCCCCCAAAAAAAATCAAAATGTACTTCATGAAACTATTGTATATGAAGCACTTATTAGCCATAATTAAATGGACAATATGAATTTACTACGTCTTTAGGACTCTGGCTTGTTCTGGTTTAGAGCAAGATGATTAATGCAAATACATATTACTTGAGATAACCATTTAGCAGCTAATTTAGCCAAATTTATTACAGCAGTTAGAGGTTTTTCATTTTAGCAGACGGAGACAAGGACATGCCAAAAGTGGGCAGCGTGGACGAGTGCACACTGCCCTCTAGTGGCCAGCCAGCCGGCGCGCTGTTGTGGGAGTGCAGTCACTGAGAATCCTATCCAAGTGATAACAGCAGGTTGTGCACGTTTCCGGCATCCTTTTAAACCCTTCCCATCCACAGCACTTTATTCCAGGGGCTGATTTACTGCACTTTCCCCCCTTTTACTAGCTCAGGAGTACCCAGATACAAATCAAATCCATTTCAACTTGGCAAGATTTTGGTTAAAGTATCACTTTTAACATCTGCATTTTAAAGCTCTCTTTCCGTGGGTATTTAATGGCACCGTTTCACATTACTGATTGTTTTTACTTGTTCCTTCATTTGGGGCCATATTTCAGCGTCCGTGCGGAGCTGTCACTCTGTTTAGCTCTAGCCAAGTCAATCCTGTGCCTCCCTTAGGCCAGCCTTTCTCTCTGACTTGGTGAGGGAATGTATTTTGTTCCAACGTTCAGCAAATTCTCCCCAGAATCTCCCAGCTGACCCATGTAGATTTAGTTCATGCTATAAATTCTGTTCAACAGGATCAAAAGGCACCGATGTATAAGGAGACAGGTTGAGATGGCTCGCGCTGAGGTGAAATGATCAAAGACAGGGGGAAGGCATCTTCGGAACCATTCAGACATCCAGAATCACAGAGGGGGCTACCTCGAAGCCATGAATAAATCACATCCAGATTTGCCTGTGGTCCCATCTGACGTCAAACCCTCCCTTGACAACATCCACGCCGCATTAAGCGTTCTGTGAGCCAGCAAGATCTGCAGTCCTGTTATCCTTCCTTTCACACCATGACTGCCCCAGATGGAATCAAGTCCTGCTACAAACATAGTAACCCTAGCTCCAGAGCTGCCGCTCCACTGAATTGGTGATTTTATTTGTCCTACTAATGGCGTTCTACATTAAGCAGACAGAGGGGCACCCCGACTCGGTGCGGGACCTCCTCTCTCTGAGCTTCAGACTTTGCAGAGATGATGATTTCATCCCAGTCTGAAACATGCAATGCCTTCTGTTTTGTGTTTTCACTAGTGCTGAATAAGGGCCAGTGTGTGACCAAGTACTACCGCTGGATGCAGAAGAACGGAGGCTACATTTGGATCCAGTCTAGTGCCACCATAGCTATTAACGCCAAGAACGCAAATGAGAAGAATATCATCTGGGTGAACTATCTTCTGAGGTATATTTCCAAATTCTTTCTCATTCCTGTCTCAGTTATAAAACATAAATCCCGATGGTTAATAGCTTACATGTTGTATTATCTTTTGACAGTTTCTGGTGTGGAATTATTTGGAAATTCTGCTTTTCCTTCCACAAGAGTCAAAGAAATGGGAAAGGATCAAAGTTATGTCAGTAGGGACTTCCAGGGCAGACCTGTGAACTGTTCAACGGTTCTTGGTCAGCCAACATTTGGGCAGCTTTGCAGAAGTTGCTTTGGTTTCCCCACAATCATTCAGGCCATATAAAGAACACAGATGTTTGCCTCCAGTGGAAACATTCAAAAAGCATCTCCTTCTCCCCAACACACTCTCATACTCATGCACTCCAACCCCTGCAAAAATGGTGTGAAAGGGGATGGGGAAGTGGCAGAGTTCATTATATTCCTCCTGTATCCCATCCCTTTGAAGCCCTGAGCATATTACATAGGGTTAGAGTCCTCAAGCACTCAAGTGTAGGTAAGTGAAGGGAGTCACTTCACTAGAATCGAGACAGTTTCAGTGTACAAATGAAGGAGTCTTCTTTTGCCTGCTCTGTGATCTCAGGCAAGTGTGACCGCGACTTGAATGCATCCTCAAATTTATATCCATTAATGCAGCCAAGCTCACAGCTTCCTGAATTCGAGTGTGCCTCACCATGCCTCTCCGCTTCCTCAAATGCTTGCTGCCTATATATTCGGACAAGCACCACGGTAACCGAGATGAAGAGCCCGGGTGGTCTGCATCTGGGGACCAGCTGTCTGAGATCTTCTCCACCAATCCTGCTAGGAAATTCTCCAACTGCCCAGTCTGGCTCCCTCCCACCACCGTCATTCCACTCTTTGGTTTCTCTTGGCCTGAAGCCACCAAGCAGGGCCCACACATGGCCTTAAGAGGTGAACTGCCAGGAGGTCTTCTGAATGGAAGTTGTTGCCCTTTGGCTGATAATCTCAACGGGGAGTACCTGAATCCCGTTTTCCTTTGAGACTGAGATGCTGACAGCCGTGGCTCATCAGCACACTGATCCTTCAGTGTGTTTGCCTCCCTTGGTGACTTGAAGGCATGAATGTGCTTGCTCCCAATAGCATATCAATCAGACACTAATGATTATTGCTCTAGAGAGGGCTTTGATGCGTACCGCTTAGAAGAGTCTTCATTCATCCACTTTCTTTTTCCTTTTTTTGACCTCTTCTACTCTACATTAAGTCTCTCTAAAGGTAAAAGTGTGGGTATTTAATGGGGCTTTCTCCAAGGCCTGCTTTTCATGCAAACCATGCTCTGTGATATACTCAAGGTGGGTTCTGCTTTCAGGGAATTCTTTTACTCAGAGGTTTATAGAATAGTCGCTCTAGGCAACGCAGAAGGTTATAAAAACTCACATGCCAAAGAGAAAACAGAATAACAGTATTGCAGCATTGATGTTCATTGGCTAGGCAAAAATGGTGTTGTGCCACGGAGATCCATTATTCTTAAAACTTAGATGTTAGTGGGACTTCCCTGGTCCATGCTGCAACTAAAGACCCTGGGTGCTGCAACTAAGAACCAGTACAGCCAAACAAATAAATAAAAATAAATATTAAAAACATTAGACATTGGTAAGAGGGACACAGAAGTCTGAAAGATGGCTGTCCCCCAGCAGCTGGAACCTCAGGCACTAAACTCATCCCATGGTTGTTCACCTGATTCAAGATTTCTTCCCATGTGGATCTTACAGCCTCATCAGCCTCATGACTTCCTACTCTGCCCTCAAACAGAGGGAGAGGGGAGGGTTAGGAAGAGGTCAGTCTGTGCTACTCTGGAGCGACACTCTCGGTCCAGACAAGGATCACACGGTACAGGCTTATGAGCATTGGTTGCTCCTATTCCACCCAGTTCCATTTGGAGAGGAAGGAAGCAATTTGGGTATCAAAGACCAGCCTCCTGGCTCAAAAAGCCTTGGCCTCAGGCCAGCCAGACCTGTTTCTGCAGACCTGAAGACTCCCCGTGGGTTCACTACTAGAAGACTGTCAGTTGGAGGACAAGTAACTTGTGAAACCTTCATGACAGCTGGAACACAGGAGGCAGAAAAAAGATGAGCTCCAGCGAGAGGGAGGACCCCCAAGTCGGCCACCCACCAGGATCACTTCCTCGCCTGGAGGTCTACAAAGACAGGCCTTGGCCTTGGCCAGACAGCAACGACTGAAGTTGGTTCTCCCCTCCCATCTTCTTATCCTCTGTTCCTCCCCGAGCAGTATTTTTCTGCTCCCTCTCCTAGCCAGAGTCCCTCACTTCTGGGCCCCCTCCAGGCTTGCAGTTCCCTGTTCTGAAATTACTTCAGTCATTTCCTTCAGTCTTCTTCCTACGCCCTTACAACACATGGTAGAATCACAGAGACTGCGTAAGGGTTAAGACCACCTTCCCACCATCGGCTCAGCTGATAGTCTAGAGAAGGCTCTGCTGCTGACGCTAATTCACACTAAGGAGTGAATGCTAAATGCCCGATCATTTATCTTAGAGAATTAACGCCACCCTCCCCCCACCCACCCCTGGGATATTGGCGATTGTAGAGCAGTTACTGAAACAGTTCCTCTTTGATATAGGAATTTCACTAGAAATGAGCCAGGATGCCAGTTATCATCAATGGTAGGTGTCTGGCTGACTGGCCATGATATCAACAGGAAGACAGAAGAGGGCATTCTCCATTTGGAGGAAAGAGGCTTTCCTTGTACCTTCAGATTATGGTAGCCTATCCTGCTTGGGTGCCAGGCTGGCCTTGGAGTGGCATTTCATGAAGATCACTAACTCAGACTGACCGAACACACTCCCTTTTCCAGGAGAGGCATTCTTCTGAATTAAAAATGGAACAAAAATTAAGCACTTTTGTGCAGATGGGGTTAGAGCTATTCTGTTAGGGCCTCTTTCACACTGGGACTCTCCCCACTGCAATCAGATCGCAGCTAACAAGCCACAGGTGTACACCACATGAGCAGATGAAAATGTGATTGTAATGGGTGTGTTGACAGTTCAGTAGCCATAATCTGTGCCGCCCAAGGTGCACCTGTGCATCTGTCAGATCGTGAGGCGCTGGGGGCTCTGCCCCCCACCACCCCCACCACCGTCCCCGCACACACATAGCCTCAGAGCCATCTGAACAGCTGAGGAGCTCCATAAGGAGCCAACACAAGGGTACTGAAACAATGGCCTCATTAGGAGCCCAGGAGAAGACAGAGCACGCCAGGAAGCAGGGAGACGAACTGTTGAGGGTACTCTGCGCATCCTCTGTTCCCCCAGGTGTGAGACGGGGTGGAATGTTAAGCAGCACAGTTCCCTGGCCCCCAGTGGTATCTGATTACTTAAAAGCTTTTCAGTGGCTTTCATGTAGCATTTGGGTATTCAATCATTGTAGCAAGGTGCCCCAGCCATGCAATCCAAGCTTCTATAAAAGTCCCATGAAGAGCTGAGAAATGATTTCATGGTTAGTCTTCTGAACTCTCTGAGCACCCCAAAGTTATGGGCACGGAAGTGGAAAAAGGATGGTCAAAAGCGAGCCATCCGGAATGGGTGTGTGCACTCCTGATGAACGCCTCCCTCCCCCACAGCAACCCTGAGTACAAGGACACCCCAATGGACATCGCACAGCTCCCCCATCTGCCGGAGAAAACTTCGGAGTCCTCGGAGACCTCTGACTCTGAGTCAGACTCTAAAGACACCTCAGGTATTACAGGTATTACAACTTCTCCATGTTCTGCGGTTAAGGCTTGCCTTTCCAAACATGAGGGGTGGGCAACGGCCAGAGGGCCGTCATCTGAATGAAATAACTGGTCAAATTTTATATAGAGAAGTCAGTCATGTCAAGGTATTACTGAGCCTTTCTCAACACACATATGTATATATACTTATATACCACTACATACATATGTACATATTATATATGTGTGTGCGCACATATAAAACACACACACTTATGTATGTGGTACTATATAAATATACACATGTATATGGGCTTCCCTGGTGGCTCAGATGGTAAAGAATCTGCCTGCAATGTGAGAGACCTCAGTTTGATCCCTGAGTCAGGAAGATTCCCCGGAGAAGGGAATGGCAACCCACCCTAGTATTCTGGCCTGGAGAATTCCTAGACAAAGCAGCCTGGTGGGCTACAGTCACTAGATTCCAAAAGTCGGACAGGAATGAGTGACTGACACACACATAAAGAAAGAAAGAAAGTGAAGTCGCTCAGCCGTGTCCGACTCTTTGCGACGCCGTGGACCGTAGCCCACTAGGTTCCTCCATCCATGGGATTCTCCAGGCAAGAATACTGGAATGGGTTGCCATTTCCTTCTCCAGGGGATCTTCCCAATCTAGGGATCGAAGCCAGGTCTCCCGCATTGCAGGCAGATGCTTTAACCTCTGAGCCACCAGGGAAGCTCAAACACATACATGTATATAAATATGTATAACTATATACATATATGCATGTTGTTATATATCAATACACATAGGTATATTATGTATATATACACAAATATACAGAGACTGACTGATTTTGCCATCACTTAATGTCAGCCCTCCATACAGAAGAAGCCCTGCCCTAACCCCATAGCTACCTCCACCCTCTTTACCAGAGCAGACAGCAGGGCTATCTTTGTTGCTCCAAGACAGACTGTGATTTTGTTCACATGTTCACCAAGCTGGGATGGAACCCCTAAAGTGGGATACTCAATGGCATCAGTAACTGACTCTTTCTGCGTGCTGAACTATTAGTCATTTTCTGAATCTATGCTGAATAAATCCACGCTCTCCCTTTCCTAGTTATTTTGGGAAGCAGACTGAACAGTTCTTTGGAACAGAAAAGTTAACATAAAAATTTATTTTTCCTCCAATCCCCAGTCCCCTTCTACAGGCACACATAGATCCAGGGAGCACATAACTCAGAGAATTTACAACTGCAAAAATTCCTTCTAACCCAACCTTTTCTACTAAATAAAGGAAAGCCAGAGTAAGTGACGTGATTTGCTCAAGGTTCCAGTCCAGGCTGCCATCCAAAAGCATGTAGCAGAGCCATGAAATCAGCATCATCCCTAAATGTTTTTAGGTTATATTACTAAGAAAACCTATTCTCCCTAAAATGTGGCAGATGACTAGGGCTCCCCCACCACAAGCCCCATCCATTGGGAACCTGCTCCTGTGAACACATATCCCTCTATTCCAGATAGCCTCAGGGAGGCAGGAGGAGGTGAGAAGGCTCTTGAGAGTTTTCTGCATTCATTTGAGGGCCTTCACTAGGGCAGAGTTCCAGAACAGATGATCTCTGCTCCTTGTTTATATAGTATATAGCAGTGAACCAAAAAGACAAAAATTTCCCTGCCCTGTGGAGTTTGTATTCCAGTTGGGGGAAAAGACAGAATAAAAATAAAACACACAAATGAATCAGATGACATTCAGTGCTGTGAAGAATAACAACTCCAGGAATAGACAGTATGGTTTTCGATAAGGAGCAAATATTTGCCAGTAGAAAACGCACACCTCTGTGGGAGGTCACCTTGCAAATCATCATTTTCCTGTGCCACTGACACCTTATTCCAGGTTATTCATGCTGATTCCCTGAGTATTTCTGCAGAACTTCTCAAACGTTAAGGTGCCTAAGAATCACCTGGGGATCCTGTTCAAATGAAGGATCCCATTCAGTAGGTCTGGGTGGACGCCTAGGATTCTGCACTTGGAACAAGTCTCCAGGTGATGGGGCCCGTGCTCTGGGAGTCACTCCCCCAACCCCCATAACCTAGGTCCTCACGAGAGAGAAAGCCAAGGCTTCAGGTTTCCAAAGTGGTGGAGCAAGCAGCAGCTCAGGATGGGACAAGACACCCAGCCCTGCCCTGCCCTCCCCTCCCCTCCCCTGCAGGTGAGAGGTGCGCGTTGTGCTGCTAACCTGACATCTGTGTCTCCCCCCACACAGAGGACAACGAGAACTCCAAGTCCGACGAGAAGGGGAACCAGTCGGAGAACAGCGAAGACCCGGAGCCCGACCGCAAGAAGTCAGGCAACACGTGCGACAACGACATGCACCGCAACGACGAAGGCCACAGCTCCAGCAACCCGGACAGCCGCGACAGCGACGACAGCTTCGAGCACTCGGACTTTGAGAACCCCAAGGCGGCCGAGGACGGCGGCGCGGGCGGCTTCGGCGCGCTGGGCCGGATGCAGATCAAGGTGGAGCGCGGCTACGTGGAGAGCGAGTCGGACCTGCGGCTGCAGGACTGCGAGTCGCTGTCGTCGGACAGCGCCAAGGACTCGGACAGCGCGGGCGAGGCGGGCGCGCAGGCCTCCAGCAAGCACCAGAAGCGCAAGAAGCGGCGGAAACGGCAGAAGGGCGGCAGCGCCAGCCGCCGGCGCCTGTCCAGCGCGTCGAGCCCGGGCGGCCTGGACGCCGGCCTGGTGGAGCCCCCGCGGCTGCTGTCGTCCCCCAACAGTGCCTCGGTGCTCAAAATCAAGACCGAGATCTCGGAACCCATCAACTTTGACAACGACAGCAGCATCTGGAATTACCCGCCCAACCGGGAGATCTCCCGCAACGAGTCGCCCTACAGCATGACCAAGCCGCCCAGCTCCGAGCACTTCCCATCCCCGCCGGGCGGCGGCGGCGCGGGCGCCGGGGGGCTGCACGTGGCCATCCCGGACTCGGTGCTCACGCCGCCCGGCGCCGACGGCACCTCCTCCTCCGCCGCCGCCGCCGCCACGGCCCGCAAGACTCAGTTCGGCACGGCGGGCCCCGCGGCCTTGGCCCCCGCCGCCTCCGACCCGCTGTCGCCCCCGCTGTCGGCGTCCCCGCGGGACAAGCACCCCGGGGGCGGGGGCGGCGGCGGCGGCGGCGGCGGCCCGGGCGCGGCCAACTCCTTGCTGTACGCCGGGGACCTGGAGGCGCTGCAGAGGTTGCAGGCGGGCAACGTCGTGCTGCCGCTGGTGCACAGGGTGACCGGGACTCTGGCGGCCACCAGCACGGCCGCGCAGAGGGTCTACACCACGGGCACCATCCGCTACGCCCCCGCCGAGGTGACCCTGGCCATGCAAGGCAACCTGCTGCCCAATGCGCACGCTGTTAACTTCGTGGACGTTAACAGCCCGGGCTTCGGCCTCGACCCCAAGACGCCCATGGAGATGCTCTACCACCACGTGCACCGGCTCAACATGTCGGGACCGTTTGGCGGCGCGGTGAGCGCGGCCGGCCTGACGCAGATGCCCGCCGGCAACGTGTTCACCACGGCCGAGGGACTCTTCTCCACGCTGCCCTTCCCGGTCTACAGCAACGGCATCCACGCGGCACAGACTCTGGAGCGCAAGGAGGACTGAGCGGCGCCCCCTGGCGGCCTGGCGGGGTCTCCGCCCGCCCCCGGAGGCATCGTCGGCGTTTTCGTTTAGACCTTTGATTCTAGCACTTTGAATTCGAGCAGGTCAGCATCTTCTCTTCGCCACGACGGTCCCCGTTCCACCCCCTTTTCTTTCTTTCGCTGGACTCATTCTTTCCTGTAAAGATATTTTTTATTTTGGGGGGGCCTTCCGAGGGTCAGACGACCGGTTGCCTGCCCTTTTGTCTTCTGAGATGTGTGTTGGGTTGTTTTGCTCTCTTTTGCATCTTTATTGAGATGTCTTTCATGTGTATATGCCTCTGCCATAGAATACTCAGTCTTGTGGTCAAGAGATTTCTCAAGTGACAACCATTGGGTGTTCTTCGTAAAGATCTTGATATGATCAAGATTGAAAAAGACAAGCATAAACAATGTGCCCTGTTTGACTAAGTCAAATGAAATGGGGTGGTGTTTTGTTTCTGTTCCTGATTCCTTTGAAAATAGGGGGATAGCATTTTAGAATTTTATGCAGAATTTAATTCTCTTTTTATGGTTAAGATTTTAAGATTTTCTTACTTGCACATAAAAATAATTTGGGTTCTTAAGCTTAATTTCTGGCCTGTGACTAGAATGTTTAAAAACAAAAAGTTGGACTAAATGTTAATTACTGAAACATTAACTTAATTTCTAAAACCATGGTGCTATCATTTATTAATCTGTAATGTCTTCATACAAAATGCAGCTCCTGGGCTGGGTTTTGGAAAAAACAAAAAGTGTGTTCTGTCCTGGTCTGGAGTCCATTGCTGCAGTCTCCTTGGTTAGTTAAGACAAAGCCCTCATTAACGTTTGCTGCAGGACTTAAAATTTACCTCCCAACTAACAAACATAGCCTCACATTAAATTTAATGGGTCAGGAAAGCCCTTTTTAAAAGGGTTTTTGGAAAACTCAATCAAACTGACTTGAGGAGCAGTTTAGGTACATTCTGCCTTTTGTTGAGCTTTTTTTCTTTCCTTTTCTCAGTCTAACTGAGGCTAATTTTTACAACTTCAATAACACTTCAGAGTAAAAGACGGAAAAAATATTTAACATGTTTTATTTTTTTCATTTCTTGCTTAAAAAAAAAGGAAGGTTGTATTTGTATTTTGGGGGACTGATTTGATGGATTTTTTTTTCCCCTTTGGTTCTTTTATATCTAGGTTGGAACCAATAAGATTTAAAACTAATGAATGGGTTAAAATAAGCTTCAAACAGATAACTGCAACTGAAAACTGCACATTAAGTTTAAAAAAAAAAAAAGAAAAAAAAAGAAAAAGGAAAAAAATATCCTATTTTGTCTTCGTTGCCAGAAATCAGTGTAGTGTCAAACACTCCAAATGACTGTCAAGTATAAATTCTTCTTCCACTCCATTTTTGGCAGCTGTTTGTTAAGGCATCTAATAACAGATGTGAGAACTGTAGCGTGTGCGCCGTGTACGTGTCCTTGGCCGTCAGTCCATTGCAGTTTCAGCGTGTGTTTCTATATGCGGTATATACTAAGCTAATGTAGCTGTTTTGTCCTTCGTCGTCTCTGTGCTCTATCTCTAGTCTGGAGTGGTCCAGTCCCATTCCTGCAGTCCTAGTGAATCAGTGATTCTTGGGGGTTAGTGATTTTTGTGTGGTGGCCTTCCTCTGTAACGTCACCCTATGCTGCTTCTACTGTCTGTGACTTCCGTTTCACTTCTTAAAATTCCTGCTGTTGCTTTACTGGTGTATATTCTCCTGACCTCTCCCCTTTCTTTCCTTCTCTCTCGGCTCCCCTTTTCCTGCCTCGTCTCCCCACCACCCCAACTTCTCCAAAATCTTTTTCATTCTCAGAGATAAAAAAAAGACTCTTAACTAGCTCAAGGTTAATGGAGCCATTTTTTCCCACAACGGAATTCTGGGTACGACTCTTTCTTCTGCAGTGCCACGCGACGCACTGAAGAATAATGCTCAGATGTATGAAATAAATTGATGCCATATAGCCTCAGTTGTTAACATTCCCAGAGTCCCTTGTGCTCTACCTATAAGCAGTGGGTGCTTTTCTTTGGTTTCTTTCCAGGTTGGCTGATGGAGCAATATATAAAGCAATTTACCAGTGAGACAGAAATTATTTCAAAGGTCAACCAACATTTTTTAAAAACAAAAGGGGAGGGGGGGATGGACTATAGAATTGTCATATATATTTGTTTATGTGTGCAATGCTAATAGAGTAACTCGGCTGTCCTTTGAATATCACTGTGTTGAGTGGATTCCTCCTGGCCCTCTGATTCCATGAGTTGGGCTCAAACCACTGTGGAATAGTAACAAAAAAAAAAAAAAAAGTTTAATGCCACAAATAGCGAGTGCTTACTTGAAGGATCTGAGTAGTTTTAGAAGGTGAAGAAGGCCAATCATGAAATTTAAAGATTAATTTTGGAAGCTCTACTCTAGCTATCGAACAATCAAAGGAACGCACCTATCAGCTACAAAGAACAGCTAGACAGCTGTTGTTTTTTTTTTTCCTTTTATAAATGTTTCTGTGTTGTGTCAGAATGATTTCTGGTGATTTAAACTAACAGATAATCACAGCTGCTGTCTAAATCCATAGTGTTAAAATTACAAAATGAAAAAAAAAAAAAAAACAC
Source organism: Moschus berezovskii (assembly GCF_049115385.1). Lineage (NCBI taxonomy): Eukaryota > Metazoa > Chordata > Mammalia > Artiodactyla > Moschidae > Moschus > Moschus berezovskii. Next base: position 25,786,457 of record NC_142480.1, on the reverse strand, counting down.
TTCATTACCTGTGAAGACTGTGTCTGTGTTTTTAACTATTTCTTGTACAAATATATGAAAACTTTTATGAGGAGACTGGTGCCAAGTAGCTGAATAATGGGGAAAGGGATATTCTGTTCGTAAAAATCTTAGCAGTGTTACCAACTCTACAATATATATATAAAAAAATTAAAACGTTACAAAGCGACAGCTATGGTACATTTGTTTTGTGTGAAGCTAACCCGGACCTAACTTCCTGAGTGCCTGGCTTATTTTGAAACATTTTTTTTCATTGACCATTGATAATGCTGCAAATCAGAAATGTACATACTTCATTTACAACAGGGTTCTTTTTATACTTTTGTAGATTCTCATACATGTCACATACATGGTTGTCTTTATGTAACTTAATTTTTCATCCGCAGGTGCCATTTTCATAATAAACTTCTCTTGGATTTGTTACTATCTGGCATCATTTCTTTTACATGTAACCATCCTAACTAATGAATGCTGGTAGTATTTGTTTAAGCAGGTACCTTGGTCATTATTCTTGATTTAAAAAAAAAAAAAGAAAAAAAATTTAAAGCATCCATATTTTTGCTAGTTTTGGACAAAATGCATAGCTTGTGTACTGATGAGGCTGACAAGGCACAGATTAAGATGCTAATCCAAATACTACACCAAACTTGCAACCATCCTAAATTTTCAGCTACCCAAACTCATTGTCATATGAGCATTGCTATGCACATTATCAAAGCTGAACTACAGGCCTGCAACATTAACCACTATGGGAAGTGTGCATTTTTTTCTTGATTAATGCACAGTAAGTGGTGACAGATTTCATACATTAATCATTTAAAATGCACTCGATATTTTCATTTATTACAAGCTGTAATGTATAACCAACTGTTCCATTGCTTATAGCTTCTCTTTATACTAAATATGTATTTTCTTTCTCCAGACAAGCCACGTAAGTCATGACTGTGCTGTGTTATTGGGTAGGTCAGCACCCAGCCTGTCCCGCTTTGAGGCAGGTCAGCTGGCTAACTCCAAAAAATAAACAAAGGGAAAAAACTTCAGCTGTTATCTAAAAGTTAAGGATGCAGGTGGGTCGCCTGTTAAGTCTGTGCACTCCAGAAAATGAAGACATGCATGAGTTGAGCGGAAAGAAAAGGTAAATACTTTGTCCAAAATCTCCCGACTATTGTAAATATCATGTCCTACTTTGAATCTCCAGTGACATTTGCCAATTCAAGGGTACTTTTGGTTAATGGAGAATTGCTTCAGATGGTGGATATGGTAATGTGGTTATGGCTGTGGGTCTCTGGATCTCTTCAGTAGGCCCTTTCTGGATCCCTGGAAATTAGTACTTAGAATTTAAAATAGCAAGACAGTGACTGAGAATTTGGAACTGGGTTCTCTCAACTACTTTGCCAAAGTGTATCTTTCCCTTTTGCTCTTGAGAGTCAGAAGAATTGAGTAGAACAAGATTGAGAAGCAAATAAATTGATGCAGCTGGAAGCACAATCCTGAACAGAAGACAGTGAACGTTGTAGCCAGCTTCCCCAAGGCACTCTCTCTCAAGATGTTGACAGAGCTGGCGCTTAGCTGTGAGTTATGGCTTCCAGAGCTTTGCGTGGGGGAGGGTCCACCAAGGCAGAGGGCTGACTCTCTGTTGGCCCAGTGACGAAGTTGGTTAGCCATAACCCTTTAATTATGGACACCCCTTCAGCCCTGAGATCTGGAGCTAGCAGCAGTTGGGAGTTGTAAAGGGGAAGTCAGACATGGTGATGGGTGAATTGAAACCCTCTTGATATTTGGAGCTTCTGCAATAGAAATGGTAGAAATCCTGGATTCCTACAAGCTCAAGCATCCTTAGCATCAAGTTTCCTGTCCTTTATTTATACCCACAGATGCTAAAAGTCTGTCACAATGAAATAAAGAATATTTCTTAGCCAAAAAAAGAGGAAGTGAGCTCTGGGCACAGACCCCTGACAATGGGGCAGCCCTGCCACTTCCCCAGCCAGGGGGCTGCCAGCCAAATGGGAGCCCTGAGCTCCCCAGAAGCTCCCCCAGCAACTCTTCCCTCACCAGGTTGGCAGCAAGCCACTTTGTCAAGGCTTCATTGTGCAAGTGATGGACAGAGCGGGGATCTAAGGCCTGCTTTCTGTATCTCTTCTTCCCAGCTGATACCACTACTTGTTTATTTGACAATGGGGAACGATAACAACATAAAGTAGCAAGCAGGACAAGAGGGAAGACATGCATTCAGTTGAGCATAAAGAAACTGGTCTTAGGGGACTTCTTTGGTGGTCCAGTGGCTAAGACTGCATGCTCCCAATGCAGGGGGCCCAGGTTCAGTCCCCTGCTCAGGGAACTAAATTCCATGGGCCACAACTAATAGTCCCCAGGCCACAAATAAAGATCCCGAATGTGGCAACTAAGACTCAGTGTAGTAAAAAAAACAAAGCTAGTTAGTCCTTTTGGACTATAACTCTTACCCATCTTTGCCTACTCCTAGACAAAGCATATCTATGTTAACCACATTTAAAACAATTTGAAACCAAATTGGCCTATGCATTGCATTGAAAGGAAGAGATCAGGTATATTTTCAAGCCCAGAAGAGAGTCTGTTCAAGCCAAGATGATTGTTATCCAGGTTCAAAAAGTAAAAAGAGTGAAGGACTTGGAAGAGAAGGAAGAATAGCTTTGCTAATGCTTCATTTCATGTAATGAAAAACCTTGTTTCATGAGCATGATTCCCAAAGAATGATGACAACTAGCAGGCTTAAGAGACAATTCTGGGATGCTAAGGTAAGTTAACACCCTGCTTTTCTGTATCTCCTAGGAAACCATTGTAAAGAATGGGGCTGACCTGGTAGATTCACCACAGACACAAATCATGGCTTGTTCATTTTCATGTATCCTCCGCAGCTAGCTCAATGATTTATGAATAGTCTTGGCTCGGTGAGGATCTACTGAACACTGATGCATGAAGACACACGGAAAAATAAAGATGAAACATGACTTGTCAAGAGACAGAGATTCTGTGAGAAATGTCCATGTGGCTTGGCAGGATGGCTTTGAGTTTCACCAGAAAGGAATGGCAAAATGGATAAGGCAGCGAGTTCGTTCATTCCTGCCTTCTTGCGTAGTCCATATGGCTGGCCCAGGGTTGGCCATCAAGAAATGTTGGTTGGAGGATGTGTGTGTGCATCCACAATTCTATTTAATCTGTATTCAAGAGTAAGTCAGGTACCACAAATAAAGAAAGGAGGAAGAGGAAAGAGCCCATGCAGTTAATAACTGACTTAGTAAACTTTGACTTCACAGCCTGTGGACAGCTAGACCAGTGGATCTTAGATTCACCAGAAGGTATCCCTTAATAGTGTACCCTCACAGATGAGTGGTGAGCTATCTAAACTCAGTCATCATCCAGAAGCTCTTAGCAACAGAGAGAAACTCTCTCGTGTAGAAACACATCTCCCTAATTCTAGTGCTTAGGGTCCTTCCGGCCTTATGGATTAACGTACTTAGAAGGTGTTGAACTGAAACCTTCCCTCTGGAGTTACACAGACTAAATCTCAACCCTCTGCCATCTGAGTGGTTTTCAAATATGGGAAGATAGATATCAGAGTTTCAGTAAATCTCTAGGGTAACTGTCACCTGTTCTTTTCATGGCTCCTCCAATGGCACTGTGGGGGATCCCTCTGCCATCCTAGTCACCCTCATCTGGGTGCACCAGCATCTGTCAAGACCCCCATACTGGTTTCCTAGGGCCAGCTTACAGCCACCAACTGGGTGCTGGCTCCAAACACCAGAAATTTATTCTCTCCCAATTCTGAAGACCTGAAGTCTGAATTCAAGGTGTCACGCAGCTTGATTCCTTCTGAAGGGCTCTGATGGAGAGTCCGCTCCTTGCTTCTCTCCTACTTTCTGCTGGGGACCAGCCCTCCTGGGCATTCCATGACACATCACTCTGATCTCTGCCTCCCCATCACTGGGCCATCATCTCCCTGTCACTGCATCTTCATATGGAGTTCTCTTCACCATGTGCATCTCTCCTTTTCCAATAAGGACACCAATCATATTGGATTAGGGCCCACCCTACACCCGTAGGGCCTCATCTTAATTAACTGCACCAGCAATGACCCTACCCTGAGAAGGAAATGGAATTAAGGCCAGATGCCGAGGTACAAGGGGTTAGACATCAAGTCTTTGGAGGACACTATTCAACCCATAACAGCCCCTTTTAAAACTTGACACCCTGGGTCAATCACAGGGCTCCAGATGTTATTTGGTGCCTGCCTGGGCTACAAGTCCTATTACAGCTCCTGCTCAGGACTCTGAGCTTGTAATTAAAACAGACTGAACCTAAAGTCACTTCTTAGCAGCCAAACCAAATTGTCATTTCATCTTGAGCCTCTAGTCAAGCAGAACACCTTGGTCTTTTCACAAAGCTTTGATAAGGTAGGTCTCCCACCTCCAAAACGTAGATAGCCCTCATGTAATGCTGGCACGTTCTTAGGGGAAAAGCAGTTTAAGGAAAGAAGCTCCCTCATTCCCGAGGTGTGGAAGGCAAGCAAGGCTCTGTCCCTGTGAAAACATTGCTCATTTTCATTATACTCTATGTGCCCTCCAAGACAGCTTCACCCAGCCCTGCTAGAGAGGAGAGACCTGGCCCCAACCTTTGTGAACTCTGAAAGTGAAAGTGTCAGTCATTCAGTCATGTCCAACTCTTTTGCCACCCCATGAACTGTAGCCTGCCAGGCTCCTCTGTCCATGGGATTCTCCAAGCAAGAATACTAGAGTGGGTAGCTATTCCCTTCTCCAGGGAATCTGAACCCTGGGATAGAAGCACATAATGCATCCCAAACAAATTCCCAGTGGGTTACTCTCTTGTGAATAAACTGAGGCAGGGAAAAAACAACCATGAGAAGGAAATGGAAAGAATTAAAGAAACTACCGCACCAGCCATTTCACAGGAGCAGAACTGGGGCAAGATGCCAAGATCGCTGATATGTATGTGTAATCATCTACTCGAAAGTCGAATACAAATCACGAGGCCAAACTCATCAACTTTCTGAAAATGGGTAGACCTCCTTTTGGACCTCCTTTCATGGACCAAAATCAAAGCGATTAGGGTAAGATTGTCTTGCACTTTTCTGGGGACAAAGCACAGTTGTATTTTGTTCTGTTCATTTCTCTACTGGCAGCCATGAGATACACCAATAGGAGTGACCCAGATAATGTTCCTCTGTTGAAAATTTTCTAGGATAAAATTAATTTGTTTTAAAAATAATATATGCAAATCTCTAAAGCCACTTTAAGGGGGGGCGGGGAGGAGCAGAGGGTAAGGAGGTGGCTCTTCCTTGCACTGAAGGAGTTCTTAGATTTATAGCGGAAGTGTCAGAAACAGGATGCGATATTCCCGTGAACCCCCTACCTCCCCCCAAACAAAACCATTATACCCTTGATGAATTATTGACTTTAGAGTTTTATCTGTGCCATGAATAATCACAAACTTGGGAGTCTCAGGGCACAGTTCATAAACAAATAATTATATCACAATGATAATTTTTCAGGAATTACAACATCAATCATGGCCATGTTATTATCAAGTACGTTTTCTGGTCGCCTCTATTCATCAAACCCTCCTCCCTCTCCACCCTTCTGCACCACACAAGCAAAACTCATCACCAGATTGCCTCTTATTTACACATCACTCAAAGCAGGACAGAGCAGGCACACACAAAATGGGCCAACCCAGCATTTATGAGAGATGAGTTTTCATTAAGAAAGTTCAAATTAAATGCATTGAGAAAGATGGAGGGGGAGAGAATTAATTATTCCAGACTCCCCCAAAGAAGCTCCTTTGAAAAGATCTTATTTGGAAGATAAAAACCAGATGGAAGGTTTATTCCATTTCAGGCAATATTAATACAGAAAAGGGGGGGGGGAAGAGTCTCTGAAAGTCAAAGAAGTAACAGCCACGCAATAATGCACCCCTTTTTAAAATAATGGTGATATGTATGCATCAAGCTTGGGCCCTGTTCTTTAGCTCCCTTCTTCAGTTGGAATAGATGAGTGGCAGTGGGGATGGAACTCAGAACAGGTGCAAATCCCTTGCTCAAGTCTCTGAGTCAGGAAATAGAGGCGCTCAGAATGTTCGGGTCTGAACCACTTTCCTAAGACTATTGCAGAAGATTCATAATTCCAAACACAGTAACCGTTTGTGCTTTTCATACCGCGCCCACAGTCAAACTGCCTGACTGAGGAACGTAACATCACTGAAGGTCAGAGGCCTGCTCTCCTGTGATAAGAGGTACATCTCACAATTCAGAAGAAAAATAGCAAAGTGACATAGAGCAAGTGCCATCTCAGAGAAGAGCTTGCACAATAGGGTTAAATCCATAGTACAGTGATGCTTATTGGCCTCTGCTTCTAACTGGCAGGCCACACAGACAATGCTATGCAATCCAGAACAAAGGAAGGACCCCTGGAAAGGAGACCCCAACCCATACACCCGAGACAGTCCAATGAGTGCCCCGGTCACACCTTACTCTGAGGGCAGCCCTTGAGAACGTATGGCCTGCACTTAGATCAGATTCTCCTCTCCTTGGCATCAAACTGGGTCTAGGGAAAGGTAGGGCTGGTGCCCGAAGCTGCTGCCATTCTGCCCTGCCAGCCCCTGGCACCAGGCGACCCACCGGGGCAGCTACGGCTTTCATGCTCCTGTTTTATTTCCTTGAAAACCTGGTCTGCCCTTTCTCTCTACGGCAGTCATCACAAGCTTCCAGTTCCTTGAATGAATGTACCTGGCCTGTTACAGGTCACCCTGCCTTAAGGCCAATCTTATTTAATATACAGACTCATTAAAAGAAGGGGCAGTGGGATGGCAAGAAGAGATGTCGCCAGTCCATGGCCCAGAAAGCTGATAAATATGCACTCCAAAGCCCCATTCTCGCCCAGCCTCCCCTTGTCTCCCTGCCCCCAGCGGGTCAGCCTCCCTGCTCCTCCCAGGCCCCAGCCACAGATGCACTAGCTCTCCTTGCTCCCTAGGCTGGTGCTGGCTCCCTCCCTCCTGCACAGATGACCGGTCCTTCCACTGTTTCTCCTGAGGCACAATTTGACTTCCCTCGGGTGCCTCCTCCTCTCCCCCTCCTCCCCACCCCCAGGCACCCCACTTGGCAGGAGGAGGCCCTCCAAGCCAGCCAATAAATCAAAGGTCCTTGGGGAAATTTTCCCTTTTGTGAAAGTTGAGGAAGGAACTAACTGTAAATTATTAACATTTTCATTTGGGGATCACAACTACACGATCCAAACATCGCACATCAGCCTCTGATGGGAGCTCTGGGACCCTGAGACTTGGGTAAGCCCCACGCATCCTCTCCCTGGAGAGGGGAGCAAGGCAATGGGCAAGGAGGGGAAAAACCAGACAGCTCACAGAAGCCCCAAGTTCATAACCCAGACAAGGAAGCCCACAGCTGTCTACACTGGCAGAGTCCTCCTGGCACGAGTGCTTTTCGTAGTTCCTGTTGAGTCAGTCAAGTGGCCTCGGTCCCCACACACCTGGGATTCACACACCTCAGCACACACCTCTGCTCTGGAGATACATGGGGCTGAAAAAAAGACTTATGACCTTTAAAAGGACATTTCCCCCAATATATAAATCGAACTGCTATTTCCTTAATAGTATTTTCAGGATGAGGACACGAGCGATTATTTTTCATTTTTTAACATTGTGAATAAACTAAAAGAAAGCTCAAATTTATTTCTCCAGTATTTACACCTGACTCTCCTACACTGGAATATTTACATAGAGGTTCCCAAGTTAGAGACATTTTTCAGACATTGATTAATCTATAATTCTCTGAAGTAAGAAGGCATTATTATCTCCACTTTACAGATGTGGAAACTAAGACACGGAGGTTAATGACTTGCCCAGGGGTCAAACATCCAGTCAATTGCAAGAGTGGGTTTTAAACAGAAGCTCCCCTCTCTGCTTTTTGGCTTAATTCAAGTTTCTTCTTAGCTCACGTACCCTGTTCACATCACAGCTGTCTCCGGCATCTGGCCACCTCTTAAATCTTGCCTTAAGACCCTTAATACGCTTTTCGAAAGACCAGTGCTTTCCTTGCCTACTGTCAGCATTTGCCCTCTCCTATTCATGCCTTTGCTCATAAGTAAGAAATGACAATTCCTTTCTGGAGCATTTTGTAAGGGTTTTGCATCACTAAATAGCACTATTATTTTCTTAATTTTTAAATAATAAGTATAAGCCCTACAGTTGTATTTAAACCTAGATAGAATCTGTTGTTTTGTTTGATTTCTGGCAGTTGCCCTACAGTTAATTCAGTGAGAATTTATACAAGCCAGTCAGGGAATATAAAGATGAATAAAGCATTACCCTCTGCCCTTCAGTTGTTCACAAAGTAGGGAAGGAGACAAATGTAAAAGTTAATCATGACAACAGCCTGACAACAGGACACGACATACAGACCGGGTGTTAGGGGTGCACTGAGTGATGGCATTAATTCAGGCTGTGAGGCCAGAGAAGTCTCTCAGGAGGTGGTGACACTTAAAGGAAGTCTTGAAAGATGCGTAGGAGCTAATCATGGGTGCTACCGGAAGTGTGATTCCTAGAAGGTACAGGCCCAACAAGGAGACAGGAGAGAGTCTACAAAGATCCCCATAGGCCAGAATCTGGCCACACCCCCACACCACGTGTGCAGAAGCAGCTGGAAGTCAGCCAATAAGCACATGGAATGAGTTTAACCCAAGCTTTGCTAGCCAAGCCCTGTGCCCTCGTGCAGGGCTGCACACTCCCAATGGAAAGGGACCTTGTAGGGGTGGGTGTGGTGGGGGGTAGGTGTTGCAATACTATTGACTGCAGCCCGCCAGGCTCCTCTGTCCATGGAATTCTCCAGGCAGAAATAATGGACTGGGGTGCCATTCTCTTCCCCAGGGGATCTTCCTGACCTAGGGATCAAACACACATCACTTGCATCTCCTGCGTTGGCAGGTGGATTCTTTACCACTGCACCACCTAGGAAGCCACAAAGGGACCTTGTCCTCACTTAAAGGCACACTCCACTCACCAGGCACTCTTTTTGCCTTTCCTGGCCAACAAAGGGGTAGCTTCTTCTTGTTCATACAAAGGAGCCCTGTGAGGGACCACCCTTAAGACTACATCGAGGAGTCTGGGTGATATCTCACAGGCAATGGCAAGTTCAAAGGCTTTTATTCAGAGAAGTAACATAATAGGGTTTTTTTGTATTGGAAAGATCACTGTGATGGCCATCTGAAGGAGAGCCGGGGTTAAATAGAGGCAGTCAGTAATATCCCAGATGATAAAGGATGAGATCCTGAGTGAAGACAGTGGTGAGGCTGCAAGGGAAAAGGTGGCTTGAGAAACTCAAGGAAAAGGACTTGGTGATGGTTACATATGGAGACAAATTATGGAAAGAAAGGAATAAAGGATGGGTGCCAGGTTGCTGGCTCTGAGACTGGTGTTTACCACGATAGGCAGAGAATCCAGTAGAAAAGAAAGGTTTAAGAGAATGAGTGAGTAGGAGGAGTGGAAGAATTCCATTTTAGATGTGATAAGTTTTAAGTTCTAATGGGGAATCCAGGTAGAAATGTTTAGTGAACAGTTGGGGAAATAGTTCTAGATCTCTAGAGAAATGTCTGTTTTAAAGATACAGGACCAGAGGAAGTCCTCTGTTGGTCCAGTGACTAAGACTTCATATTCCCAAGGCAAGTGGCCCAGGTTTGACCCCAGGCAAGGGAACTAGATCCCCCGTGCTGTAACTAAGAGCTCACATGCCCCACAAACATCCTGTATGTCACAACCAAGACAAGGCCCAGTCACGTGAATAAATACATATTAAAAAAAAAAATAAAGATATAGGATCAGAAACATCAGCACTTAGACAGCAGGAGGAGCTGCAGGTCCAGGGGCCATCGCACAGGAGCAAGGGCAGGAAATGAGAAAAGGACCAAGAAAGGAGGGCTAAGGCATGAGTTTATGAAACAAGTGAGAAAAATAAGAGGCAAAGAAAAGTGACTCACAACAATCAGTGAAAGAAAGGCTCTCGAAAAGGCCCGAAGAAGCGACATCACTAAAATGTTGCACAAACGTTAGATCAGCACTGAAGTGGAAAGTGGTTGTGTGGACAATGGCCACTACACTTTCCAGAATTTGGTAGTGAAGGAAATGAAAGAGAAAAGGCCTCGTTCCTAAGGAACAGCCTTGTATTTGACACTGATTGGTACGACCCTTCTTTGAAAAAATATAATCCCTTCACCACTCATATCAAATGGCTGCTGAACAAGCAGACTTGAGGAAAAGTCTTACCATTGCGGAATCTGCCATGTCACCTGCTTCCTATGTGGCTTTACCTGCAGCCTAGGCTCTGGAACAAACACTGCACCATAGAGGACACTCTGCTTACATTAAAAGAAGACACAGGGGATGTTGTGCATGTGCCAAATACTTACTGTACTCTGACATTTTTTTCCCCAGAGAAATTGACTTTGCTTGGCGTGAACTCTCTGGTCATTTATAACGGCTTTTGCACTATATTCTATATTTTTTTAAAAGAAACCTCTTCCCAGAAAAGATAAGTAATGAAGTGTCAATCAAGGCTCTATTCCACAGAGAAATATGAGTGTGTTCCCAAACCTGGAGAGGCTAAGATTGAGTCATCTGGAGTCATCAATGCCAGTTAAGCCACTCTAGGCAAATGCCATTGTAACAGACTGTTGGTTGACTACCCAATATCCATTCTCCTTTTTCGCCTTGGTAACAGAGCCCCAGATTTCAGCTAGGCAGTGTTTCTTAGAATAAAATATTACATTTCCCATCCTCCCTTGCAGCAAAACATAGCCATACGACAAAGTTCTGGCCAATGAGATCTGAGCACAGGATGGGAACATCAAAGAAAGCTGATACGCTGGAAAAGCACCTTTCTGTTTTTGTCTTTTCCCCTTGTTCTGGCCTGTAACTCAGACATAATAACTGGAGATCCAGCAGCCATACTGCATCACGAAGATAGCTTAAACTGGAAGTCATGGACTTGGATAAAGGAACACAATTTAGTTTTCTGAGGATGACATGCCAGCCACAGACTACCTACTCCTGGACATCGTTTATATGAAATTGAATAAACTATCTTGTTTAAGCCATGGTATTGGGTTGCAGGAGCTTCTTTTGCTACTGAATCAATTCTTAACTGGTGTGGCTATTATATTAGATTCACTGGCTACTGGTTATTTATCACTTAAGCAAGTTCCCTAGTTCCCTAAAGTCTGTCTTTTGACCCACACTGCTCCTTACATATTCTAGCGCAAGAATGGGAAAGTATGAGAAATAAAATGTGAGAAAAGCTAGAAGCTTTGACGCTGTAGGAGGGATGCAATGAGGTCCTTTACCTCTTTAGCAAAGAGTTGACAAATGAGGATTACTGTCAATGAGATAACTCCACATATTCAAAGAGAAAAAGAATCCTGCAAGAAACATAAAGTACTTCACAATCTAAACCAGATCCAATTCCGGCTTCACAGACAATACATGGAAGTTCTGTATTCCATTTGTTGCCAGGTGGGGTCTCCTGTGAAACCACTCATCTCAGAAGCATCATCTGAATTGTTTGTAAATAACAAGCATTTGTTCACAGCTTAAACAAAAGGTTAAGATGAATCTAGAGTGAACAACTCAGAGAATGTATCAGGAAGTTCCCCAAAGTAACTCTGCTACCAAATTATAGTGAGAAAGTTTATGGGCACAGTGATGTCTGACACGGATGGAGTCGGGAAACCTTCTTAGTGGAAGCTAGCTAAACTAATGATGAGAACACAAAATGATGCCACTAAGCAGCCACCGGTTATCTGGAGACATGGCACACTTCAAGCTGGATCCTTTGAATGCTGCATACTAAGAGGAACTGAAAATTCTACAAAGAAAACATCAGGTCATCACAAGAAGATAATCACAGATAAAATTTACCATATGCCAGGCACTACGGGAAACACTTTATAGCCACTCTCTCATTAACCCAATACTGTTAGGTGCAATTGTTCTATCCATCTTACAGATTAAGAAGCTGAGATTCAGAGAAGTTAAGTGACTTGTTCAGAGTCTCATAACCACTAAGTGGTGGAACCGAGACAATTCAGATCTCCCTGATTCCAAAGCTTAATTTGTCTTTAACGAGAAAGCCATGAACTTTCTTTTCCTGCTATGGGAGAGAATTTGAAGGAGAAAAATGTTTCTAAAAGCAACAGTACCTATTTTTTCTTTTAAATACTTCATAAAACACATAGAAATTTTAAAACAACCAAAAAAAATTACTGAAAATAAACAGGGCTTCTCTTTTTTTGCATATTCATTCTTTAATTTGGATTCAAGAGCTCTAACATGTAAAAATCCAAACAGTTATGGTACTCACTTCTGATTTAAAAAGTAACCTACCCTAGGACACTTAAAGATTGGTACCTGAGAGTTTAAGGTGACTTGGATTCCAGGAGTCTGGGTAGAATTCTGTCATCCTCTAGAGTGACGCTTACCCAGCACCCCTCCATGCAAGATCACAAAGCCTGTGAGTCATAGCCTCTCCAAAGCCACTTGCTAAGCCTCAGAGCATTGAAGGGGCAGCCATTCCAACATGATTATCGTCACCTTGGGACAATGTACCGGCTTGTTCTCCACCCTTCTTCTAAAATGGGCTCTAGCTTTCCCTCTTTTCTTGTCTGACTGTTAAAAGACAGCTCTGTGATAGTGATAAAATGCTTGATTTACCAGAAACTTTTAAAATTTTTTCCCTCATAACACAATCTAAACATTTACAGAGCCAAAAATTTCAAAACCACAAACTCGTATTTATTATCATGTTGTAAGACTTAAACATATGTCTCTTGGAAACTGATAAAAGAGGCAGGAAGGAAAAGTAAACAAGTATATAAGTGATTTGAACATGATTAATAAACTTGACCTAATATGTACATACAGAACACTGCATTCATTGAAATACTGAATTTTATAAGTTCATATAGAACATTTATAAAATCGACCATATACTGTACCTTAGAAGAAGTGAAGTGAAGTGAAGTTGCTTAGTCATGTCCGACTCTGCAACCCCATGGACTGTAGCCTACCAGGCTTCTCCATCCATGGGATTTTCCAAGCAAGAGTACACCCCATTTCCTTCTCCAGAGGATCTTCCCAACCCAGGGATTGAACCCAGGTCTCCCGCATTGTAGGCAGATGCTTTACCATCTGAGGGAAAGTAGGGAAGTCCTTAGAAATTCTCAACAAATGTCTAAGGATTAAAATATTCAGACTCAGAAAGTTCTCTCCTCATAATGCATAGGCTAAAAATCAATAACAAAATAATAATAACAATTAGAAAATCACCATCTGCTTGGAAATTGAGAAAAATTCATAAATAAGGAATTATAATGGAAACAAGAAAATAACTGAACAATAATGAAAATACTATATGTCAATGTCTAGGTTTCTGCAAAAGCATTACTTACAGGGAAATATACAACACCATAAACATATATTGGAAAAGAAAAATGACTGAAAATTAATGTTAAGCACAATCAAATTAATCCAAGGAAATGGAATCATAATCAGTTCAGTTCAGTTCAGTTCAGTCGCTCAGTCGTGTCCGACTCTTTGCGACCCCATGAATGACAGCACGCCAGGCCTCCCTGTCCATCACCAACTCCCGGAGTACACTCAAACTCATGTCCATCGAGTCGGTGATGCAATCCAGCCATCTCATTCTCTGTCGTCCCTTTCTCCTCCCGCCTCCAACCCTTCCCAGCATTAGAGTCTTTTCTAGTGAGTCAACTCTTTGCATGAGGTGGCCAAAGTATTGCAATTTCAGCTTTAGCATCAGTCCCTCCAATGAACATCCAGGATTGATCTCCTTCAGAATGGACTGGTTGGATCTCCTTGCAGTACAAGGGACTCTCAAGAGTCCTCTCTAACACCACAGTTCAAAAGCATCAATTCTTCGACGATCAGCTTTCTTCACAGTCCAACTCTCGCATCCATACATGACCACTGGAAAAACCATAGCCTTGATTAGATGGACCTTGGTTGGCAAAGTAATGTCTCTGCTTTTTAATATACTATCTAGGTTGGTCATAACTTTCCTTCCAAGGAGTAAGTGTCTTTTAATTTCATGGCTGCAATCAGCATCCGCAGTGATTTTGGAGCCCCAAAAAATAAAGTCTGGAATCATAATAAAATCACAAATTAATAAACAAGAACACTCCAAAGAAAACAAGTATCAAGTCGTTGCAAGACGATAATCTCAGCATTCATTAAGAGCAGAATAAAGAACTACACCAACTTTCCCCACTGACAATAAACAAAAAAACCAGGACTCCCCTGGGAGCCCAGTGACTAAGACTCCATGCTCCCAATGCAGGACGGCTGGGTTCAATCCCTGATCAGGGATCAGGATCCCACATGCTACAACTAAGAGTTCATGTACCACAACTGAAGATCCTGCATGCCACAGCTAAGACCCAACACAACCAAATAATTAATTTACAAAATTATTTTTGTAAAAAATTATAAACGGAAAGTAATCTTTAAAGTTATACTATTTTTTAAAAAGAAACAATAAATGTCTTAAACAACCTAACTTTGCACCTCAAGGAACTAGGGGAGAAAAGGAACAAAGCCCAGAGTTAGTAGACGAAAGCAAATAAAGATCAGGGGGGAGTAAATGAAATAGAGACTGAAAAGACAATAGAGAAGATTAATGAAACAGTCAATTTTTTGAAAAGATAAACAAAATTAACCTTTAGCTAGGCTAAACAAGAAAAAAAGAGAGGATTAAAATAAAATTAGAAAGCAGAGACATTATAACTAATACCACAGAAATACACAGAATCCTAAGAGACTACTATGAACAATTATATGACAACAAATTGGACCTAGAAGAAATCGTTACACTCCTAGAAACACATAAGACTGAACCATAAAGAAATAAAAAAATCTGAACAAGCTGATTAATGTTAAGAAGATTGAATTACTAATCAAAAATTTCCCAACAGAAACAAAAGGCTCAGGACAAGGTAGCAACACTGGTGAATTCTACCAAATGTTAAAGAAAAATTAATACCAATCTTTCTCAAACTCTTCCAAACAACTGAAGAGGAAGGGACATCTTCAACTCATTTTACAAGGTGAGTATTACTGTGATACCAAAACTAGACAAGGACACTATAAAAAAGGGAAAATTATAGGCCAATAAACCCAATGGACATTGTTGCTGTTCAGTTGCTCAGTCGGGTCTGACTCTTTATGACCCCATGCTTCCCTGTAGCACGCCAGGCTTCCCTGTCCTTCACTATCTCCTGGAGCTTGCTCAAACTCATGTCCATCGAGTTGGTGATGCCATCCAACCATCTCATCCTCTGTCATCCCCTTCTCCTCCTGCCTTCAATCTTTCCCAGCATCAAGGTCTTTTCTAATGAGTTGGCTCTTCACATTAGGTGGCTAAAGTATTGGAGCTTCAGCTTCAGTACTTCCAATGAATACTCAGCGTTGATTTCCTTCAGGATTGACTGGTTTGACCTCCTTTCAGTCCAAGAGACTCTCAAGAGTCTTCTCCAGCACCACGGTTCGAAAGCATCAATTCTTTAGTGCTCAGCATTCTTTATAATCCAACTCTCTCATCTGAACATGACTACTGGAAAAACCATAGCTTTGACTAGATGGATCTTTGTAGGTGGTGATGTCTCTGCTTTTGAATACACTATCTAGGTTTGTCATAGCTTTTCTTACAAGGAGCAAGCATTTTTTCATTTCCTGGCTTCAGTCACTTAATTCAGATGACCATTATATCTATTACTATGGGTAAGAAGAATTCCTTAGAAGAAATGGAGTAGCCCTTATAGTCAACAAAGGAGTCCAAAAATGCAGTATTTGGGTGCAATCTCAAAAAATCAAAAGCAACAGAATAATCTTGGTTTGTTTCCAAGGCAAACCATACAATATCACAGTAATCCAAGTCTATGCCCCAACCACTAATGCCAAAGAAGCTGAAGTGAAATAGTTCTATGAAGACCTACAAGACCTTCTAGAACTATCACCAAAAACAGATATCCTTTTCATAGGGGCCTGGAAGGCAAAAGTAGGAAGTCAAGAGATACCTGGAGTAACCGGCAAATTTGGCCTTGGAGTACAGAATGAAACAGGGCAAAGGCTAATAGAGTTTTGCCAAGAGAACACACTGGTCATAGCAAACACCCTCTTCCAATAACACAAGAGAAGACTCCACACATGGACATCACCAGATGGTCAATACCAAAATCATGTTGATTATATTCTTTGCAACCAAAGATGGAGAAGTTCTATATAAACAAGACCAGGAGCTGACTGTGGCTCCGATCATGAACTCCTTATGGCAAAATTCAGACTTAAATTGAAGAAAGTAAGGAAAACCACGAGGCCATTCAGGTATGACCTAAATCAAAACCCTTATGATTATACAGTGGAAGTGACAAATGGATTCAAGGGGTTAGATCTGATAGCTGCTGCTGATGCCAAGTCACTTCAGTCGTGTCCGACTCTGTGTGACCCCACAGACGGAAGCCCACCAGGCTCCCCCATCCCTGGGATCCTCCAGACAAGAACACTGGAGTGGGTTGCTATTTCCCTCTCCAATGTGTGAAAGTGAAAAGTGAAAGTGAAGTTGCTCAGTCGTGTCCAACCCTTAGCAACCCCACGGACTGCAGCCTACCAGGCTCCTCCATCCATGGGACTTTCCAGGCAAGAGTACTGGAGTGGCTTGCCATTGCCTTCTACAGAGTGCCTAAAGAACTATGGACAGAGGTTCGTAGCATTATACAGGAAGCAGTGATCAAAACCACCCCCAAGAAGAAGAAATGCAAAAAGGCAAAGTGGTTGTCTGAGGAGGCCTTATCAATAGTTGAGAAAAGAAGAGAAGCAAAAGGCAAAGGAGAACAAGAACACTATACCCGACGGACATGGTGGCCAAAAAAAAGAAAAACCTCAACAAAATATTAGCAAACCAAGTTCAACAATACATTAAGAGGATCAAGAATTTCCCTGGCAGTCCAGTGGTTAAGATTTCACCTTTCAAAGCAGGGGTATGGGTTCAATCCCTGGTTGTGGAGCTAAAATCCCACATTTCTCACAGTCAAAAAAAAAATAAAAATAAAACATAAAACAGAAGCAGTGCTGTAACAAATTAAATAAAGACTTTTTAAAAAATAGGATCATATGTCATGATCAAGTGGGATTTATCCCCAGGATGCTAAGATTTATTCCTGGGATGCACAACTTAGCCGGTGTCATAAACCACATTAACAAAATGAAGGATAAAAAGACATATTATCTCAATAAATGCAGACAAAGCACCCATTCATGATAAAAGCTCTCAATAAGCTGGATATAGAGGGAATATACCTCAGCACAATAAGGACCATATATGACAAGCCCACAGCTAACATCATACTCAACAGTGAAAAGCTGAAAGCTTTCCCTCTGAGAGGTGGAACAAAATAAGGATACTCATTCTCAGCACTTTTATTTAACATAGTACCAGAAGCCCTAGCTGGAGCAATTAGGCCAGAAAAACAAAAGACATACAAATCAGAAAAGAAGTAAAACTATCTATATTTGCAGATGACATGATATTATATATAAAAAGTCTTAAAGACACTGCCAAAACAACCAGTTAAAATTAATGAACAAATTCAGTAATGTTGCAGGATATAAAATTAATGTAAAAAACAGTTGCATTTCTATAATAGCAGAATAATCAGAAAGAGAAATTAAGAAAACAGTCCAATTTATAATTGCATCAAAAAGATAAACTATCCAGGAATAAATTTAACTAGGGAGGTGAGAAATCTGTACACTGAAAACTATAAAACACTGATGAAGGAAATTAAAGGTACAAATAAATAGAAAGATATCCCACACCAAAGAATTAGAAGAATTAATACTGTTGAAATGTCCATACTACCCAAAGCAGTCTACAGACTCAGTGCAATTTCTATCAAAATTCCAATGGCATTTTTCACATAACTAGAACACACAATCCGAAAATTTGTATGGAACCACGAAATATCCCAAATAGCCAAAGAAATCTCGAGAAAAAGCAACAAGACTTGTGGCATCACACTTCCTGATATGAAACTATTACAAAACTATCTCTCATGCATTGGAGAAGGAAATGGCAACCCACTCCAATGTTCTTGCCTGGAGAATCCCAGGGACAGAGGAGCCTGGTGGGCTGCCGTCTATGGGGTTGCACAGAGTCAGACACGACTGAAGCGACTTAGCAGCAGCAGCAGCATCGTAATCAAAACAATATGGTACTGGCATAAAAACAAACACATAGATCAGTGGGGGTCAGAATTGAGAGTCCAGAAATCCATACATACATGGCAGATTAATTTACAACAAAAGAGTCGAGAATATACAGTGAGGAAAGGATAATCTATTCCATAAATGGTGTTGGGAAAACTGGGGAGCCAAATACAAAAAAAAAAGGAAACGAACCCCTATCTTACACCATACCCAAAAATTAACTCAAAATGGATTGATGACTTGAATGTAAGTTCTATACCATGTAGCTCCTAGAAGAAAACATGGGCAGTAAGTTCCTTGACATCTGTCTTGGTGTGACTTTTTGAACTTGACACCAAAAACAAAGGCAGCAAGAGCAAAAGTGAACAAGTGGGACCACATCAAACTAAAAAGCATCTACACAGAGCAAAGGAAATGAGCAACAAAATGAAAAGACAGCCTACTAAATGGGGAAAAAAATATGCAAAGCATCTCTCTGCAAAGGCTCAATATCCAAAATATATAGAGCTCAAAAAACTACCAAACACATCTGATTAAAAGATGGACAGAGGAAATGAACAGACATTTATCCAAAGAAGACATACAGATGGCCAACATGAAAAGATGATCAACATCACTTATCAGGGAAATGCAAATCAAAGCCACAATGAAATGTCACACATTTTAGAACGTCTGTTCTCAAAAAGATTAGAGAGAACAAGTTTTGGTGAGGATATGGAGAAAACAGAACACTTGTGCTTTGCTGGTAGGAATATAAACTGATGTAGCCACTGTGGAAAACCGTATAGAGTTTCCTTAAAAATAAATAAATAACTACCACATGATCCAACAGCTCCACTTCTGGGTATTTATCTGAAGAAAATGAAACACTCATCTCAAAGACATATCTGCACCTCCACATTCATTGCAGCATTGTTTACACTAGCCAAGACACGGAAACAACCAAAGTGTCCATGAATGGATAAAGAAAACGGAGTGTATATATACAGAGGATTTTTCTTCAGCCATAAAAAAGAAAGAAATTCTACCATTTGCGACCACATAGATGGACCTTGAGGGCATTATGCTAAGTTAAATAGGTCATACAGAAAAATTCAAATTCCATATGCTGTCACTTACAGGTGGAATCTAAGAAAAACTGAACTCATAAAAACACAGAACAGACTGGTGATTGCCAGAGGACAGGAGTGGGATGTCGTGGGGTCAGGGAACCAGTGAAGGTGGTAGAAAGGTACAAGCATCCAGTTATAAAGTTCTGAGGATGTAATAAAGAAGTCCATACTGTACTGTATAACTGAATGTTGCTACAAGTTCTCATCACAGGGAAAAACAATTTTTAACTGTGAGAAGATGGATGTTAATTAAATTTGGTACACTGATCATTTCATAATATATGCCTACATCAGATTACTATGTTATACACCTCAAATTAATACAATGTTATATGACAACTACATCTCAATTAAACTGGTGAAAAAAATACTGAGTGTATTTAATCACCACAGAAAAAATGAATAGGAAAGCAAGTTCTCCTTTGGGTTCTCTGCAAACACGCGTGTCCCATGCTGGCCCCACTGTTTCACCCAGCAACCTTTTGCTCTACTAATAGCCTTGGGACCATTCGCTTGGACAGGAAATTTAGTGGAGTGTCATACTTCAAATGAGAAGAGAGGTCCTCAACATAAAAATGACCTTTGCAAGGAACTGTATCAGTTTCTCCATGCTACTCTTCTTGTTCCAAAATAAAGACATGAAGATAAATGAGGTACTAAGTATGCAACTGCTGTGTTTACAGTGCATAACCAAGAAGGATCTATTGTACAGCACGTAGAACTCTACTCAGTATTATGTGGCAGCTGGCTGAGAGGGGAGGATACATGAATATGTGTGGCTGAGTCCCCTCACTGTTCACCTGAAACTATCACAACGTTGTTAATCGGCTATACTCTAATACAAAATTAAAAGTTTTTTTAAAAAGATAAATGAGGTTAAAAAAATTTGTATAAATTTTCTCTGGAGTATTTAAAATTTTATCTGGTCTTAACACATTTTAATACAGATGAATTCATCAAATATGGAACTATGTTTGATATAGGAATAGAGAGGGATGGAAGACAGAAACAAAATCAGAGTTATCTAGCAGAAGGCCAGTTCACTCTTGTCAATGTCCAGGAGCAATCAGACCAAAAAATACTGACTCACACTAACTGAAAATGTACAGAAGACCTGAGGAAGGTATCTGGCTGGTACTGTATTAATTTAAAGTGAGAAATAGAAATGTCACACAGATTGGAATTATTCAGGTTGGCATAACAATCTCTTTTTCTCCCTGTAGTCAGGGAAAACCAACTGGTAATCAGAACCCACTCATTACCATGAGAAATCACTGTGAAATACTCAGAAATATTTAAAATCTGTATCTTTTCTGCATTCTCTCTATATATGAGTAGACCTTCACTGGAAGCAGAAAATTGCTGTAGGGACATGGAATCAGAGAAGGGGCAATCAGATAAAGCTCATGTTCTAACAATCAGGCCACAACAGAGACCCTAGAGAAACTCTTGGCCTCTGAGACTGGAATTTCCAGAAGTCTGATGGTAAATTTTCCCACTCCCAGAGACAGAGCTGTTATGGGATAAAAGAGATCCTTGGTGGTTCTGTTTTTCCTATGCTTCCCACATTGACTAAACCCTCTTCTTTAGACACATTATTTCTTCAAATAAGTGCATACTAGGTTACAGTCTTGCAAGCCTGGACACTAGGCTTTCTCTTCTATGAGACTTTTCACATCTCTCTTTGGTTCCATTAGCACTGACCTTGCAGGGTAACTCTACTGCCCTCACTTCTTGGTTCTAGGAGACATACTCCAGCCCCTAAGAACCAACCATCTTGACATCAGCTTGTGAAAGACACACACCTGGTTCTGAAATACAGGTTCAAAACTGATTTCTGCGTTGACATTCCTAGATCTTTACTAATTGTGTCAGTTTCCCTTCTAGACGAACAAATCCTGATG
This sequence comes from Moschus berezovskii, assembly GCF_049115385.1. Classification (NCBI taxonomy): domain Eukaryota; kingdom Metazoa; phylum Chordata; class Mammalia; order Artiodactyla; family Moschidae; genus Moschus; species Moschus berezovskii. The sequence goes on along the minus strand of NC_142480.1, from coordinate 25,765,093 downwards.
GCTTGAAACAAAAAAAAATCTTGATATTTATCTAACAAAAAACATGGTTTGCCCATTCATCAGAAATTGCTTTTTTACCATTGCATTTTGTTCCCATTTTCAAATAGGCATTGTTCAATATGCATGTCCTGAAAATATTCTTAATAACTTACATTATAGGCCCATAGGTTCATATATAACTTCACTGTAACTCAGGTCTTGCTATCTCCTCATCTTCAAGCTTTTTAAATGGAATTCTATTCAAACCGAACTAATAGTGAACCATGTAGAATCACTGAAAAATTACTTGGTGTCATGTTAAGATGGCAGACTGAATTTTTGTCCCTTGGTACCTAACAGAATGAGAAAAAAATCATAAAAGCCAAAAAATTTCCATAACAGTAGCCAAATTACAAAAGGGATCATAATCTAAGTTAATAAGTTTCAACAGGACACATTTTAGAACAAAGAGAAAGGGCTAAGGACAAACCCTTTTCTGAACAACCCCTCATCCTTTCCCCCAAGGATTAAAACTGTTGATTTTAACAAAATATTGAGAATTCTCACTAATGCCCACAGACCTGGAGAGTAGCAAGCAGAGTGGTTAGCATTTCCTTTGTCCTCTCCTGACAGGAACCATTGCTAAGAGAAACATGAAATGGAGAAAATGAGTGACAAGGCAGACCTGAGCCAAAGCAAGCACTCTGGAGCAACAGGCACTGCTGAGGTGTTCAACACCCCTCAAACAATGTGTAGTGGAGCCGTAGGGAATGCACGGGAAAAGTCTCTGGAAGGGGCCAAGAGAGTCTAATAAAGACTGCTGAACTCTGAGATGAGCTCTCTTTCCTTTATCCTCCGCCTCCCACCTAAGCCCAAGATCCTGCTATATTCTCACACTATGAAAAAGTAGAAACTCAGTCTCATACTGTAATTTAAGAGGAGAAAGAAATTGGCTTGCAATATTGTAGGGATAAAGTTAAAAACTCATCCAAACTATATCAAACAGAAAATCTAGACAAAGTTGCCCTAACACGAGCAAGATATAAAGTAAGCAAACAAAAATAAGCCAGTACGGAAACTATACATACAAATAGAACAAAACAAACCAAAAGCAAGGGCATTGGACCCTTAATCTTATCACCCCTGTCACCAGCCACCCAGTCTTACTTCTGGGCAGCAGCGGTGGTTTAGTTGCTCAGTCGTGTCCAATTCTTTGTGACTCCGTGACCTCTAGGCTCCTCTATCCACGGGGTTTTCTAGGCAAGAATGCTGGAGTGCATTACCATTTCCTTCTCCAGGGCATTTTCCCGACCCAGGGATTAAACCCATATCTCCTGTGTCTCCTGCATCACAGGCAGATTCTTTAACCACTGAGTTATCAGGGAAGCCCAAGCACTGGACCCTAGGACAACTAAATAAGAATTTTTTAAATCAAGAATTCAAGGACAAAATAATGACAGTTGGGGTGAAAAGGTAGATTAGAAAAACTAATTAAGAACTGAAGCAACATTATTATAAAATGAATACAAAAATGAGAAAAATCCAGGAATTGATTAAGTACTCCTGAAAATTCATTACCAACATATAAGAATGACTTGGAGAAGGGAATGGCAGCCCACTCTAGTATTGTTGCCTGGAGAATCCCATGGACAAAGGAGCCTGGTGGGCTACAGTCCATGGAGTCGCAAAGAGTCCAGACACAACTGAGTCAAACGAGGAGGAGGAAGAATGACTAGAGATACGTGCAGTAAAAGCAGAGGAAAAGACAAATATAAAGAAATTAACGAGAACATATGTGGAAGACATAGAAAAAGACCTTCCAACGTAGGATAATCAGGATTCCTGAAGTATATCCCTCCTCCCCCAATGAAACAGAAGACATGTTCAAAGACATAAGAGCATTCTCCTGAAATGAAAAACTAAAGCTGCAGATTGTGTTCTGGGAATACGTGATACAGTAAGTTCAAAATTGAGACAAATCCTAGTTACATTATTGAACTCCAAGGATTAAAACAAATGAAAGAATTATTCATCATCCAAACACCCAAATCAAAATCACCTAAAGAAGAAAGGGGAAAAAAATTGGTTTTCTTCAGAAGACACTGCCAGAAGACACTGACGCAGTGTCTGCAACATTCTAATGGAAAGAAAGTGTGGCTCAGATTATGTCTGGCCATAGTTCATCTGGGTACAGTGGGAAGATACTGGCACACATGAAACATACAAGTAGCTTCTTGAAAAACTTTATGATTGTGAAATCCAACCAATTAAGACATGCAACAAAATAATTAATTCAAAAATAAAGAAATCATGTTAAGAAGGTCAAACGGTGAACACTGAATGCATTAAAAATTGATTCAGTACCACTCCAGAAATTAGGAATACTCTTTGCCAACCAAGGTCCGTCTAATCAAGGCTATGGTTTTTCCCGTGGTCATGTATGGATGTGAGAGTTGGACTGTGAAGAGAGCTGATCACCGAAGAATTGATGCTTTTGAACTGTGGTGCTGGAGAAGACTCTTGAGAGTCCCTTGGACTGCAAGGAGATCCAACCAGTCCATTCTAAAGGAGATCGGTCCTGGGTGTTCACTGGAAGGACTGATGCTAAAGCTGAAGCTCCAATACTTTGGCCACCTCATGCAAAGAGTTGACTCACTGGAAAAGACTCTGGTGCTGGGAGGGATTGGGGGCAGGAGGAGACAGGGATGACAGGATGAGATGGCTGGTTGGCATCACCGACTCGATGGACATGAGTTTGAGTGAACTCCGGGAGTTGGCGATGGACAGGGAGGCCTGGCGTGCTGTGATTCATGGGGTCGCAAAGAGTAGGTCACGACTGAGTGACTGAACTGAACTGAAGATAATGTGAATGTTGTAAACCTGTAATATAAAAAATAATATACGAGAGGTACAGGAGAAGAGATGAAGAGAAGAATAGGAGTGCCAATGTCCTCATCTTTCAAAGGTGGATACTGTCTATGTTGAAACCCTAGGTAAATCACTATGATTTTCTTTAATTATTTTTAAACCTTAGAAGGACCTTTTAGTAAATAGCAGCTCTTCTGGAAACAATCTAAGTGTTCATCAACAGATGAATGGATAAAGAAAATGTGGTCGATGAATATACACATACAGGGAATTCCCTGGTGGTCCAGTGATTAGGGCTCGATACTTTCACTTCAGGGGGCCCAGGTTCAATCCCTGGTTAGAGAACTAAGATCCCATGAGCTTCGTGGAATGGCCAAAAAGATAAACTTCAAATAAATAAACAAATAAACACATACATACACACAAAATGGAATACTACTCAGCCATTAAAAAGATAGAATCTTGCCATTTGCAACAACATGGTTGGACCTTTAAGAGTATAAGTGAAATAAATCAGACAAGTATCATATGATTTCATTTACATGTGGAATATAAAAAATAAGCAAACCAAACCAAAGAAAACACAGATACAGAGAACAGATTAGTGGTTACCAGAAGGAAAGAGGGGTGGGGGAAAGTGAAATGCGTAAAGGGGGTAACTATATTGTGAGAAATGGAAACTAAACTTTCGGCAATGAGTATGCTGCTATGTATACAGAAGTAGAAACATAATGTTGTTCATGATGTTAGAAACCAAAGCTATCTCATAAAAAAAAAAAAAGTTCTCTTGTGATAGAAAAAAGTTATTATTCAACATTTTTTTAGTTTTACTTGCTTATTTTTCTTCTGTTAAAGTCAGTAAACTTAAACTAAGTATTTTTTAACAGTGTACATACTATGATTCCAATTTTTAAAGTTTTTTTTTTAACATTTTCTGTAAATTTTCAAACAACCCCAAACCATCATATACCTATTATCTAACTTCACAGTTATTATCATTTTTACCTTTTTTTTTTCTCTCTGTCTCTCACATACACACACAGAGAAATATTTGCAGTTTGCCAACTAAAGAACAGTAACATCTAGAAAGTAGAATTTGGGATGATTTAAATTTTATTCTTGTATTTTCTGCCCTGTTGAGTTCTTTATTAAGAGCCTATAATATCACAAGAAATAGAAATGATATCTTTTCCTCCTTCCTACCCACCCCCACCCACCCCCATGCCTTTCCAAAATAACTGGAAGCAAATAAGCCAGATCACTAACATTGATTGGTATGGTAAAAATGTACATAATTATTTTTATCTTTTCTGTTTTTTATTTCCAAAATCAGGAACACTATTAGAGAGAGCAATGAGAAGATACACCATACAAATTGGCAGATTCCCAGTAGACATTCTTATCCTCCCCTCAAATCGTTTTCAATCTTGCTACAAAGCCTCAGGGTTAAAATGTCCTCCCCTCTCTGTTTTGGAGAAGAGCTGTATCTGGACTACCTTATTCAAGCTTCATAACAACCCTCAAAGGTTGATATTCTTGTGATTACAACTTCATAGATGAGGAAACCAAAGCATAAAAAAATTAAGTAACTTGTCCACTAGTAACCACTGGAGATGGACTTCAGACTCAGGTGGAGAAGCAATTCCTGAGGCCCAGATCCTCCTCATCCCCTCCTTTTTGCTTGGAGATAAGGAAGTCTAGGGTTTTCTTTTTTGCTAGATCGCTTCGTGTCCAACTCTTTGCAACCCCATGGACTATAGCCCTCCAGGCTCCTCTGTCCGTAGGATTCTCCAGGCAAGAATACTGGAGTGGGTTGCCATGCCTTCCTCTAGGCAATCTTCCTGATCCAGGGATTGAACCCACGTCTCTTATGTCTTCTGCATTGGCAGGTAAATTCTTTACCACTAGCGCTACCTGGGAAGTTTTGGAGTCTGACCTGAGTGTTAATCCTAACCATTTCTAGCTTAGTTGCTTAATTTCTCAAAGCCTCAGTTTATTCCTTTGTAAAACTGGGGAAAGCAAAGGTCTTCATTCACTGGTCATTGGGAGCTTCAAGAGAGGTAAAATACGTAAGGCATTTCACAAGTTCCCAACACAGACGTCCTAAATAAATGTTAATTACAGTCTACATCAAAGTAACAAGATAGTTAATACCTCTCTCAACAGTCACTTGTTCATAGAGCCCTGATATATTTGATGTCCTGGGCTGCCTCCATGTGAGCATCAGGCTGCTTAGAAGGTGAGATCCCCCCACTGAATTGGGTGGAAGGGGTACTGCCTTCACCTCTGTTTTGATTTGGATTTTACCAAACAGAGCAGCCTCTCCAGACCAGCAGAACAGACCTACACACACTGGCTCTGTGAAGGGTCTCGGAGAGACAGAGCCTGCCACTTTGAAAGACGTTTGTTTTATATTGAAAATGGGACCCAAGAAAACTCAGAACATGTAAGACCTAAACAAGCCAAGCTTGCACAGCCATTCCTTCTCTGAGCACAACTTCCCAACCAGCTCGTGAACTGTCCCAGGATGCCTGATATTCATCCTTGAGGCTCATGGCCGCTGGCCCAGAATGTCAGTTTCGTGCCAGGATATCATAAATATCACGGTTATTTATCAGTACTTCAATGTGGGATGGGTTGGGAAGCAACAGAGTTCAGTACTACTTGTCCAAGGGTTGTTTAAGAACTATTGACTGTGATTTAGAATCCCGATGCTAATCCTTCAATTAAAATTCCTGGACTGTAAACCATCCCGGTCACAGTGTTCGTCTCTCTGACTTGGGAGTCTGTCAAGCAATATTTGCCACTCTCCCAGGGACTGCAGCGGGAACCAAGAAATGGGGGCCCTAATTAGACCCCCAGTATTATTTAGCTTATCCCACAAAGGATACTTTGACACAAACCTGTGACTCTGACTTATCTGGCAATCTCCAGCTATACCGCAATCAGCTGCCCCCACAAACTGACAGAGATGGCCAGAAGCCACCGCATTTTAAAAACACACCTTAATGAAAAATCGCTTTTCCATCAGATCCACCCCATTTGAATAGAAAAACAAAACACTTTGTCGCTTCTAATAAGTACAGAGAGCCTGACAAGGTAATGACTTTTTTCTCCCCCGGCATGAATCGCAAATATAATAATGTCTAAATACGATTTTTATCGTTAGACATCCCGTTATGGAGCAAAAACTGAATTCTTGGACTATGCACTGTGGGTCTGTCTCTCAGTCACTTTCTTAGAAATAAAGACGAGTGGGATATGTGAAGGAACCGGACTCCTGCCTGCGATGGTTTATGACAGATGACGATATATGATGAGAATACAAAACCCTGATGATAATAGGTTTATTTATCGATTGTGAATAAAATTCATGAAGTGTGAAGCTGAAAACTGCACTGGAGGGAATTGGGCAGGGAGGCCGTCAGGAAACGTGTGCAAGACACAGAAATGGAGCGAGGAGCTGCCTGATGGAGGCCAGGGTGGCCATGGAGACGGGGGCTGGGGTGGAATGTGGATGCCGCTGCCGACGGGCCCGAGTCCTTGGGCAGAAGACACGGTCCTCTTTCTGCTTCCACCCTCCTCACCAGCACATTAGGCTTGTGAGAGGTGGGGGGAAAAGAAAGGCACGGGAACTCAGAAGGCTGAGGTTCCAGAACCAGCTTGGCCACTAACAAGCTGTGTGACCTTGGGCAAGAGTTTGAATCCCTAATGGCCTCTCTTTTCTTTCTCTGTAAAAGAGGATAACTTATTCACTGAGCAAACACCCCAGTGCACAGTGTTGAGCCTGGTAAAGGCCAAGATGAGAAAAGTGAGGCTGCTGTATTGATTGGAAGTCCAGCTCTGTAAACAACTCCAGTATAGACCAGTCCAGTGCAATGAAATACATAGCCAACTCAACTGTGTCTTAGCATTCCCAGCCTTTAAAAGTCTAAATTCTATACTTTAAACTACAAAATAGTCTTTTCCTTGCCCTTGAGAAGCTCCCAGTGAAAATGGGCTAAAAGGCCAGCAAAATATGAGAGGCTTTTCAACTCCCAGGCAATGTCTCGGAAGGCCAGGAAGACAGGACTGCAGACCTGGGAAGTCGTTTGCATATTGCTGGGTGATTTACATACCAGAGAGAGCCCGCAGTCCCAGAAGGGCCTTCCCTTGCTGGCTCCCTCACCAGATACTGCTGAGACAGCTCAAAAGCCCACAGAAGGGTTGTGCCCAGTGAACATGGGAATTTGCATACCATCATCTCACAAGACAAGACCCAGAAGGAAAGCACCACTTTGTTTTCTCTTCCTGCAGCCCCCAGAAGCAAGCTCACAGGAAGCCCTTAATGACAGAACTTCCTGAGAAGTAGTTTCCAGAGAGTCATGGGCAGGTAGGTAGATAATTATGGCTCCAATTTAGGTTAGTGACAATAAAGTCTTGAAGCAGACAGCATCTGGAAGTCTTGTTGAGATTTCATTAAAAAAAAAAAAAAGTACCTGTATTTGTTTTCTATTTCTGCCTAAGAAATTGGCACTTATTTAGCTGCTTAAAATAGCACAGTTTTGTCATCTCAGTGCTCCATGTATCAGGAGACCAAGTGTGGGTTAGCTGGGTCCTCTGTCCAGGGTCTCATCAGGCTGAAACAGAGATGTCAGCCAGGGCTGCAGTCTTGTCAGAGCTGTGGGCTCCTTTTCTAAGCTCACTGGTTGTTAGTAGAATTCAGTTCTTTATGGATGTATGACTGTGAACCTCAGCCCCTAGAGGCCAGCCACAGGTGACTTGCCATGTCACCCTCTCTCTGATACGGCAGGTTGCTTTTTCAAGACCAGCAAGACAATCTGACTACTTCTGTCTCTGATATTTAGACTCATTTTTAAGGGCTCACCTAATTGTCATGCCCACTTCGAGTAGCTAGCTCCCTTTTGATTCAAGTCAACCAATCGGGGACTTTAATTATGTCCATTAAATCCCTTCACCTTTGCCATATAAGGTAACAGAATCATGGGAGTAATAGTTCATCATCTTTGCTGTGTTTTGTTGGTCAAAAGTAAGTTAGCTTTTTGCCCACACTCAAGGGGAAAGGGTTACACATAGGCATGGTCATTGGGGGTCATCTTAGAATTCTCCCACCAAGAATCTGACTTTGTATTCTTTGGCATGATTTGGTTTACTTATGTTGGGCTCATTGAATAGGATTGTCTCCCTTTTAAAAAATATTTATTTATTTGGCTGTACCAGATCTCAGTTGTGGTACGTAGGGTCTTTATTTGCAGCCTGCAGGATTTTTAGATGTGGCATGGAACTCTTAGTTGCAGCATATGGGATCTAGTTCCCTGACCAGGGATTGAACCTGGGCCCCCTGCATTGGAAGCTTGAAGTCTTAGCCATTGGGCGACCAGGAAAGTCTTAGGACTTTCTGCTTTTGCTGGAGAGAAATCTACCAGAAACAAGTCTCTCTGCTCCATCAGTACTATGCCCAGATTCTGTTATTACTTCTCCAAAGACTAGAAACAAGAGGTGACCGGAAGTTTTTACCCCTGTACCCTGGCAACTGCTTACTCCTTCTACTGTGTTCTCTCAGGAAAAGAAGTCAACAGGTACAATACAGAGATCCCACAACCAGCTCAAAAACCCCATGGATCACATGAAATTACCCTGGAGAAGGTCACCTCGCACACGGAGATTATCTATTGAAACTCTGCACCCCAAGCAGAGTTGTGTCCGTGGAGAGATCACAGAGAAGGCTCAGCCCCTAATACATGGCAAAGGCAGAGCCAACCATCAAATAGACAAGTTCCTCTTATTTCAAAGAAAACTACTTCTCTCCTCCCATGTGTGGCTTCACCAAGCTACCAGTATCGCAGATCAGTAAGCTTCTGGACCTCACTCCACACTCTAGCAATGAGGGATTTAACTTCTCACTGTTATTTTCTCAACAGGAAAGAGCTTTGGGGTTAATGTGAGCAACGATGTTTTCACAAAAACCATTTTGTTTCTGCCCTCATTCCTGGCATTTCTCCACGCACCTGCCCCTCCTCCCCCAACCCTTCTCCCTAGTACTTCCGGCTCTTTTTCTGTCCCTCCTCCTGCCTTGCTGGATGGTGTTCAGCCATCACTTCAACCCATTCCCCAGGCTTTCTGTCATCACTCCCTGGGCCTGCCGCCAACCCTCCCCTCAGTCTGTGATATATTGATTTTCTGAAAGGAGAAGCCCTTTGCACTAATGAAGAGATGGTGCCAAATCACCCAGCAAGATTGAAAGAGGATACCCTTCATAAGGAAAGGAAAAAAGAGGGAAAAAACAACAAGTCAGGGGATCAAAGAAATGCATCAGGTCCACTCAAAGACAAGGGAGACATCGACTGAATTTCTATAAAATAAAACTAACTCTTTAGACCGAGACTGAATCTGACCTTGGGTGGGGAGAAATCAAGACCTAACACTGCCAAGTCAAAGGAGGTATTGATTGCATTACAAAGACCACACTGTTGGAGGATCCGTTTCCATGGGCTCCAGAGCCCCAGAGCCGGCACAACATTAACACCTCTCTAGGAGGGATCCTCAGCACGCGGTAGCTATCCGGGGTCCATTTCTTAGAAAGTGAGTCAAATGAGTCTGGGTTGGAATCCTAGCTCACTTACTTCCTGACTATACAATCCTTATCAAATCACTCATTGGCTGTGTACGCAGAGCCTCGCTTTATAAAATGGAAGCCATGTACCCACACACAGCTGCTGTTGTGAAGATCATATTAGATGCATGGTCTGTGATAAGATTAGCCTGGCATGTCATAAATGCTCAATCAATATTGTTGTTAACACTCCTCGGATCCAGGAACAAATACCCGCACCAGCATCATGCCGTTCAGATTTACCCTCCTGTGTCACTTCAATGTTCTGACTAGACTGGCTTCTTTGTTTTGTTTTAATTCATGAGAGAGAAGAGTATTTGTTTTTCCCCTAAATTAAGAGTTCCTGGACCTTAAACATTAAAATGATCATTTGAGGAAGGAGCCATGGAAACGATTGAGGCATCTGCCCCCAGACTGAGGGTCTTCTAAGTGGTTTTCCTTGGAGACTAAGTTCTGTAGAAGCATGCTGCAACAGAAGCCCAGAGGAAAGCCTGGGCTTTCTTCCCTGTGTTTGTATAACTGATACCCCCACCCCAAGAAGGACGAAAGAAACAGGAACGTCAGAGGAGTGGCAGCAGCTTTCTTGGAACTAGAGTGAATCAGATCCCATCCACGAGTTCATTAGGAAACTTGAAAAAACACTGGCTTGGGACTTCCCTAGCCATCCAGTGGTTAAGACTTCTCCTTTGAATGTAGGGGGCTCAGGTTCAATCCCTGGTAGGGGAGCTGAGATCCCACATGCCTCACAGCCAAAAAACCAAAACATGAAACAGAAGCAATGTTATAGCAAATTCAATAAAAATTTTTAAAATAAACTAACATTCAGTTCAGTTCAGTTGCTCAGTCGTGTCCAGCTCTTTGCGACCCCATGAATCACAGCATGGAGAAGACTCTTGAGAGTCCCTTGGACTGCAAGGAGATCCAACCAGTCCATTCTAAAGGAGATCAGTCTTGGGTGTTCATTGGAAGGACTGATGCTAAAGCTGAAACTCCAATACTTTGGCCACCTCATGCGAAGAGTTGACTCACTGGAAAAGACTCTGATGCTGGGAGGGATTGAGGGCAGGAGAAGAAGGGGACGACAGAGAATGAGATGGCTGGATGACATCACCGACTTGGTGGACATGAGTTTGCGTGAACTCCGGGAGCATTACACACACACAATAAGACACTGGCTCAACAAAAAGTATCAAGAGACAAAAGGGGCCATTTCTAATTTAAAAATAAATAATTTTTAAATGTTTGAATTTTTTTTTTAAATGACACTGTTGATTTGGAAAGATTCCAAGCATACAGTTAGCAAGTGAGATGCTATCTTTTCTGTAATAATCCCCTTAACCATAAACCAAGTTCAAGGCCTTCAGAAAAGCCTCACACATCACATCAGACCTGTTCTACAGATACATGCACTAGCCCTTCTCACAAAGAATCTGGCAGCAGGTCACGATCTCTGTTTTCCAGCTAAGGTCAAAAGTCACCAGATACGAAGTGAATTAGAGAGAGCAAAGATAAGGCCCAAATTAGATTCTATTTATGGCTTGATTCCTAGCAAGTAGAACTTCTAAAGTAAGAGTTCTCAAAACTCAGTCAGCCTAAAAAATGGCCTGAGATCCTTGGCATTAAGACCCACAAATCAATTTTTATTCATTCAACAAAGATTTACTGAATGGCTTATGTGTTGAGCAATGAAAACACAAGCAAGATCTCTCACCTCGTAAAAGCTTATTGTCCATGGGGTATGGACCAAAAACCAGACCAACACAACAGGGCAGCACTGCTTAACCACTGCCATAGAGACTGCCCTCACTTATTCTCAGAAGATCTTCCCAGAAATAAGGGAGTTAGGCCAAAGAGAGAGATAGCCAGCTACTGGACAACCACAATGTTCCAGGCCATTTTCACACTCTTGGCCATGAAGTCCAGAGGCAGATGACATTCTCTCCCGGGGGGAAGAAACTAACGGTTTGGTGGGTAGGTATCTCCACTGTGCCTGAAGCCCAGGTCTTCAAAGCCCACATTACTGTCGGGCATGGAGAGAGAAAGGACCGAATGAAAACAACACAGAAATTCATGCACGAGAATGAATGCTTTGGACTGAGAGACATAACGTGCTAGACAGCTCGGGCAATACTGCCCTGCAGGGGCTTGGGTGGGTAGCCCCGCAGAGCGTGGGAGAACTTGGCCACAAGGGGGCAGAATGTGCCCTGAACAATCACAACTGAAGTCCCAACAGCCCCTGAGGAAGCTTCGTTAACTGCCCAGTGCTGATGAGTATTTTCTGCCTCCTGTTCAGACAGGAAACAGAGAAGGGATTTTCATACTATGATTGGTTACTCCATCTTACAACACTATGTGTGGGAAGAGGGTTCCCTCTGGTCAGTTGCATTCATTCCCAGTATTATAAAGCTGCACACAGTTCAAATAACCCTAGGTCTTAAAAACAAAAGCCTTCTTCGGTATACTGCAAACTTCTCACCAGCATGAAATACATAGCAAAGTTAAAAAATAAAATGAAATGCTGGCCCCTAATGTTAATTTGTAACAGCCACACAACTGCTGTAGTTATAGCAATAGCAGGGGGTTGGGAATCGGCTCAGAGTTCAAGTCCTGGCTCTATTACCTACCAGCTGTGACTCCACTCAAGTCACTAGTCTTCTATGAACCCCAGTTTCCTCATCTATAAAAGAGAGTCGGCTCCACAGGTTGGCTGTGAGGGTGAAATGCATTACTGACGATGGGTAGCTAGCACAGTTTAACACAGGTGCGTGGCATAGCTATCTTAGCATGGTTAACAGTCGTGACTCACAGCAGTTAAGCTGTGGTACCTGTCATTGTTCATAATACTAGAGTTTTAGCCACACACACAGTTAAGTCGGTAAAGAATCTGCCTGCACTGCAGGAGACCTGGGTTTGGTCCCTGGGTCGGGAAGATCCCCTGGAGAAGGAAATAGATACCCACTCCAGTTTTCTTGCCTGAAAAATCCCAAGGACAGGGGAGCCTGGTGGGCTGCAGTCCATGGGGTCGCCAAGAGTCAGGCATGACTGAGCGACTAACACTTGACTTAAGCCACAGAGGAAGTAAAAGCTTCTCAAGAACACCTTGCCTTCCCACTGTCACCATCATCCCCTCTTTCTTTCCTCTTGTAAACAGAGGCTTTCTCCTCAGACCTGAGGCCAGTCCTCAGTCTGCAGCCTGGAGGTGACATCCCCCCACCTCCTCAGGAACCTGGTGCTTTGCATCACAATTCATCACACCTGACCAGCGTATTGTCCTCTCCCCGTCCCCTTCCGTTCCCACAGTGAAGCGAGCTCTGGTCTCTTCTGCCTTAAAATAAATATACATAAACAAAACCAAATCCCCCCCACAACCCACACGTCCTTTGAGGCCCTTTATTTCTCTCCACTTTGCAGCAAAACTTCTCTTCCTACTTGACTGCTCCATAGCGTGCAACGCAGGTGACTCTTCAACCCTGCTGAACCTCGGGCTCGGTAACCCCAGACTTTTCCTCAGTGTTCATGGCCGACTCTGCTTTCTCTCTTCCCGCCCAGAGGCTGGCATCTTCCAGACTCTGTCTCAGGCCCTCTTCTTATTCTACTCCCTTCTTAGATGCTCTTATCTAGTCTCAAGGATCCAGCAGCCATCTTCACATCCATAATGTTCAGTTTTAGGCCTGTCCACATGGCCACCTGAATGCCTCACAGGCACACCCAGCTCAAAGGGTCCCCAGTGGAATTCCTTCTCCCCTACCTACCCCTTCCACCTGCACCCCCACAGATGAACCTGCTTCCTCGGTCTCTCCTTATGACAGCCATACCCCCAGGCAGCCAGCTACTCAAGCCAGAAGTTTGGCAGGAACTCTTCATCCTGTCCTTCTCTTTATCGTCCACATCCAGGCAACTGTGATTCCTTTCCATTGTCCCTACTGGAATTATTTATTCCCTTTCTCTCACTCCCTTTGTCAAAGTGACCATCACCTGTTGCCTGCCTCTCTCCATTCTTGCCTGCATCTCAGCCAAAGAGAGTTTTGAATGCAGACTATACCATGTCATTCCCCACATTTGAAACCCCGTGTCAGTTACGGCTCTTTGGGTAAAATCCAGCCTCCTCAAAGAATTCTAAAGCCCCTTCTTCATCTAGCCCTTTCCAATCATCTCCACAGCCTCGTCTCACTTCACTCATACGTTTCCTTTGCCCTCACTTCCAAAATGCCTCCTCCTTCTCATCTCACAAAATACATTCGCAAGTGAGTGACTTCACTCATGCAGCTCTTGTGTCCCAGGTGTCACGGGAATTTCAAAGCTGTATCAGTCTCTGCCCTCCAAGAACTTGCAGTCGTGGGAAAGGGGTGTCCAGCTATGCCTTGAGTACAAAGTAAAATGTCATCAGTAGCATTAAATTTAAAAAAAAAAAAAAAAGCAAAGTTCAGAGAAAGAAGTGGGTGGGGGAAAATGTACAGAGAAGCCTTCAGATATATGACCTTTGTCCACCACTGAGGAGAATGGTGAGAGCCGGCTCTTTCCAGACATGTGTGGGAAGATGAGGGACGCAGGAGACATACCATCAGGTTGATTAAAAGAGAAGTGGTCCAAAAACAAGGGTGTTCAGTATGAAGTACTACAGGCAATCCACTCCAGTATTCTCGCCTGGGAAATTCCATGGACAGAGGAGCCTAGTGGGTTACAATCCATGGGGTTGCAGAGTCGAACAGACTTAGCAACTAAACAGCAACAGACAGCCAGAAAGCAGAGGCGCTTCAGTCTGACAACCAGCAGATCTTTGAGAAAGTAGTTTCAATAGTAGGGTTTCTGGAGAAGCCAGATCACAAAGCACATAGCAGCCTATGGGAGAGTGAAGACTGTCTATAAATCCCTATGTGAAGAAGTCTGATGAGTAAAGATGAAACCACGAGAGGAAAAAGCTTAGGAATTTAGTATTTGCTCATCTTAGCCAGGACTAAGTCCCAATTAGGATGACATCAAACTTCCCTGGCAGCTCAGACAGTAAAGAATCTGCCTGCAATGTGGGAAACTCGAGTTTGATCCCTGGGTTGGGAAGATTCCCTGGGAAAGGGAATGGCCATCCACTCCAGTATTCTTGCCTGGAGAACTCCAAGGGCAGGGGAGCCTGGTGAGCTACAGTTCATGGGATCACAAAGAATTGGACGCAACTGACTGACAACACTTTCACTTTCAAACTAGTATCTGTTGCTTTAAACACAGACAGTTGGTAAACCCCAGAAAAGGAAAGAACTAAAAAAGGGGCTGTCCCACCTAGAGAGCCCCTCCCCAGCCCCTGGGAGCAGTTTTGAGGTCAATGGGAGGCAGGGACAGCAAGCCCCAAGTTCAGCACTAGCTCTATAAAGTGCAGAACCACGGAAGCTGGTTGTAAAACTTAAGCAGATCAGACACTATAAAATACTTTGTAATGCACCATTGAGGCGACCAAATAAGAAGCTTGAATAAATTTATATTCCAATTGCTAAACATTACAGTCAATTTAAAAACCCACAAAAGTTTTGCCGAACAACTGTATAAATTAGAATGAATCTGTCGCATTGTACGGTACCTAATAGCCTGAGACATAAAACAATTGGCGCTCACTCCCTCTTACCTGTTAAATCATCATGAGATAGATCTGCTAGCGCAACTCGTCTTTTTTTTTTTCTTTCAAAACACAGTGTGAGGAAATTCTCAGGTTACTGTGAATTTTATTTATTTTATTATTTATTTGCCTCTTTGCCCCTGAAGACAGAAAAGACTAAAAGCTGTCAGGGCTAGGAATTTATCCTACCTGAACCTGTCTTCTTCCCTTGGAAACTCTTCACCTGATTTTTAAGATGTTTCTCTTCTATTGGGCTGTGGCAGATTTATCAGCTGGGGGCTAGTTATTTATTTATAGAAGTTTAAATCAATACAGACACACACACGCTCATACACTAATGCATACACATCTATGCGTGAATACACACACACACATGCCCATCAGTTCAGTTCAGTTCAGTCGCTCAGTCATGTCCGACTCTCCGCGACCCCATGAATCACAGCACGCCAGGCCTCCCTGTCCATCACCAACTCCCGGAGTTCACTCAAACTCATGTCCACAGAGTCGGTGATGCCATCCAGCCATCTCATTCTCCGTCGTCCCCTTCTCCTCCCGCCCCCAACCTTTCCCAGCATCAGAGTCTTTTCCAGTGAGTCAACTCGTCGCATGAGGTGGCCAAAGTATTGCAGTTTCAGCTTTAGCATCAGTCCCTCCAATGAACATCCAGGATTGATCTCCTTTAGAATGGACTGGTTGGATCTCCTTGCAGTCCAAGGGACTCTCAAGAGTCTTCTCCAACACCACAGTTCAAAAGCATCGATTCTTCGGCGATCAGCCTTCTTCACAGTCCAACTCTCACATCCATACATGACCACGGGAAAAACCATTGCCTTGACTAGACGGACCTTGGTTGGCAAAGTAATGTCTCTGCTTTTTAATATACTATCTAGGTTGGTCATAACTTTCCTTCCAAGGAGCAAGCGTCTTTTAATTTCATGGCTGCAATCAGCATCTGCAGTGATTTTGGAGCCCAAAAAAATAAAGTCTGACACTGTTTCCACTGTTTTTCCATCTATTTCCCATGAAGTGATGGGACCAGATGCCATGATCTTTGTTTTCTGAATGTTGAGCTTCAAGCCAACCTTTTCACTCTCCTCTTTCACATGCCCATACACAGAGGTAATACAACGTGAAGAGTAAGACACTTAGCCAAGAGCCACAGAAAGCAAATCCTGTGTCTGTTTCTGTCGTGGATGTGCTATAAGAGTTTGGGCAGGCTCCCTGTGCTACGGTTCCTTCGTTTCCGTTCCAAATTGTTTAACTGATCACAATTAGAAAACACGCATTGAAAGAGTGTGGAGGTGAGGAAGACTGACTGTCCTCTCAGGGATGTGTTCACATCGAAAACCTGAGTCAAACAGTAGAGCAACATGCAGGCAGTGCTCATGTAATTCTCACACCACTCTGATAAAATAAACGTGATTGTCATTCCATCTTTCAGACACGATAACTGACATCTAGAGGTTCTTTGCTCAATTTCACACTAATAAATGGCAGTTCTAGGGGGTTCCCTGGTGGCGCACATGGTAAAGAATCTGCCTGCAATACAGGAGACCCAGGTTCAACCCCTGGGTCAGGAAGATCCCCTGGAGAGGGGAATGGCATCCCATGCCAGTATTCTTGCCTGGAGAATTCCATGGACAGAGGAGCCTGGCGGGCTACAGTCCATGGGGTTAGACTGAGTAACACTTTCACTTTCAGAGCTGGCACTCAAATTTTCTGAGCATACCCTACAGAACACAGAGCAGTGTGGGCAAATCAGGAGCAGATAGGAAACTAACTCCCTCTTCCTCTAATCCAGGAGAAGATGGTCCTGAAGTGGGGAGAGGCTGAGAGTGGGCTACTTGTCTGCTTCCCCCACTAAATACTGACAGCTCTGGAGAGACTCTCCCTCCGTTCGCTGCTGTAGCCTGCTCAAGAGCCTGTGTCCCAGGAGAGCAAGATCATTACGTGGATGGCACATTAAATCTCCAAGAACATTCAAGGATAGAAAATAAGTTCAGTTGAGTCTTACTGCTAACTGAAAAATACTTTTGTGGGAGGGAAGGCCTTTGTTCAAATTTCCCCCCAGAAAGAGATGAATCCAGTTCATCTTCTTTAAGCCTAAACTACAAAGCTGGCTTACAAAGTGATCACTCTTGGGTCACACCTCTATCCCAGATCTAGTAAGATGAAGGTGGGGCATGAGGGAGGGACTCAACAGTATATATGAGATCTGGCTGCCGGGACAGCAGGAGCTGTAGGCCAGCTTCAGGTTTCCCCCAGAAACTAGACAAGGGGTGGGAGGATGGGGTGAAATGGACGAGGTGACAGAGCCAACTGAGAGCTGCACTGTCTCGCCCAGTTGTTTCAGTGACTTCCCGGTGACTGCGTGAATAAAGAAACCAGGGACCCGGAGGTCAAAGGATTGCACAAGGTCACACAACTTAGTTGTGGCAGAACTTGGACCAGAACTTCGCCCTCCTGTCTAGTCTAGTGCTCTGTCTTCCAGAAGTGAGTGAGCTGCCCAAGACAGCAAGGAAAAGAAAGGTCTCAGGACACCCCTCAGAAGATCACGGGAGGAACGGTAAAGGTGGCCCACGTGTGTCCATGGTGGTCAAGGTGAAAGCCAGACAACCCCCTCCAGACTCAGCTGTAACTTAGGAAACCTGAGGGAGACTCGGAGTGGGGCTTCAGTATATGTGCTAGGGCAGGGGTAGCAGGATTTTACCTCTGCCAAATCCAAAACAATTGTAGATGAGTTCCCCAATTTACAAATCAAGGACTTTGCCAATGTCATTTTTTAAAACACCACCTCCATCAAGTCTTTAAGGTGCCATTCCTAGAAAGTGATCCTGGGAACCTAATCTACTTCGTGCCACTTGGGGGCAACACCTACATGTTTGATTTACTGCGACTCCCCACCTCTGCTTGCCTCTGAAAGCTGAGCAATGTTGCAATTCTAAAGGCCACCTTCTCCTCTTTAAATGATGTAGCAAACCCCCAACCTGCCTGACTACTGAGAGCTTGGGACATGTTGATATACCTGTTTATTTAATTGCTTTCTGGTTACTGCAAGATAAGGCAAGGTGAACGGCAGCAACGGGGACTTGATCGCAGGCACTGGGAGAAATCTCCCACTGGCAGGAGAGGAGGGGTCTTCGCACAGATAGACCATGGCTTCCTAGGGGGTCTCCAAAACCAAAGGCAATGCGGTCCAGACAACCACCGGCAATAGTCTGGCCTCTTTAAACTTGGGTAGGCAACCTTCAGAAATCCCAGGAAGTTGCAGGCAGCCAACACAGAGAACATGAACAGGGAAGCAAGGCAGGGGCTACCGTGGAGATGGACGTGCTGGACAGCACTGCAGGCCCGGGGCAGGTGACCAGCACCAGGCAGAGACAGACTCAGAGGCTCAAGCCCCAGGATGAACCTAGGGTCCAGGGGGAGCCATTGTTCCTCCATGCAGGGCTGGTTCCAGGCCTGGGCCCCTGCCAAGCAGCCTCGAACAAACTTCTCTCCTGACCTCAGATCCCTATATGCCCACGGGCTTCTCACCTGGATGCTCCCCTAGCTCTTCAACACATCGGGATGCACGCAGCACCCACCCTTCCAGACAGTTCTCCCTTCTTTCAGTCCTTTACCCGAGAACAGCACACCATCCACCCAAGCAAGTAAAGGAGGTGCCCCGTCCTGTCCTTCACCACCTCACTGGTCCTGGAGACACCACTTCAGATCCATCCCCTCCTTCACTGCCTCAGGCCAGCCCTCCACACCTCTCACATCTAGGGTAACAGCATCCTCATGGGTCTCCTGCCTCTGAGAATCCCCTTGCAAGCCATCCAGCCCCCTACCACTAGAATTAGAACCCCCATCTGACCACATCAGCGTTTCTGTTTTATAAACTTCAGCACAACAAAATGTAAACCAGAGGATGGATCTGAAGATCCTTGTGCCCCTGCCCATTCTGTATGCCAACCTGGCACATTACTGCGTGTTAAGCCACTTTAGTCGTGTCTGACTCTTTGCAACCATATGGGCCATAGCCCGCCAGGCTCCTCTGTCCATGGGATTCTCCAGGCAAGAATACCGGAGTGCCCTTCTTCAGGGGACTTTCCGGACTCAGGGATTGAACCTGGGTCTCTTATTTTTCCTGCACTGGCAGGCAGGATCGTTACCACTAGCGCCGCATGAAAAGCCCTGGCAATCTTGTATGCGTTCTTAAATACCCAAGTCAAATGTCATCTCCGCCATGAGATCCTCTCTAGTTGCTTCCCCTACACTGCTCTCCTTGGTTAATTCATCCCATTCTCTTCTGTAAGCCCTTTGTACTTAATCTACAGGCTTCTACTGCAACATTCACAACATTTATTTATAATAATGTTAATCTACCATTTATCTCCTCCACAAAACAGCAGGTACATCAGAGGCAGGCCCTACTTCTGTATAACCAGTAACTAATATAGAGTAGGTGCTCAATAAATGTTGAATCGATTCAGGCGATTACCCAGTTATCACAGGTGAGAGAAGTGGTAAGTTGATATTGATTACTGAGCTGCTGCTGCTGCTGCTAAGTCACTTCAGTCATGTCTGACTCTGTGTGACCCCATAGACGGAAGCCCACCAGGCTCCCCCTTCCCTGGGATTCTCCAGGCAAGAACACTGGAGTGGGTTGCCATTTCCTTCTCCAATGTGTGAAAGTGAAAGTGAAGTCGCTCAGTCGTGTCCGACCCTTAGCGACCCCACGGACTGCAGCCTACTAGGCTCCTCCATCCATGGGATTTTCTAGGCAAGAGTACTGGAGTGGCTTGCCATTGCCTTCTCCGGATTACTGAGCTAGAAGTCCTTAAATCTCTCTAACATAGTATTGGACATGGTCCTAGAAAGCAGGTTAAGTATTCAGATAAATTAATTTTGCTTGCTGTTCTCAGAGAACTGACTCCCTGTCTATATAGCCCCAGATGAACTAAGAGTTTAGAGGCCAAGTTTGTGCCCCACAACTCTACTTCTTTTGGCTATAGTTGACTAGTCCAGAAATGGATAATTAACCATAGGTTCCAGAGACCAATTCTCAAAAGTCAAAAGAATGTACTAAATCATCAAGGATAGCATTAACTTTATATTAAGACAAAGCTATAGGCAAGAAAGTTAGGATAGAGCTCACAACAATGATAATAAAACATTGATGATACAATAACAGCTAGTGTTTCTAGTACTTTCTATATGCCATATGTGCTAAATGATTTTTATCTCTTATTTAAACCCATGCTTACAAGTCTGTGAAATAGGTACATCAATGACCTTCTGTAAGTTACCCTTCCCTTTTAATTTAAATCTCACCTGATATCTGTTTCTTGCAACAAAGAACACTGACTAGTACAATTACTATCTCCATTTCATACATGGGCTATCAAAAAAGGCCACAGAACTTTCCAAGTTTACACAGGTAGAAATGCAAAGACCTAGGATTGAAATCCAGTCCCTCTGCGTCTAGAACCTGAGCTCTAAATGCATTATTATCTTTTGTAATTCTAGTTCCCTTTAGGCCTTCCTGCATTCTACTATTTGTAATACCTGTATCCTTTATTGGAAAGAGTTCATGAACTATTTATCTGTTCCTTAATTCAAAATGAAAAGAAGGAAAGCTGGAAAGAAGGAAGAACCAGACAGAAGGTCATGAAAGCAGGACGAGTGACCTTAACCAAGCAGAGGACTCCAATCGCAGCTGAGCACCAAGCAGATGCTGACCAGCAGTCAGTCTTGAGTTTTTCTAAAAATAAGCTTCAGAAGTGGAAAGAAACATTCTCTCTCTGCTTTTTTGCACCACGGCTGCCCCAGAATCAGACTCCTGCCCCTCCCTTGAATGGAAACTAGTTGCTCCTATCTAAGTTTCAGGACTTAGACAGGAGCTTCCCTAGTGACTCAGAAGATAAAGAATCTGCTTGCAATGCAGGAGACTCAGGTTTGATCCTGGATCTGGAAAGTCCCCTGGAGAAGGGCATGGCAACCCGCTCCAGTATTCTTGCCTGGAGAATCCCATGGACAGAGCAGCCTGGCAGGCTACAGTCCATGGGGTCACAAAGAGTTGGACATGACTTAGTTGGACATGGCTGAGCAACTAACACTTTCACTTTTCAAGTTTCAGGAGGAACTGCAAGGAGAAAAAGAAGTGGTTAAAACAACTAGGCCCAAGATCGCAGAAAGTTTGACTTCAGCAGATTTTGAGCTTCATTACACACTCACCATAATATATTAGCATTTGCTAAATACATACTTTTATATGCAGAGTACATCATGAGAAACGCTGGGTTGGAGGAAGCATAAGCTAGAATCAAGATTGCTAGGAGAAATATCAATAACCTCAGACATGAAGATGACACCATCCTTATGGCAGAAAGCAAAGAGGAACTAAAAAGTCTCTTGATGAAAGTGAAAGAGGAGAGTGAAAAAAATTGGCTTAAAACTCAACATTCAGAAAACTAAAGATCACGGCATCCAGTCCCATCACTTCATGGCAAATATATGGGGAAACAGTTGAAACAGTGACAGACTTTATTTTTTTTTGGCTCCAAAATCACTGCAAATGGTGACTGCAGCCATGAAATTAAAAGACGCTTACTCCTTGGAAGAAAAATTATGACCAACCTAGACAGCATATTAAAAAGCAGAGACAAGACTGCCAACAAAGGTCCGTCTAGTCAAAGCTATGGTTTTCCAGTGGTCATGTATGGATGTGAGAGTTGGATTATAAAGAAAGCTGAAGAATTTACACTTTTAAACTGTGGTATTGGAGAAGACTCTTGAGAGTCCCTTGGACTGCAAGGAGATCCAACCAGTCCATCCTAAAGGAAAGCAGTCCTGAATATTCATTGGAAGGACTGATGCTGAAGCTGAAACTCCAATATTTTGGCCACCTGATGTGAAGAACTGACTCACTGGAAAGGACCCTGATGCTGGGAAAGATTGAAGGTAGGAGGAGAAGAGGGCAACAGAGGATGAGATGGTTGGATGGCATCACCGACTCGATGGACATGAGCTTGGTAAACTCCAGGAGTTGGTGATGTATGGGGAACCTGGCGTGCTGCAGTCTGAGTGAGTGAACTGAACTGAAATGCACACTCACAGGTGCCATGACAGTTGATAATTGACATGACAACTGGGAAGGTCCATCACTGTTGTTCAGTCACTAAGTCGTGTCTGACTCTTTGGGGCCCCATGGACTGCAGCACACCAGGCTTCTCTGTCCTTTACCATCTCCCGGAGTTTGCCCAAGTTCATGTCCAGTGAATTGGTGATGCCATTCAACCATCTTATCCTCTGTCACCCTCTTCTGCCTTCAATTTTTCTCAGCATTAGGGTCTTTTCCAATGAGTTATCTGTTCGCATCAGGTGGCCAAAGTATTGGGAAAGCCATACAAGGGCTGAAAAGCAGTGCTGCCTCAGTTCCAGGTCCAAACCACACCCCTGTTCTCAGATAAGTGATGAATGTCCTTCCCTTCTTTCCAAATCCCTCCCTTTACCTCAACTCACCTACATTTAAGGAGAGTTGGTTTGAGAAGCTGACTTGCCAACCATGCTTATCCATTCTTTGGCCATTGAATACAGCTTGCTCTGTTCCAGTCTCAGCATCAGTTTTGTTCTTGGCTGCGTGAATTTGAGCTTAAAAAAAAAAAAGAACCTCCCTGGTCAAGACAAAGGATCTTGGCCTGGATTAGGACTCCAGTGCAGGTCCAGTGGGCCAATCACTTACATTTGGAAATCTAACCCAGGCCTTGGGTTTCTGAAGCCTAAATTTTAAAGCATTAAAACCACACAAACTGCATTTATTAAATCATCTAGACCTACTGAGTTGTTCCACTGCAATGGAGCTAGACCAGGCTTTGGTACCATCCTTAGGCTGGAGGTGGGGAGTAGGAGTAAAGCAAATTTGGCAATTATTATTTAAGGACTGTTGAAAAAACTTCTAGCTGTAAATGAAGCTGCTTCTCCCAAGTACCACATCAGCAAACTGAAACTTTAATAACGTTTGTGTCCCAGTAAATGCACTGCTTGACAGAAGCATATTCTGCCCAGTCAACCAGTCCCCAAGGCCAAGCCAACTCTGGGCTCTATACCCACTTTGTTCCTTCTCCCCACAAGAAGATCGAGTATGTGACCCCCCAGCCAGAGAGTTTCTATTTTTCTCTCCTTGTTCTTATTTCTTTACTCTATAAAAACTTTCTTTCTCAGTTCCATTTCTCAGTCCCATTTCTCAGTCCTCTGAATGGAGATTGCCCGCTTCATGAGGTATTAAAAAAAAAAAGTGTGTGTGTGCATCACCTAATTGCCTTCTTTGTGAAAGTCGCTCAGTCGTGTCTGACTCTTTGTGACCCCACGGGCTACACATGACTAACATGCTGAAGCACAGAAGTCAGGACACATCATCCTGTCCTGGGGTCAGCGACATTTCCTGGGAAGATGCCTTGAAGGAGGAGAGGGCGCAGGCCTTATGTGAGGTGGGGGAACAGCACTCAGCACTTGCATGTGTCTTCCAGACCCACAGGCTGAGGTCGAGGGCCAAGAGAGGCCAGAGAAGGACCCAGGGACCAGAGCATCAGGGATTGGGCCTCCATCCTGGCACAGTGAGTATGGTGGAATGATGTTAAATAGGGCGGTGTCCTGACCAGGTTTGCGTGTCGTGGCTCAGACGTAAAGAATCTGTCTGCAGTGCAGGAGACACAGGTTCTATCCCTGGGTTGGGAAGAACCCCTGGAGAAGGGCATGGCAGCCTACTCCAGTATTCCTGCCTGGAGAATCCCACGGACAGAGGAGCCTGGCAAGAAATCACTCATCCATAGGGTCGCAAAGAGTCAGACGCAACTGAGTGACTAACACACTGCCTTAAAATACAGCTGTGGCTTCAACGTAAGAATGGACTGGAGGAGGAGATCCAAAGAAGGATGCTGCAAAACCAGTCAGGAGGCCACAGCGAGAGTCTAGTGAAATGACAGGAGGTGTGACAGAGGGTAGACAGAGGCAGACAGACTCAAACAACAGGAGCACAGAGGGACAAGATCTAGTGACTGACTCAGAAGGAAAAGGAGAAATCTAGAAGCCCTCCTGGGTTTCAGACTCCAAGCAACTGAATGGATGGGGCTGTTATTTGCTACCACAGGAAACCTGGCAGGAGGAGCAGTAGGGAGGAGGGCAGATATAATCATGAGTTCAGAATGGAGCCCCAGGGGGTTCCCCGATGGCTCAGCATAAAGAATCCACCTGCAAATGCAGGAGATGCGCGCTGGGTTGGGAAGATCCCCTGGAGAAGGGAATGGCAACCCACTCCAGTATTCTTGCCTGGAGAATCCCGTGGGCAGAGGAGCCTGGTGGGCTACAGTCCAAAGGGTCACAAAGAGTCAGACACGACTGAGTGACTGACACAGTGGAGCCCCCATGTTTCTGACGTTCCTCAATAACCCAATGGAAGTGTTCTGTAGGCAGCTGGACACATACTGTGCTTTAGCTTCACAGCTGTGAATATGCCATCTTTCTTTCAGTTTGACTGCTAGTCCTCTGGGGCTGGGACAGGATCGGAACTTTCTTTATTCTCAATGCCTAGGTCACCAGGCTACTGAAATGCTTGCTGAGCAGATACAGTGTATGAACAGATGGAAGGGGGAATCCATACAGAATGAAGGGAAGGCAGGAGGGGAGGAAGAAACATCACAACCACTACCAAAAGGCATGAAAAAAGGAGAGGCAGTGGGACATCTACAAACATCACAAATCTATTAAACTCTGATGAGTATTAATAAACTTGGTTCAGAAAAAAAAGGTTTCAGAAATAAGGTCTTTTTCACAGTTTAAATACTAGTAGAACCAATAAGAATGGAATGAAGGGACTTGATTGGTGAAGTATTGAAGGGGAACAGTTGTGTGATGAGAATATATTTCTCTCACATATTTACTGAAAATATGTCAGCAAGAACAAAGCAGGATCACTGGCAGTAATAGAACTAGACAGCTGAAGTCATGATCAGAGCTGAGACTAGCTGCCCACCAGCCCGAGGCATGTTCAGTTCAGTTCAGTCACTCAGTCGTGTCCGACTCTTTGTGACCCCATGAATCACAGCACGCCAGGCCTCCCTGTCCATCACCAACTCCCGGAGTTCACTCAAACTCGCATCCATCGAGTCGGTGATGCCACCCAGCCATCTCATTCTCTGTCATCCCCTTCTCCTCCCACCCCCAATCCCTCCTAGCATCAGAGTCTTTTCCAGTGAGTCAGCTCGTTGCATGAGGTGGCCAAAGTATTGGAGTTTCAGCTTTAGCATCAGTCCTTCCAATGAACACCTAGGATTGATCTCCTTTAGAATGGACTGGTTGGTTCTCCTTGCAGTCCAAGGGACTCTCAAGAGTCTTCTCCAACACCACAGTTCAAAAGCATCAGTTCTTCGGCGATCAGCTTTCTTCACAGTCCAACTCTCACATCCATACATGACCACGGGAAAAACCATAGCCTTGACCAGACAGACCTTGGTTGGCAAAGTAATGTCTCTGCTTTTCAATATGCTATCTAGGTTGGTCATAACTTTCCTTCCAAGTAGTAAGCATCTTTTAATTTCCTGGCTTATCTGAGCCTCATTTGCCTATCAAATTCTGACTCCTGAAGGACTCATCTAGAATGTCTCAGCTCCTGGAGGCTTTTGTTGGTGTGATCTCTGAATCTACTTTCTAAAGACCAGTAGTGTATCTGTTCCACTTCGCTTCAGAAACTTGGAAAGTGATAAAGCCAGAAGTTTCAGAAATATACTCTGTGGTTTGGGGAGAGAAGAAAGAGTGGGGCTGGGAGTTGCAGGAGACCCCAGTGGGACTGGGCCAGAAAGGGACCCATCCAAAGGCATTTAATCACAGACCAGCAAAGGAAAAGATCAGGGTGATGGGCTCCAGGTGCAAAGAATTTAGGGATCAGTCTCCTTCATTTTTAAGGAAAGGAAAATTAGAGCTCACAAATCTAAACTTGTTATTCCTTCATTTAAAACCCCTCAAAGGATTCCAAGTGCCTCTTGAACAGGTATAAACTCTTTACCCTCAAGGAAATCACAGGCACCTCCCTTTCCTCTTCTCAGTCCCCTTCATGGTCTGGTTCTTACCTCTGCTGCCCTGTCCAATGGTGAAACTATGACCAAGCCACACTTGGGAGGGAGCCCCAGGCCAGGGCTTTGGAGACTGGACCATTTTTCTGTTGCCATAAAATGAGTTACCACTGAACAACACACATTTATTATCTCACAGATTCTATGAATCAGGAGTCACCTGGCACAGCTTAACTGGTCCTCTGCTCAGGATCTCACAAGGCTATAATCCAGGTGTCAGCCAGGATTGGGTTCTCTTCTGGAGGTTCGACTGGGGAAGTACGTTTCCTCATGCTTATGCATATTGGAAACATTCAATTCCTGCAGCCGTAAGGTTTGTGGCAGCTTGCTTGTTCAAGGCCAGTGATAGGGCAGAGAGGAGAGAGAGAGTCTCTAATAAGATAGACACTACAATATATCTGAAAAAGATGAAAACTCTAATTTGAAAAGATGTACATACCCCAATGTTCATAGAAGCACTATTTACAATAGCCAAGATATGGAAGCAAACTAAATGTCCAGCAACAGATGAACAGATTAAGATAGGGTACATATATACAATGAAATATTATTCAGCCATAAAAAAGAATGAAACAATGTCATTTGCAGCAGCATGAATGGACCTAGAGATTATCACACTAAGTAGTGAAAGTGAAAGTAGCTCAGTCGTGTCCAACTCTTTGTGACCCCATGGACTATACAGTCCATGGAATTCTTCAGGCCAGGATACTGGAGTGGGTAGCCTTTCCCTTCTCCAAGGGATCTTCCTGACCCAGGAATTGAACCAGGATCTCCTGCATTGTAGGTGGATTCTTTACCAACTGAGCTACTAGGGAAGTCCACCATACTAAGTAAGTCAGAGCCAAATATCATATGATAGCAATTTTGTGTGGAATCTAAAAATAAAATGATAAAAAAAAACCCTATTTATAAAACAGACTCGCAGACATAGAAAATGTCTTTTCCTTCCCAAAAAAGAAAGCAGGGCAGGGATAAATTAGGAGTTTGGGTTTCACAGATACACACTACTATATATAGACGTGTGTGTGTAGTGTGTATAACCAAACCACTTTGCTGTACACCTGAAACTATCACAACACTGTAAATCAACTATACTTCATTTTAAAAAATGGATGTTACAATCTTATATAACCACATAAACACAATCACATATATCCCATGCCTTTATAGTGGTCCCCAAGCTTTTGGCACCGGGGATCAGTTTCATGGAAGACAATTTTTTCACAGGGCAGCGAAGATGGGGAT
Organism: Moschus berezovskii; assembly: GCF_049115385.1. Classification (NCBI taxonomy): domain Eukaryota; kingdom Metazoa; phylum Chordata; class Mammalia; order Artiodactyla; family Moschidae; genus Moschus; species Moschus berezovskii. The sequence continues at coordinate 25,737,675 of NC_142480.1, read as the reverse complement.
GGTTCCAGGATGATTCAAGCACATTACATCTACTGAGCACTTTATTTCTATTATTATTACATCAGCTCCACCTCAGTTCATCAGGCACTAGATCCCAGAGGTTGGGGACTCCTGCTTTATCATATTCTATGGCTTACAATCCAGTCACAGGTGTTGCCACATGGAAGAGGAAAGGATTATACTAGGGTGTGAAAACCAGGAGGTGGGATGGCAGAGCCACTTAGGTCTGCTGCAGCCAGCCTGCTACAATAAAGCTCTGGAAAGTTCTCCCATCAGGGTTGCCTGGAGTGGAAGGAGGAGACGAAATATGAAGAAGACATCTTCCAACACCAATATTAATTATAATGCCTTAAAGATCATTTCTTTTTGTCTCTTATAGACCTGAAACTCTTTGGGGGAGGTGTCATATGTTTTATACCAAATCTGGTGGCACTAGTAGCAAAGAATCCACCTGCCAAAGCAGGAGACGCAAGAGACATAGGTTCTATCCCAGAGTCGGGAAGATCCCCTGGAGTAGGATATGGCCACCCTCTCCAGTATTCTTGCCTGGAGAATCCCCATGGACAGAGGAGCCTGGCGGGCTACAGTCCATGGTATTGCAAAGAGTCGGATACGACTGAGCACACACACTATCAATCAACCAATACCAAATCTAGCATGATACCTGGCACAGATCATTCCCTCATACAAATTTGTGACTGGATAAACAGACTGGGCTTTGGATGTACAGGTATTAATAACAAAATCTATAGGGGTTGCCTGAATCCCAGCAGAGATTTTCTATATACTTGTCCTCAACACATTATTTCTCTCTCATAAGGTTTGTAGAAACTCTGGTAATTCTGTCCATCAAAACTCTAGAATATAAGCGCAGTTCAGAATATAAGCCGCTTCATAAGTCCTATCTTTATATATTAAACTTTCCTATTTATGAAGGAATATTGTAGTTAATGTTTCCCTGATCACAAATAAACTTGTGTTAACCATTTTGTGAATATTACCTAGAAGCCTCTGTTCTATAGGAAGGAAGATGACACACAGAGACACTATTCCACACACTGGGTCAAATTATTAATCGACTGGGGAAGGGATGGGAAGGGTAGAATTTTTTAAAATATTTATTTGGTTGCATCAGGCCTTAGTTGTGGCATGTGAGATCTATTTCCCCAACCAGGGATTGAACCTGGGCCCCCCTGCATTGGGAGCAAAGAGTCCTAGCCCCTGGACCCCCAGTGAAGTCCCAAGTCTTTTACTTTAGTTTGCCAGCTCACTCATACACTTTTTGGAGATACAAACCTTTACATCATCATCTTAACTTCCCAATGACAAGATACATGGGAAAGCTCTTGCATTATGATCCTTTGCAAATAGGAATGAGAACTGTGTCTCTAAAGACTTTCTTGAGCTATTTTCAAGTACAAAAATAAGTAGAGAGAAAACCCATTGACTTACTTCACCTCCCATGTTGAATGTTTAATACATTAAATATTCTACCCAAATGCTTAATTTGTTGTTTCCTTCCAGGCATGTGCCCAATTAAATGTCTATTACATGGTACCCATGTAACACCAATTGGTTCAATCCCATTGCTACCTTACAAACCAATAGGTGAATACGGTTTGCAGGAGCATAAGATGTGAATAGCATCACGCAATCTCATGACAAGTCTTACAAATTAAAAAAGGCTTATAAACCATTACATTTCTTTAGCTCCTGGGAAATCAAGCAAATTGAAAACTCACATTCACATGTGGCAAAAATATTCTTCATGTGTGCCAAATTCCACCTGAAACCAAATGACTCTCAGTTCTCTCTCCCATCCTAGAGTTCTAGCAGAACAGAAAATTAAAGACATTCTTTATAGTCTGTTAAGTTAAACAAAACAAAAATCCCTGCCCACACAAATTTGACCGTCTAAAAGGAAAGACATAAGATATACTGCTAATGAATATTGAGCACTCAACTGTTAAGTATTATGATGGCTGAAAATGTCCCCCTAAAGCTATCTGTATCCTAACCTCTCAGTTCACTTGCTCAGTTTGTCCGACTCTGCAACCCCATGAACTGCAGCACGCCAGGCCTCCCTGTCCATCACCAATTCCTGGAGCTTACTCAAACTCATGTCCATTGAGTCAGTGATGCCATCCAACCATCTCAACCTCTGTTGTCCCCTTCTCCTCCTACCTTCAATCTTTCCCAGCATCAGGGTCTTTTCCAGTGAGTCAGTTCATTGTATCAGGTGGCCAACGTATTGGAGTTTCAGCTTCAGCATCAGTCCTTCCAATGAATATTCAGGACTGATTTCCTTTAGGATGGACTGGCTTTATCTCCTTGTTGTCCAAGGGACTCTCGAGAGTCTTCTCCAACACCACAGTTCAAAAGCATCAATTCTTCGGCTCTCAGCTATCTTTATGGTCCAACTCACATCCATACATGACTACTGGAAAAACCACAGTTTGGACTAGACAGATCTTTGTCAACAAAGTCATGTCTCTGCTTTTTAAAATGCTGTCTAGGTTGGTCATAGTTTTCTTCCAAGGAGTAAGTGTCTTAATTGTATGACTGCCGTCACCATCTGCAGAGATTTTTGAGCCCAAGAGAATAAAGTCTGCCACTGTTTCCATTGTTTCCCCATCTATCTGCCATGAAGTGATGGGACCAGATGCCATGATCTTAGTTTTCTGAAAACTGAGTTTTAAGCCAGCTTTTTCACCCTCACTTTCATCAAGAGGCTCTTTAGTTCTTCTTCGCTTTCTGCCATAAGGGTGGTGTCACCTGTGCATCTGAAGTTATTGATATTTCTCCCAGCAATCTTGATTCCAGCTTGTGCTTCATCTAGCCTTGCATTTCACATTATGTATTTGGCATATAAGTGAAATAAGCAGGGTGACAGTATACAGCCTTGACGTACTCATTTCCTGATTTGGAAACAGTCTGTTGTTCCATGTCTGGTTCTGTTTCTTCTTGAACTGCATACAGATTTCTCAAGAGGCAGGTCAGGTGGTCTGGTATTCCCATCTCTTGAAGAATTTTCCACAGTTTGTTGTGATCCACACAGTCAAAGGCTTTGGCATAGTCGACAAAGCAGAAGCAGATGTTTTTCTGAAACTCATGCATTTTCTATGATCCAATGATGTTGGCAATTTGATCTCTGGTTCCTCTGCCTTTTCTAAATCCAGTTTGAACATCTGTAAGTTCTCGGTCACGTATTGTTGAAGCCTAGCTTGGAAAATTTTGAGCATTACTTTGCTAACATGTGAGATGAGTGCAGTTGTGCAGTAGTTTGAACATTCTTGAACATCTTAACCTCTAGAACCTGTGAATACTACCCTAAATGTTATCAAGCAATATTGCCTACAACTAAACCAGCAGCCACTGCAGCCCCCTGCCTCCACCCACAGTGCACCCTGAGGGGAAAAAAACAGGATACTGGCCAGAGATAGTCAGGATGTACATCAAAGGAATACTTTCAATGAGCCCAGACTCATATATCTTCCCATACAAAGAAAAGTACTAACATCATTAACTTGAGATGTCTGGTTTTTGTGATTAGCAGTTATCATATAATGTTCCGCTACATATTTTTTTGTTTTTTTCTCCAGCAAAAGCTCCTATGTAACGTGGCTTCTCCCTTATCTTTGGAACAGTTCCTCAGAGCTATCTGAAAGACTGTTTCCCAGGTTATAATCCTCAGTAAGGTCCCCAAATAAAGCATAACTTAAAACTTTTTCAGTTCAGTTCAGTACGGTCGCTCAGTCATGTCCGATTCTTTGCGACCCATGGACCACAGCATGCTAGGCCTCCCTGTCCATCACCAACTCCCGGAGTCACTCAAACTCATGTCCATTGAGTCGGTGATGCCATCCAACCATCTCATCCTCTGTTGCCCTCTTCTCCTCCTGCCTTCAATCTTTCCCAGCATCAGGGTCCTTTCAAAAGTGTCAATTCTTCTCATCAGGTGGCCAAAGTATTGGAGTTTCAGCTTCAATATCAGTCCTTCCAATGAACACCCAGGATTGATCTCCTTTAGGATGGACTGGTTGGATCTCCTTGCAGTCCAAGGGACTCTCAAGAGTCTTCTCCAGCACCACAGTTCAAAAGCATCAGTTCTTCGGTGATCAGCTTTCTTCACAGTCCAACTCTCACATCCATACGTGACTACTGGAAAAACCATAGCCTTAGATTAGATGGACCTTTGTTGGCAAAGTAATGTCTCTGCTTTTTAATATGCTGTCTAGGTTGGTCATAACTTTTCTTCCAAGGAGTAAGCGTCTTAATTTCATGGCCACAGTCAGCATCTGCAGTGATTTTGAAGCCCAAAAAATTAAAGTCAGCTACTGTTCCCACTGTTTCCCATGAAGTGATGGGACCAGATGCCATGATCTTTGTTTTCTGAATGTTGAGCTTCAAGCCAACTTTTCACTCTCCTCTTTCACTTTCATCAAGAGGCTTTTGAGTTCCTCTTCACTTTCTGCCATAAGGGTGGTGTCATCTGCATATCTGAGGTTATTGATATTTCTCCCAGCAATCTTGATTCCAGCTTGTGCCTCATCTATCCTGGCATTTCTCGTGATGTACTCTGCATATAAGTTAAATAAGCATGGTGACGATATACAGCCTTGACGTACTCCTTTTCCTGTTTGGAACCAGTCTGTTGTTCCATGTCCGGTTCTAACTATTGCTTCCTGACCTGCATATAGGTTTCTCAAGAGGCAGGTCAGGTGATCTGGTATTCCCATCTCTTTCAGAATTTTCCATAGTTTATTGTGATCCACACAGTCAAAGGTTTTGGCATAGTCAATAAAGCAGAAATAGATGTTTTTCTGGAACTCTCTTGCTTTTTCCACGATCCAGTGAATGTTGGCAATTTGATCTCTGGTTCCTCTGCCTCTTCTAAAACCAATTTGAACATCTGAAAGTTCACAGTTCACGAATTGCTGAAGCCCAGCTTGCAGAATTTTGAGCATGACTTTACTAGTGTGTGAGATGAGTGCAACTGTGTAGTAGTTTGAGCATTCTTTGGCATTGCCTTTCTTTGGGATTGGAATGAAAACTGACCCCTTTTCCAGTCCTGTGGCCACTGCTGAGTTTTCCAAATTTGCTGGCATATTGAGTGCAGCACTTTCACAGCATCATCTTTTAGGATTTGAAATAGCTCAACTGGAATTCCATCACCTCCACTAGCTTTGTTCGTAGTGATGCTTCCTAAGGTCCACTTGACTTCACATTTCAAGATGTCTGGCTCTAGGTGAGTGATCATACCATTGTGGTTATCTGGGTCATGAAGATCTTTTTTATATAGTTTTTCTGTGTATCCTTGCCATCTCTTCTTAATATCCCTCTGCTTCTGTTAGGTCCATACCATTTCTGTTCTTTATTGTGCCCATTTTTGCATGAAATGTTCCCTTGGTATCTCTAATTTTCTTGAAGTGATCTCCAGTCTTTCCAATTCTATTGTTTACCTCTGTTTCTTTGCATTTGCCCCCAACCCTGCAGCAAGCCACTGCCGACCCATGCCTCTGCCGGAGACTCCTGGACACTCCCGGGCAAGTCTGGGTCAGTCTGTTTTGGGGTCACTGCTCCTTTCTCCTGGGTCCTGGTGAGCAGAGGGTTCTGTCTGTGCCCTCCAAGAGTCTGTTTCCCAGTCCTGTGTAACTTCTGGTGGCTCTATGGTGGGGTTAATAGTGACCTCCTCCAGGAGGGCTTATGCCATAGCCAGGTCTGCTGCACCCAGAGCCCCTGCCCCTGCGGCAGTCCCCTGCTGACCCGCACCTCCGCAGAAGACGCTCACACACAGCTCTGTCTCAGTCTCTGAGGGATCCTGGTACGTACAAGGTTTGTTTGAGCCTCTGAGCGTCTCTCTGTGGGTATGGGGTTTGATTCTAAACTCGATTTTGCCCCTCCTACCATCTTGCTGGTGCTTCTCCTTTGCCCTTGGACATGGGATATCTCCTCAAAGTCGCTCCAGCACAGCACAGCCACCACTCCAGCGCTGCACAGCTGCTGCTCCAAAAAGGACTGCAGCTGTGATTAAATAAGGATCTTGAGACAAGAGATTATCCTGAATTATCTAAGTGAGTTTTATATGCAGTTGGCATGTTCCTTATAAAAAAGGAGGTAGTGGGTGATTTGACACAGAGAAGGCAATGTGACCACAGAGGCAGAGATGATAGTAAAACGACCACAAGCCAAGGATTGCAGGCAGCCCCAGAAGCTGGGAGAAGAAAGGAATGAATTCTCTAGAGCCTCAGGAAGGTGCATAAGCCTGCCAACACTTTGTTTCAGTCTGGAGAAAATTATTTTGGACTGCTGAGCTCTGGAACTGTGAAAGAATAAATTTCTGCTAGTTTAAGCCAACCCACGTAGGGGGATTGACTGCAGCAGCTACAGGGAATTAATGAAGCACCATGAAGAAAAGAATGCAGAAGGGTTAGAGTCTAACTGGAGGATGGGAGAGGGACAGATACTTTAATGGGAAAGCCAGGGAGACCTGAGAAGCTGGAGTTAGAGCTCTGAGCTCAAGGGGAGACCTGTCTGAGTAAGAAGCCTGAGAATGACCACTGGGCTGGATAGGAAGTCATGGCACTTTTGATAAGAGGGATTTTGGTGGAAAGGTGAGACCTTTTTGGAGTGAGTTCAAGAGAGAATGGGAGGTGATAACTGGAGTTGGAATAGGATAAATAACACATTTGAGTATTTTTGCCCTAAAAGGAAGGTAGAGAAAAAAGACAGTAACTTGAGGTCAGAAGGCCAGTTATACACTAATTCTGTATCATTAAGGCTCACAACGATTCTGAAAGAAGGTCCATTTAAACTGAGGCTTACGGAGGTTTTTGATTTGCCCACAGTTGTATAGCAGGGAAATGACCATTATTTCAAGTTTTGTGTTTTTTTTTTTAACTCTTAGTACAAAATTCTTTATGATATAAAAACCAAAAAAGATAAAAATGGCTTATACTTGGATGAAGGTGAGCTGAGCCTGGGCAGGTAACTGTGACCCCCGGGCCACTACACACCAACAAAGACAGCCTGGCTCTGCTGCTTCAAGTCCCAGTGGATACATATGACAAACATTCCTCACCAGTAACTTAGTCGAGAAACCCAGGTTTAAGGAATAAAAGGAAAATAAGACTTTCCTTCCTCACATATTGCATGGGCAACTTCAAGGATTCTTAGTGAAGAGAATATTGTTGTTAATGACAAGGAGAAAATATTTTGATTATAAATGCTAACTGACTAGACAGAACAGACAAGTGAAAGACCTATAGCATATGTTCTCCTGTTAAAGAAGAGTGACTATTTTCGGAGGACCATGAACAAAGCAACAATGAAGAGAAATAGAAGAACGTGAGTTTCACAGTGAAATCAGTCACAAGCATCCAGTAGGTGTTTGCACCGTATTGTAAGTGAATTGAGCCGGATTTGCAGGATTCTGCAATAATCTCTGCAATACTGCAGGAAGTGACAGATACTCAGGGCCCGTATTTCACAGGTAATCTCTGTGAAGTATGGATGATTGTTCCTATGTCCCAGGGTTGTCGGAAGGATTAAATGAGAAATATGTAAGAACCTCTGACCATCACCTGCCCATGGGAGGCCAGCACATACACAGCTCCCCTCATTCTCCTCTTCCTCCTCCCCTCCCACCACCTCCTCCTCCTCTTTGAGCTCCTCGTCTGAGATGAGCCACAGACCCTCAAAAGTCTGTCTCCACTTACCCTTGCCAATTTAATTTCCAACCACGCCTCCTCAGGCTGATTATGCTCCAGCTGCGCTGACCTTCTTTCTGTCCCTTGAACACACCCTACTTGCTCTCACCCGAGGACTTCTGCTCAAGCTGGAAAGCTCTCTGCAGATCTTGGAATGGAGGATTCCCTCTCATCCTTAGGGCCTGAAATCAAAGGCCATCTTCTCAAAGAGGCTTTCCACAAGCACCACGTTAAACCCCTCCCAGTGGTTTTATCCTCAGTCACAGCATCCTGTTTTCTTTATAACACTGACTTTCTGGAGTGGCCTTATTGATCTAAGTCCTGTCTCTTCCCACGAATGAAAAAGCCCTTGTCTGTCACATTTCTTGCTTCTCACTTGGCACCTGAAACAGTACTGGGTACAGAAGAGTGACAGGAAACAGACACCTAAAGCAGTTAATAATTATCATTGTATACAGTAGGCACACACAGTTTTTCATCCATGTATACAACATGTATACACAGTTATTCTATGCTGTGTGTGTGAGACAGAATAGAGACGAGAGACAGACAGAGAATGTAAATGAGTTGAAAGAAAGAGAATAAGCACCAAGTCACAGGCATCAGCTTAAACCCAACTTTGCCATTTGAACCCTGTGATTGTAGGTAAGATAAGGAGGCTTTCTATGCTGCTTTCTGTCACTGAAGGGTGATAAGGATCTCCCTAGTATTAGGAGCATTCAATGAAGTGCTCCAAGTCAAACACTTAATACTGGATATAACATACTAAGCTCTTAATAACTATTAACCTGTATTTCCTGTCAAACAAAATTATTATCCTCTGGTACATAATGTAATACCTCACACATCCTTAGCTAGCTATCATGACTACAATAGCATAATCTCTAAAAAAAAAAAAAGCAAATATATTCCAGGATATCAAGTTATAATAATGAAGAATCATCAAGACCCTGACATTTACTAAAATTGAAGGTCATATCTAGTCTGATGCTCAAAATTTTTCAGAGGGGGAGATCAAGATGGTGGAGCAGAAAAACGGGGAGCTCACCTCCCCCCACAAACACATCAAAAATACATCTATATGTGGAAAAATTCTCTCAGAATACTAATTGAAAGCTGTTATACAACCAAAGCTGTAAGAAAGGTGCCCATGTAACCAGGTAGGGTTGTGTGTATATATATATAATGGACAGCAAGGAGGTCAAACCAGTCAATCCCAAAGGAAATCAATCCTGAATACTCATTGGAAGGATTGATGATGAAGCTCCAATACTTTGGCCACCTGATGCACAAAGAGCCAACTCATTGGAAAAGACACTGATGCTGGGAAAGACTGAAGGCAAAAGGAGAAGAGGGTGGCAAAGGATGAGATAATTAGATAGCATCATCAACTCAATGGACGTGAGTTTGAGCAAACTCCGGAAGATACTGACGGACAGGGAAGCCTCGTATGTTGCAGTTCATAGGGTTGCAAAGAGCTGGACATGACTTAGCAACTGAACAACATACCTGTATACCTGAAACTAACACAACACTATAAATCAACCATACTTTAATAAAAGAAAAGAAAGAAACTTGACAGAAGTAAAAAAAAAAAAAGTAAAAAAAATTCTTCAGAAAAGGTTTCTAATTTGGATTATGAAAATTAAGAGTAAAAAAGATACATCTAAAATATAGTGAATACCTGCCACTTGAGATCCATTTAATGGAAAAATATAAGTAAACCCTGAGCACCCATGTCCTGACTGCCCACCCAGTTTTGCTGTTCTGGAACTTTACCCAAGGTCAAGATTCTTTGTACAACAGATCTAGGGGTCAGCTTCTGACCAGTAACTTTCCCAAGCCAGAGAAAATGCTCTGGAAGTTAGAAAGAAAGGACCTCCAACAGCCATTTCCAGAATGGAAACCTATTTCCACCCCTGGGGACCTGGGCATTCCATGGTAGACTTGACACACAGAGGACAACTCCCTGTTGGAAGAAAATCAGAGAGCTGTTCTCCAAGGATCTTCTCATGGACACAGAATCCAGAGCCTTGCAGAGCAACTGTGTGCATGGTGGCTCACACCAACCTCTAACTCTAGATGAATTTAAAATTAAGAAATGGTTTTCTTCACTTTCTTCATAGCTTTTCAAGTCTTACTTCAAAAGTTTTAGAGAAATCTGCAGGAAAATGGGAAATTCCAGCAGCTCATGTCCTTCTGGACAAGTCGATTTTCTCAGTGCTGCCGCTCCTACCCAGCACTCTTCATATGGAAGATGAAGACCTATAGACTTATGGGTCTATAGGAGAAGACCTATAGACCTATAGGTCTATTCTAGGAAGGGCTATAGACCTCCCTAGAATCCTGGGGCCTCAGAAGGACCAAGGCCCAGGAAAGTGATGACATGCTCAAGGCAGAACCATGGCTACAAACAGGCTTCCTTTTTCCAGACTGTGTTAAGTTCATTTTAGTAATGAAGTGACTAGGAGTTGATCCATTTGTGATCCACTGGATATGGGATGACAGCACAGGAAACCCTCCATTTCTTAGGCCTAAATCTCCTGGTGGTCCAATGGTTAAAAATTCACCTGTCAATGCAGGGGGAAATTCCATATGCCCTAAGGCAACTAGGCTCTTCACCACAACTATTGAGCTCGCATACCCTGGAGCCCATGCTCTGTAACGAAGGAAGCCATCGCAATGAGAAGCCCGGGCACCACAACTACAGAATAGCCCCCAGTCGCCATAACTAGAGAAAGCCCTCACACAGCAATGAAAACCCAGTGTAGCCCAAAATAAATAAAAATTTAAAAATTAATGCTTCTGAGTGCTGTAGCACTGAGTTGTTATTTAGTCTCAATAATTCCTGGGGCTCCCTTCTCCTTACTTTTGCCCTAAGTTGGGCCAAGTTCTTGGAAGTTACATACACCATCGAAGCTTGCCATTGCCCTTCTAGTTATCAACCCATGTTGGTGATCACTAAGGCACGAGCATCTCTGATTAGTGGGGACCCTCATTCCTGGGATCTGCTGTCAGCGGAGGTCCTCCTGGCTCCCTGGGTCAATGTCAAGGAGCACTGCTTCTGTCATTACTCTTCACTCACCCACCTGCCTACTTGACTGCCTCCTGGCCCCTGGGGTATGTCCCCTCTCCTCTACACTCTCTTCTTTTCCTTCACTTCTGGAAGCCCTAGCATCCTTTTAAAGAATCTTAGCACATTAAGAAAAAGAAGAGGAGGTAACGACTTCAAGAAGCTTCTGTATTTTGATCCCACAAAAACCCCTCAGGCAGAAGATTCTAGGGGCCCAGATACCTAATTAAAATTCAGGAGAGGAAAAAGTATTCAGCAAGCAAATCAAGTGAGTATCTCAAAACATCACTCTGCCTTACCACCTCTGGTTCCCTGGTGCTATCATGTCAAATCATATCAAATTTTGTAAGAGCTAATGGGAAAGAGTTTTAGCAAGATACCCAAGACAGTTTGACTTAAAGTGTACATCTTTTGTGGGAGAAAATATTAACAAATGATTCAACAGACAAGGGCTTAATCTCCAAAATATACAAATAGCTCATGCAGCTCAACAACAACAAAAAGCAAACAACCCGATTGAAAAATAGGCAGAAGACCTTAATCAACATTTCTTGAAAGAAGACAGACAAGTGGCCAGTGGGCACAGGAAAACATGCTCAACATCACTAATTGTTAGAGAAATGCAAATCAAAACTACAAGTAGGTTCCACCTCATACAAGTCAGAATGGCCATTATTAAAATGTCTGCAAATAACAAATGCTGGGGAGGGTATGGAGAAAAGGGAACCCTCCTTCACTGTTGGTGGAAATATAAACTGGTACAGCCACTACCAGAAAACAGTATGGAGTTTCCTCAGAAAACTAAAAACAGAATTACCATATAATCCAGCAATTCCACTCCTGGGCACACTCCCAGACAAAACTATAATTCAAAAAGATACATATACCCCTATAATCATAAGAGCACTATTTATAATAGCCAAGACATGGAAGCAACCTAAATACCCACCAACGAATTAATGGACAAAATGATGTGGTACATATCCACAGTGGATACTACTCAGCCAGAAAAAAGAATGAAATAGTGTCATTTGCAGCGGCATGGATACAACTAGAGATTATCATATTAAGTGAAATAAGTCAGAAAGACAAATACCATATGATATCACTTATATGTGAAATCTAACATATGACACAAATGAACCTATCTATGAAACAGAAACAGACACAAAGGCACAGAGAACAGACTTGCGGTTGCCAAAGGTGGGTGGAGGGAGAGAGATGAACTGGGAGTTTGGGGTTGGTAGATGCAAACTGTTACATTTAGAATGGATAAACAACAAGGTCCTACTGTATAGCACAAAGAACTATACCCAGTTTCCTGGGATAAAGGAGAAAGGAAAAGGATGTATTTTTTAAAAAGAATGTATATATGTGTATAACTGAGTCATTCTGCTGTACAGCAGAAATTAACACAATATTATAAATCACTATACTTCAATTTTAAAAATTGAAGTCTCTATTCCAGAAATAACTACTACAAGTTCCTCAGTTATCCCTTTATCATCAATATTAGACATTTTGCTAACATAATGGATGTCCTAATTGAGTTTTCATTAGTGAAGGTAATAGTATCCAATATATGTACAGTAGCTAAACTATTTTAGAGACATTCTGAACCCTAAAATGAGTAGAGTTTAAAAACTGGGAACTGTGCTGTCTAATATGGTAGCCACAAGCCATATGGACATCAGGTGAAACAGGTAATTCTTGTTATTTAGAGTTGCATTTATCTGATAACTAACAATGTTGGGCATTTTTTCATGTGCCTGCTGGCCATCTGTATTTCTTCTTTGGAAAAACTGTCTATTACAGTCTTCTGCCCATTTTCTAATTGGGTTTTTTTTTATGTTGTTGGAGCTGTTTATGTATGTTGGATGTTAACCACTTGTCATATCATTTGCAAATATTTTCTACCATTCAGTAGGCTGTCTTTTTGTTTGTCAATGGTTTCCTTTGCTGTGCAAAAGCTTTTAAGTTGAATTAGGTCTAATTTGTTTCTTTGAGAGTCCCTTGGACTCAAGGAGATCCAACCAGTCCATCCTAAAGGAGATCAGTCCTGGGTATTCATTGGAAGGACTGATGTTGAAGCTGAAACTCCAGTACTTTGGCCACCTGATGCAAAGAGCTGACTCATTTGAAAAGATCCTGATGGTGGGAAAGACTGAAGGTGGGAGGAGAAGGGGACGAAAGAGGATGAGATGGTTGGGTGGCATCACCAACTCAATGGACATGAGTTTGGGTAAACTTTGGGAGTTGGTGATGGACAGGGAGGCCTGGCATGCTGCAGTTCATGGGGTTGCAAAGAGTCGGATACAACTGAGCAACTGAACTGAACTGTTTTTCTTTTGTTTCCTTCACCTTAGGAGACAGTTCCAAAAAAATATTCTTTTCGTCAAAGTGTTCTGCCTATATTTACTTCTAGGAATTTAATGGTTTTCAGTCCTACATTTAAGTCTTTAATCCATTTTGAGAATACTGTTGTATATAGTATTAGAAAATGTTCTAATTTCATTCTTTTCCAGTTTTCCCAGAACCAGTTTTTGAAAAGACTGTCTTTTCTGCATTTGTGTTACATATTCTTGCCTCCCTTGCCATGTATTAATTGACCATAAGTGCATGGGTTTATTTCTGGGCTCTGTATTCTGGTCCATTGATCTATGTGTCTGTTTTTTATGCCAGTTCTATATTGTTTTGATTACAACAGCTTTGTACCATACTCTGAAGTCAGGAAGCATGATACCTTCCGCTCTGTTTTTCGTTCTCAAGATTGTTGAGACTGGCTATTCAGAGTATTTTATGCTTCCATACAAAGTTTAAAATTTTTTCTAGTTCTGAGGAACTAGATCCTAGAACAACAACATACACTTTAGTTCAGAGGCTCTGGCCCTAGCCCTGGTGCTTTAAAGGGCCCTTGTCCAAATTCTCCCGTACAATCTCTCTCCTAAGGCAGCTCTCTGTGCCAGAGGTCTGCAGTTGGTGGGGCTCAAGAGAATGTTGCTGCAAGCTGACGAAAGTAGTGATATAATGCAGGGGCCAGAGAATGTATGTCAATGACCAAATCATCAGATGCCCCAGGCTGGATTACAGCCTGGTGCAGATCACTGCCCTGGTGACTGATAGCCCATTTACAATTCTGCAGCCATGTCTATATCTTTTTGCACTGAGTCCAACTGTTGTCAGTAGGTTGGGACTTGAAAGCTGTATATCGTTCATCTCCATTGTACTAAAATACATTTCCCTGGGACAGCTGCACCCTTACATTACATATGTAAGCCAGGAGATTTACAGTGACAGAAAAATCAGCAAATGTGATGATGCAAGTAGGGGCTAGATAGGTGCTTGCACACTGCATCTTGCTCTTGCAACCCCAAGGCTGCCATGCTGTGAAGAAGCCCGGGTTTTTGAGAGAAAGGCCTAGATTGTCTTAAATGCCCCCAGCACCTACCTCCCAGCCAACTGCTGCAACTGTATGAGTGAGCCAAGGTAGGAGTTAACAAACAGACCTGCTCAGAATTGTGGAAAATCACAAGTGTTGTAGTATAAATGTTTAAACATTTATGACACTTCTTAATGTTTTTGTTTAAATGTTTAAAGCCACTATTTGGGGTGATTTGTTATGCTGCAATAGAAATCTGATACAATCCCACAATTAGGTAAAGACATGCTTCCTACCCTCAAAGACTCCTCTGTGTACCACCAGCACTGGCAGAACACGGTGTACGTTTTGTTAAGTATTTATTAACAGATCAACAAAGATGTATATGAAAATCTGGATTTTGTTATAAAATGAAGTTGATAGTCTGCTTTACATATTTTTGTCTGTTAATATTGAGAATATGAGGACTTCCTCATAAATGGAACAGAGGTGGTGTAATGGATAAGAATCCTGCCAATGCAGGGGACATGGGTTCAGAACAACTAAGCTCATGTGCGTGAGCCTGTGTTCTAAAGTCCTCAAGCCACAACTGTTGAAGCCTGCAAGCCCCATCTACTGAAGTCCATGAGCCTAGAGCCTGTGCTCTACAACAAGAGAAGCCACCACAATGAGAAGCCCATGCGCCACAATGAGGAGCAGCCCCTGTTTGCCACAACTAGAGAAAAGCCCAAATGCAGCAACAAAGATCTGGTGCAACCAAAAATAAATTAATAAAAAATAAAATAAAAATATTGAGAATATGATTCTAAGTATAAAACATTTGATTTATAGTTTTCATGACTGCTGAATGAGGCAACCATGAGCTCAGTCTATAGCCTATATGAACAGCTACACTGGCTTATAAAGATTGTCAAATCCTAATCTCAAATTTTTTTTTAATGTGGTTACCTGTAAGAGACAAAAAGACTTGCTTTCTGATAAAAATCGTTCAACTTAATATTTTGTCATAAAAGAGATCTACACTTCAGTTAGGAGAGCCAAGGCCTCCATGCATAACACTGTTAGAAAACTCTAAGAGTATATGAATAAATGCAAAATCAATGAGCACAGACCATAAGTGCCCTGAGAGTTTAGAAAATGGAGAGACGAATCCATGCTGGAATGTCTAGGAAAAGTCAGTATATCATTTTTTTCAGTTGTGGCATGTGAACTCTTAGTTGCAGTATGTGGGAATTAGTTCCTTGACCATGGATTGAACCCAGGCTCCCTGCATTAGGAGCATGGAGTCTTAGCTACTGGACTACCAGGGAAGTATATATTTTTAAGGCAAGAAGTTAATGGGGGAAAATGACCATTCAATATAAGAGATCTAAGAATGCTCATAGTCAAAGAGCACAGCCTACAAATAGGCCTCTGGTCAGACCTAATAGACTCTACTCTGACATAGGAAGGAATAGCCCAAGAATCACCAGATATTTCAGGGCAGCTTTGAAAGTGAAAGAAAGATAATGAATCAAGCCAAGAGATTCTGAAGAATAAGAAACAGTACGTGGAGTTCAGTTCAGTTGCTCAGTCGTGTCCGACTCTCCACGACCCCATGAATCACAGCACGCCAGGCAGTTAGGGAGGAAAAAAATGACCAAAACAGTACAGTTAATGTCTTAACACAGATAACTTAGAAAATATTTCACATTCATTATGCTATGAAGAAGATGCTATAAAAAAAAATTCAGAGAAAAAGAAGGGAAATTAAGTGACAGGAGAAATTTTATAAATTCAAAGTTTGGAAGACTAAGTAGAAACAATGTCCCAGGAAACAGAACAATATTAAATGAGATGGAGAGTGAGAAAAATAAAACTAAAATGGGTATCAGGAGCTAATCATCAAAATAAAAGGAGTTAGAGAAAAGGGGGAGGAAGTGATAAAAGGAATAAGAAAATGTTCAATAAATAAAGGAGTTTCCAGACTGTAAGCACACATCAAGTTGCAACAGAATGAATGGGGAAAGACACAATGTGAAAACTTAGAAAAATGTTGGACAGAAAGCTCCAGCTTAGAATTCTATACCCAGACCAATGATCAAGTCTGATGGTGGAATGAAAGTTTCTTCAGGTAAGTGAGGTCTCAAAAACTTGACCTCCCTTGTAATTCTCCTCATGAAGCTACTAGAGTCTGTGCTCCAGCAAAACGAAGGAACAAACCAAAAAGGGGAAGATGCAACCCAGGAATCAAGGAATGCAGCTCAGGGGAGAAGTGCTGGGAATGGCCAGATTAGTGGTGAAAGGAGATTCACCCATCCAAGGATGACCACTGTGCTGCTGCCCTGTCCAGATGGGAGCCCAAGGACAATGACGTTCAGGAGGTCTGTCTCCAAGGAAAGTGTGATTATTTAAATAACGTCAGACACATTGAGAGGAGATTCTTTAGAGACTCATAGAAAATTAAAATAATTATTCACTCAAAGGAAAACAAACTTATACAAGCATGAAAATGCAATCAGAGAATAGGTCATGGCTTGGCTTGGTTAACATTTCCATAGACTTAATAATAATTGATCCTTGGGCTAAACAAAAGGTACGATATAAATTTGTTGACAGGATGTTTAAGGGTAAGTATGGGGTATAATGGCTACAACCAGGAAAGTGGGGACATGATATAAAATCATTTTTAAGGTGTGAAACCAAAAATATTCCAAACTTAAATCAGATAGGAAATAGCAGTATAAATATGCCATGTAGAAATATGGGAGTAAACATGCAAAGAAATAGCTTTAGAATAAAAAAATAATTACCTTTTGTAAGTACAAATGTAATTTTAGAGACTGACTAAAACTATATTCATAGAATGGATTACATATAGTTCTATTTAAAAAAAAAACTTTAAAGAGAAACTGAGCAAGCTAGTATCTAGCTAGGAGAAAGAAAGACAGTTCTGTCCAATCCTATTATAAGTCAAACAGGATTGTGAGCTTGCCCATAGAGCTCATCGTTAAATGGGAGAGATATAGCCCAGCTTGGAATGCTGCCTGTGAAAAAGCAGAGAGGTCCATTTTTTTTCAGCAGTAAACAAGAATTTGAACGTTTAGAGTGCTGGCAGTGGAGAAAAAAGGAAGAAGAAAGCAAGCAAGCAAGAAACTCTTGAGAGAAAGAAGAGCATGAAAGAAGGAATGGCTTGGTAATGGGCACGGCTTGTAGCCAGACCCCAAGGATTTCAACCTTACTAGAAGAACGCTGAGCTGTGGAGTAACATCAGAAAGTGGGGGTGGGAGAGTGGAGCCAGACTCCAGTCTGAGGAGCTTGCCAATCTTGGGTCTGTCTGCCAATATCTCATCTAGGGCTCCTGGATCCTGGTATCTCAGAACCATGCACTGACCAGAAACCTAATCATTAAGCCACTGAAATTAGACCTTTGTGTTACCTGACCAGCTTCTATCACCCTTACATTTTTCATCATCTCCTTACCCCCAACATGAGGAATTAATTATAAGACTATCAAAATTCCAGCAGGATGAATTATCAGCCCTCACAAGTCTTCTGTACCCAAGTCAGGGCCCCAATAGGGAAGGCGTAGGCTTGGAATAGGGCTATCCAGGTAGACAGGCTTGACAACCGTGAACTCCCAAATTTCCCAGAATCCTTTGGCCCATGAGAGTAGCTCATTTCCTTTATTAAAGAATAACAATTACCCTTTGTTTGAAGACAATCCAGGATCTTCAGAGGAAGCAAAATCCTGATAGGACAAGGCTTGCCCTCCTCAGGATCTGCCCCCACGTTCCATCTTGGACCCAGAACTAGGGTCAAATGAGAGCATGACCCAACTGGAGAAGTCCAGGCCTGCTAAGGGAGGAGGAGGATTATATACTGAAGGAGCTTCAGGAGCTAACAAAGCCATCCCAATTGGAAGGGGTAGAATTTGCCTGGACTCAAATCTTGAAGATATTGAAAATAAAGAAGAGAAAATAAAGCTAGATAAGGGACTTCATCAGTATGGGGCGACTTGCCCATGACACAAGACAACATTCTGATAAGGCCCGGGACTTTCCCTAGTTTCCTGTCAGACAGTTCTTAGAAGCCTGGGCCACTCAAATGAAGAAGAGATACAAGAACTTCTGTGGCAGGGTGTGAAGGAAGGATTGAAAGACTCAGAGGAATGCACACGCTGGAATGGATTTATTATAATCCGTATTCTAGAAAACACACAGCTATATTCCTTGGGAGAGCCCAGAGGTCATGCTGGTTATCACAACAATATGAAGTGTGCTGAGGAAAGAATGTCACTGGAATCATTAAGAAACTTCATAATTGCTGTCCTCTGTAAGCTGTCCTCTGTAGGTAGAGGGTGCTGTTTCAATACTGGGCTCCTTACTAGCTATGGGGATCACAGAACCCCCAAAGAGCAGAGGCCTGGTAGCAGTACGTAACTGCCAGAAACTAGGTGGTCATGGCTATCCTCACGGGCAACAAAGTCAGAATGGTGGTGACTGACCCTCAGGGCTCTATAGGATACAGTGTCCACAGAGGCAAGATGTATAGCAAAAGGATTATTGCTTAATAATATTCAACCAAGAACATGTGAGCAGAAGGTTGAGATCAGCTGTCCCTAGAAGGTCATGATTGTTTGCCCAATTTCCAAACTCAAGTCAGTTCCTCAGTCCAGAATCCAACAATTGTAAGAGAAGAGACAGAAATTGAGGACAATTTGAGCATGAAAATGATGATAATAAGGGATTATAACACTAAATAAAAGGGACTACAATGATATAAATAAATCAGAGAGAAGGGAAAACTCTTTCTTGTAGTAGAAAATCAACAATAAATGTAGAAGGAATAATGAAATCAGAAACCACCATTTAACAAATCCCTCGAACTGTGGGGTTGGAGAAGACTCTTGAGAGTCCCTTGGACTGCAAGGAGAGCCAACCAGTCCATTCTACAGGAGATCAGTCCTGGGTGTTCATTGGAAGGACTGATGCTAAAGCTGAAACTCCAATACTTGGGCCACCTCATGCGACGAGTTGACTCACTGGAAAAGACCCTGATGCTGGGAAAGATTGAAGGCAGGAGGAGAAGGGGACGGCAGAGAATGAGATGGCTGGATGGCATCACTGACTCGATGGACATGGGTTTGAACAAACTCCGGAAGTTGGTGATGGACAGGGAAGCCTGGTGTGCTGCAGTCCATGGCATCGCAAAGAGTTGGACACGACTGAGTGACTGAACTGAACTGACTCAGGCAAGAATCACCAAAAATTGCTAAAATAATGAAAGTTTTGATAAGAAATAGGAGATAAGCATAGTTCCAGTGGCATAACTGGTTAGCACGCAGTACTTAAACAGGAGATAATATTCATGTAGTCTCAGGTATCCCACAGGATAATGATTACTCACAGAATATAAAATAGTAATAATAGTAACCTGGCAGGTACCATTTCAGTCAAATCAAATTTAATATATCTAAGATGTTCAGTGGTAGTTCTGCAAAAATTGCATAACTTGAATCTGATCATTAGCAAACAAACCCAAGTTGAAGGACATTCTACAACGTAATTAGGCTTTACTCCCCAAAAGTGTCAGTTTCATGAAATTCAAAGATAGATTTGGGAACTGTTGTAGATCAGAGGAAGCCAAAGAAATATGACAACTAAAAGCAATGCAGACCCTGGATACTGTTGTACTATAAAAGATGTTATTGAGACAACTGGTAAAATCTGAGTAAGGCTTATAGTTTATGTAATAACATATTAATGTTTAGTTTTGGATTTTGATTATTATACTATGGCTGTATAAGAGAATTCCTTGTTTTTAGAAAATACACACTGAAGTATTAAAAATAAAAGGAATCATGCTTCAAATTAATCTTAAACAGTTTGGGGAAAAGTATGCATATATATGTACACACTATACACATATACATACAGCCATCAATCTATTCATCTACAGAAAAAAGATATAGCAAATGTGGTTAACATATATAGCAAAAATGTTAACATTGGAGATCTGGGTAAAAGGTATCCAGGAATTCTTTATACTATCCTTGCAACTTTTCTGTAAGTTTTAAATAATATAAAAATTAACTATATATAGAGAAAAGGACGGAGAAGGCAATGGCACCCCACTCCAGTACTCTTGCCTGGAAAATCCCATGGACAGAGGAGCTTGGTAGGCTGCAGTTCATGGGGTCGCTATGAGTCGAACACGACTGAGCAACTTCACTTTCACTTTTCACTTTCATGCACTGGAGAAGGAAATGGCAGCCCACTCCAGTGTTCTTGCCTGGAGAATCCCAGGGATGGGGGAGCCTGGTGGGCTGCCCTCTATGGGGTCGCAGAGTCGGACACGACTGAAGCGACTTGGCAGCGGCAGCAGCAGAGAAAAGGAAGCGTCAATACCACAAGTACATATAGCAGTGATTCCCAGAGTCCTCCCTGCTTATGATCATTTACTCAAATAACTGTATATTGGGAGGAAATAGAGGACACAGAGGCTACGCAGAGGGTCCAAGGTCCACTGCTAACCAGAAAACCAAAGCGCCACTCTGAGCTCCTGTTAGAAGAGAGGGATTTGGGACCAGGTAAAAAGTGGATTTCTGAAACAATCCTACTCATCTCCTTGTGAGTCTAATGGGTCCATGGATCTGGTTAGTGGTCATTTCTCCAGTTCTTGAATGTATAAATGGAATGGACATACTTATTTATCAAACTCTCATATCAGACACTGGTTCCTTAAAACAGCAGGGTAAAAAGATTGTAGTAGGAAAGGTCAAATGAGAGTCCATGAAACTACCTCTAACTTTAGATAATAAAAACCAACATTGCTTCCCAAGGGAATGACAGAAATTAGGGCTCCTCTTGGACTTAAATAATGCAGTAGTGATGGTCTGTCTCCCCATTTGTGTTCTCGTTTAACTTACCTTGATGGTCCCTTACAAAAACCTGATGAATCATGGTGGACAGCAATGAACTAGCAAAAACTTAATCAAGTAGAAGCCTATTGTACTTATGGTGCCAAATGTGGTTATCTTTACCAAAGGAAGTTAAATACAGGCTCTACAATACAATGTGGTCTGCAACTCTTGATCTGGCTAAGGCATTCTCTCCCATGCCCATCAGGAGGGAAGATCAGAAGCAAGTTGCACTGCCACGTGATGGACAACAATGTACATTCATGATTGTGTCCCAGATTATTGCTTCTCTGTCACATCACAGCCCCCAAAGCAACCAACAACATCCAGACATTCTTCAGACTACCATTTTGATCTACTGTGCTGATGATACCATGTTATCAGGTATTTGTGATGTCTTTGTAAGATATTCAGGTTCTACAGAGTGGGAAATAAATCCTACAAAGATCCAGAATCCTCCTGGCAGTTTTTGGGTCCAGTGCTCTGGAGCCTTCCAGGATATTACCTCCAAAGTGAAGGGCAACTTGTACCTCCTACTACTGAAAGGGAAAAACGCAATGTGTGATGGGCCCCTTTGAACTTTGTGGGTAGCATCATTTATACTTGGGAAAACTGCTGACTGATTTATCAAATTATTTTGAAGGCTTTCATTTCCTAATTGCGCATAGAGTAAGGAAGGGATCGGTAGCAGGTTTAAACCATAAGTAATGAGATGGCTGGATGGCATCACCGACTCTGTGGACATGAGTTTGAGTAAACTCCGGGAGTTGGTGATGGACAGGGAGGCCTGGCGTGCTGTGATTCATGGGGTCGCGGAGAGTTGGACACAACTGAGCGACTGAACTGAACTGAACTGAACCTGACATTTATGGACCACACCATAAAGCCAGATTCAGAGATCCTAGAGGTAGGAAAAGGTGTCTTGTGAAATTCCAGGCAAGCTCTGAGAGTCGCAGCACAGTTCATTAGGGTTCTGTATGTATAGGGCATACAAGGGTTTACACATTCTTTGAGAAAGAACTCCTGGCATGCTGGACATGGAGCATCTTACCTCGGGGTAGCAAGTGACCATGTACCATAAATGCCCTCATAAATGTGATCACATTTACCATAAATGTGATCCACATAAGCTCATCAGCAATCCACCATATGAATAAAGCACATCTGGGATCAGGCTCAAGCAGATGCAGAGGTCACCAATAAACTGCAAGAACGGGTAGCCCAGGTTCCCAGCACACCCATCCTTGTTGCACTGATGCCTTTCCCTTGGCTCACACTTGTGACCTTATGGAGGTGTTCCCTGTGGATCAGCTGACAAACAAAAGAGAAGGAAAACATGAGCTTGATTTTTTGGACTCAGATTCCTTAGGGATAAGAGTTAGGTCATCTCATCAAACAACCCCCCTACCTGTCCCCACCCAGTCAAGCAGAAATGATAATTGAGGGAAAGAAGAATCTAGGTTGAATGGGAAAGGTTGGAGATGAATATCAGTTGTGTCTTCAGGACAAGCTTCCCACTAACTCACCTCTTGTATGCTTTTTGTGATCAACCAGAATTCAGGGAAATCTGTGCTTCAGTTAAATGAGCTTAGTGTGAAAAGCAAAGAATCTGAATAGGGTAGATTGTAGGTGATGCTGTTGGTGCCCCACTGAAATCTTCCCTCCACCCTGGATTGTAATAACATCTTATAGGAAAACCCAAATGAACTTTTTGGCCAACACAACACATATTCTCCCAGCTGCTATGAGTGTTGGCTAATGAAAGCTTACAGGCATCCTGCTATGAAAACTTGCCCTCAGCCAAGGGAATCTATCTTGCCCAGAAGGCTACAAACCCCACCTCCATACCCATCAACACTGCTGAAGAGTAAGAGGGTACAGGATACAAAATACAGCATGATTTACTCTCTAGTTCAGTTCAGTTCAGTTCAGTCGCTCAGTCGTGTCTGACTCCTTGCGACCCCATGAATCACAGCACGCCAGGCCTCCCTGTCCATCACCAGCTCCCGGAGTACACTCAAACTCATGTCCATCGAGTCGGTGATGCCATCCAGCCATCTCATTCTCTGTCGTCCCCTTCTCCTCCCGCCCCCAATCCTTCCCAGCATCAGAGTCTTTTCCATTGAGTCAACTCTTCGCATGAGGTGGCCAAAGTATTGGAGTTTACTCTCTAGGCCATCCCTCTTAACATCCCCAGGGGTGGGCTACAGCAGAAACTACACGCCTTACTTTGCCTCTTTCCCTATCTTATCCCATACGCCCCTGGTCTTCTACAGATTTTTCTCCCCCAAAAAATCACTCCTTAAATAAGATGCATGCACCTGAATTCTTATCTCAGGATCTGCTTCTAGGGTAGCCAACCTAAGATATCTATGACACTGATATGACTCAAATTTGAGCATCTATAGACGGAGGGAATTTTTGCTACCAATTTTTCCTAAGGTTTTACCTTAGTTAAGAAGTTAGTTGTTAAACAGCATTCCATTCCGTTCCGTCGCTGAGTCGTGTCAGACTCTTTGTGACCCCGTGGACTGTAGACTACCAGGCTTCTCCGTCCATGGGATTCTCCAGGCAAGAATACCGGAGTGGGTTACCGTTTCCTTCTCCAGGGGATCTTCCCGACCCAGGGATCGAACCGGGTCTCCCGCATTGGGGGCAGACGCTTTAACCTCTGAGCCACATGCCAGGATTGTCATCAAAGTCACGTTCTCTTATATTTATCTGTGAGGTGACGCTGAGGAAAGGCCTGGAGATGAGGGTGGGAGAGAGAGCATACTCCCTGCATCCCCATCCACTGGCACCACCCTCCACAACTCTATCCTGAAGCTCCAATGAGTGTGTCCCTCTCCTTATATCCAATAGTTTCTCATAATATGACAAAGACAGAATTTTAGATCAATTGGGGAATGGACCAAAATGGACTAGGGCTGACCAAGATGAGAAAAAGAAGACCTGTGGAGAGCCCATTACAGAGATAAATAGTTAGACACGAGATGGTGAGCACCTACATTTTTATGGTGTCAACATGAATGAAAAGGAAGGAATAGAGATGAGATTTCACCTTGAAAGTTCTCAGGCTCCAACCATCCTGTGGACTCAGTTAACACTGAAGCAACATTAACACCCCAAGTTCCCTGGATTATTACTGTCATCCGCTGGTGTAAGTCTCATCTCCCCCATTCATTCTGACAGCACCCAAAGGGACCTCTTGGGTGCTGCCATCCTCTGCTTCAGCCTAGATGTTGGCTTCCTGCACACCACAGGAGTATCATGCCTCAACACCATTGACCTGAGGCTCCCTAAGTGCTGACTGCTGTTCCCGAGGTTTCAGAACTCTTGAAGTGGCTGAGTGCTCTTTGATTTCCAGCTGAAATCATACCCGAGCCACCCAGTGCTTCAGCAGCACCGAGGAGACAAACCACTCTCCCCACCCAACTGTTTGTTCTCCACGAAGAATGATATCACAGAAAGCAATGAGGAAGAGTTTCTTCAGAGGAACTGATAATGTTGATTATATGCCACCATCTCATTCATTGTTTCACATGGGAATAAGCTGACTAATCAACTAGATTAGACAGCCCTCCGGGGAACCTACTTCTTCTGTGTATTCAGTAGTGTCTAGAGTGATCCAATGCATATTGGTCATGCTCAAAAAATTCTGGTTGAATGATTAACCACTAAGGATGTGGCAAGAGTCCCAAGTCATTGCTTCAAGACAGGAAACTCATTCTGTATGTGATAGGAGTGACTGTAAGTGAAAGTGAAATCTATAAATGTGATTATACAATCATCTGTTATTATTGGGGGCAATAGCATGCTGGCACCCAAGACCTTTGACAGAGTTAAACTAGAAATAAAAACTGAGACAGATGGTCTTGGTGAGAGAGTGACCCTTGCACCTTTAAGATTATACACTGTGGTCAGATATTTGTAACATGAAGATGAAACCAGGTCCCCCTAAAATTGAGTTCCTCTGCTGAGTTTATAATTAAACTTTTTATCCAAAATGTTATCCCTCAAAACGTTATTTCCCTTCTTGTCTAACAGCGCTTAAGATTGAGAAGTATCAAAGATAAGAGGGAATTGTAACTAATCAGGACCTTATGAGGTCTTCCCAGGACAGATCTCCTCTCCCATATCCTCTGCTTTAGCTCCTCTCTGGAGCACCTGAATAACAATGTTTGATGCACATTTCTTGAGTTGCTTTACAGGTGCTGAAACTTCCCCAAAAGGAAGACTATTTGATGGCCATGAGCACGATAGCCCCCAGACCTTCTAGAGCCTAAGGATTGATGATAACCCCTGTGACACTGCCCTGTTACCTCACCATCAACCAATCAGAGAAGTGTGCTTGAGCTGATCACACACACTTTGATCCTCCTTCCTCACCTGGCCTTCAAAAAAGTTTTCCTTAAAAAAAAGCTTTTCTGAAACCCACTGGGGAGTTCAGGGTTTTTGAACACTAGCTATCCCAGACTACTTGTGTGGCGCCTTACAGCAAATGCTGTGCTTTCCTCACTGCAGTTCAGTGTCAGTGGGTTGGCTTTACCGTGTGCTAGAGCAGAGCCAAGTCTGCTTCAGAAACAAAAATAATCCATTAAGACAGTAGGTCATGGGAAATGGAAAAGGGAAAGTTGCAGAGAGGAATGTTGGCAGCATATACTCCCAGCCCTTAGATACCAGGGAAAGGTACTCCAAATCACATTTTAAAACAAAAGAAAATTTCTGTGCGCACGCACACACACACACACACATTCAGGCCGTAAGAGCGAAGTTAATGGAAATATGCTATTTTTTCCAGTAGCTGGTCCAGTAGTTCTGCTGGTGACAGCACATTGCTAAACAGTAACAATCCTTCAGATTTCATCACTGGGATACTGTGATTTATAACAGGAAACGTCTATTTTGTTTTTCTCTCATTCCTGGCACAGAGCTCCTAAAACTGTTGGAATTTCCAGTGAGGAGAGCAATAAAGGCTGCTGTTGTTATAATAAGGAGGTAGGTGACTCTCAGAAAGCACCTAAGGATGACGGCCGGTGGCCAGGAGAACCAACCATATGATTAGAGGGTTGAACTTTCAGTACCACTATTTTCCCCTGCCCCTTATTTCCTGGGAGGAGAGGGGTTAAGGGTTATTGATGAGTTCAATCATCAATAGCCAGTGATTTAATCAATGGTGCCTAAGCAATGAAGGCTCCATAAAAACCCAAAGGGGGTTCAAAGAGTTCTTGGGTGGGTACACACGTGGAGGGCTGGGAAACTCAGTGCCCCTTTCCTCTCACCTCATCCTACGCATCTCTTTCATCTGACTCTTTCTGAGTTATATCTGTTTACAATAAACCAGTAATCTAGTAAGTAAACTGTTTCTCTTCCATGAACTATTCAAGCCTACCAATCAAATCCAAGGAGACTGTTGTTGCAACTTCCCACCTATAGCTGGTGGATCAGAAGCCCAAGTGAAGACCCAGATTAATGATTGGTGACTGACTTGGGGGATGAGGGGAGGGAGTCATATAAGACCGAGCCCTTGACCTGAGGAATTACCCTCAAGTAAAGGAAATGGCAACCCACTCCAGTGTTCTTGCCTGGAGAATCCCAGGGATGGAGGAGCCTGGTGGGCTGCCGTCCATGGGGTCGCACAGAGTCGGACACGACTGAAGTGACTTAGCAGCAGCAGAGTGTCAAAATTAAGTTGTAACACACCCAGCTAGTGTCAGAGAATTGCTTGGTGATACATTTAAAGAATACACACACATTGGAAAATTGGTGTCATAACTGATGTCACAGAATCATCATTGATGATGAAACCAAGCAGGACCCTCTGGGGATCCTGGGTCCAAAACCTTTCTGTGTCCCCTGTTTCTTGTTTATAGGAAATAGGCTCCATCCAGCCTCCCTGACCTTTCTTGAGTTCCAAAGGACAGGTTCAAAAAGTTGCTAATCAGGGAAGGGAGGGGATGCCGAGACAAGGGAGGAGCAGTTGAGAAGCCATAATGCGCCTTGGGGCAGGATCCCAGTTTCTCCTCAGTCAGCTCAGTTCAGTCGCTCAGTCATGTCCGACTCTTTGCGACCCCATGGACTGCAGCACACCAGGCCTCCCTGTCTATCACCAACTCCCGGAGCGTACTCAAATTCATGTCCATTGAGTCGGTGATGCCATCCAACCATCTCAACCTCTGTCACCCCCTTCTCCTCCTGGAATATACATAACAATATTGGTTTCTCCTCAAGGAATATACATAAAAATATCTTTGAATTTTTCTGAAGAACTAAGGCCCTCACCCTGGTGGTGGATGGCAACTTCCAGTTGACTTGGGCTCAAGGACAACCAATTGACCAATCAGAAGAAAGCCACACAACCTGGAGCCCTCACCCCAAATTTTTCCTATAAAACATTTCACCAAAAACCACTGGAGAGTTTGAGGTTTTTGAGCATTCCTTTTTATTGGCACTGCAATAAACCTTTCTCTGCTCCAAACTCTGATACATTGGTTTACTTTGCCTCGCTGTTTGTCAGGAATACAAACTTTGTTTGATAACAGTGATCAGAATTGGGACCAGAATCAGAATTGTAAGCACTTGCTTATGCAACTGAAACAGGAGGGAAGGCAGCAGGGCAAAACCTTTAAAAGAATGGCGTAGCCATGTGTGTGCACGCTAAGTTGATTCAGTTGCGTCTAACTCTTTGTGACCCCATGGACTGTAGACTTCCAGATTCCTCTGTCCATGGGATTCTCCATGCAAGAATACTGGAATGGGTTGCCATGCCCTCCTCCAGGGGATCTTCCCAACCCAGGGATCGAACCCTTGTCTCCTACAGCTCCTGCATTGTAGGCGAATTCTTTATGGCTGAGATACCAGGGAAGCCCAGTATAGACATCTGTTCAGTTCAGTTACTCAGTTGTGTCCAACTCTGCAATCCCATGGACTGCAGCACACCAGGCTTCCTTGTCCATCACCAACTCACGGAGCTTACTCAAACTCATGTCCACAGAGTCGGTGATGCCATCCAGCCAACTCATCCTCTGACGTCCCCTTCTCCTCCTGCCCCCAACCTTTCCCAGCATCAGAGTCTTTTCCAGTGAGTCAACTCGTCGCATGAGGTGGCCAAAGTATTGCAGTTTCAGCTTTGGCATCAGTCCTTCCAATGAACATCCAGGATTGATCTCCTTTAGAATGGACTGCTTGGATCTCCTTGCAGTCCAAGGGACTCTCAAGAGTCTTCTCCAACACCACAGTTCAAAAGCATCGATTCTTCGGCGATCAGCTTTCTTCACAGTCCAACTCTCACATCCATACATGACCACGGGAAAAACCATTGCCTTGACTAGACGGACCTTGGTTGGCAAAGTAATGTCTCTGCTTTTTAATATACTATCAAGGTTGGTCATAACTTTCCTTCCAAGGAGTAAGCGTCTTTTAATTTCATGGCTGCAATCAGCATCTGCAGTGATTTTGGAGCCCCCAAAAATAAAGTCTGACACTGTTTCCACTGTTTTTCCATCTATTTCCCATGAAGTGATGGGACCAGATGCCATGATCTTTGTTTTCTGAACGTTGAGCTTCAAGCCAACCTTTTCACTCTCCTCTTTCACTTTCATCAAGAGGTTTTTGAGTTCCTCTTCACTTTCTGCAGTACATGGCAAAAAACTGATTAGAGTCAAATAGCTCCAAAATGAATGAGTCAACGTCCACTCGACCTTGAGCCTCAGTATACATTCATTGTAACACATCAGCAAGCTAAATGATATACCCACAGACACCATGACAGTTCCAAAGTTGACCATAAAGGTAAAAAAGTGGGCAGTGGCCCAATTCCTGTAAATCGCCTCCCCTTCCCCAAAATAGTTGGAATAATCCTCCCAATTCAGTATTCTATAAAATTACCCATCCCTATAAAAACTGACAGGGGCTTCCCTGGTGGCTCAGGGGTCAAGAACCCACCTGCCAATGCAGGATACATGGGTTCAGTCCCCGGGTTGGGAAAATCCACCCGGTTGGGAGAAGGAAATGGCAACCCTACTCCAGTATTCTTGCCTGGAGAATTCCATGGACAGAGGAGCCTGGTGGGCTACAGTCCATGGGGTCGTAAAAGAGTCAGACATGCCTTAGCACCAAACAACAACATTAAAAAACACAACCCCATATCCTGGGGCCTCTCTTGCCTTCTGAGACGGCCCACACTCTGTCTCTGGAGTGTGTTTCTCTCTAAATAAATCCTATCACTTTGTCTCTCACTGAATTCTTTCTGCAATAAGACATTAAGAACCTAAGCTTCATTAAGTCTGAGACTAGGTGTGTAATCTGGAAGATGATGAGTTCAAGTCTTCGTCTGGACTGTACAGTTTCACAACTGCTATTAAGTGAGTACTTTATAAAAGGTATTCAGCCATAGTCTTTGTTTCCCCAAAGAAATATACAAAACCAAGAATAAAACATGCTCGCTAATTGCTATAAAGGCAGTTTGTGATGAATTCCTTGAAATTCATGGAATATAACAAGAAATTAAGACAAAGGATAAAATTGACATTACACTGGATTTTGTCTTGAACAGATAAGGTTTTGGTATCATAAAGGACAGCAGAGTTAAAGCTTTTCCCCCTAAGCCAATTATTTCTGTTTTTCAGATATACTGTAGTTGCTAGATCAGGAGTATGTAAAAGTGAATCCATCATCACTATGGGACTGACCATTCAAAAAAACAAAATTCAGCTGACAGTGTACCAAGGAAACCATTGTGATACAAAAAATGTTATACAAAAGAAAGTAAAAAAAAAAAAGTGAGAATAAAAGTTTAGAGCTACACAAGACAAAGTCTTGTACCAAATCAACTCTTTCTGCAGTAACACCAAACCCTGCCCTGAGCCACCTTGGAAGTCCTTCAATTAAAGGGGAATGCATTCAAGGCAGGAGGTTCACACAGGCAGTTAAATGAAGAGGTTGTGCTCTCCTGATTTTGCAGCCTTAGAAAACTGGGCCATTCCATTACTACTAACAACGTAGGCAGAGCAGCAAAGACAAGAACACTTTGAAGGTGAATCCCCACAGGAAAGCTGCTTTGCTCTGTGTGGGAAGAAACAGACAAAGAGTTGCAAGAAAATGGTCACATCCTCTAGCACTTTTATCTCCTGGCTGCCTAGCAACTTTCATAGGTAGAGTGCGGAGAGGGAAAATTCTCATGGAAGCCCGAGAGTAAGCAGGCACCGTGTCTTATGAGCTTTAATAACACTACCTCTGTGAGGTTTAGTAACATGACCTCTGAAGAGCTGCCCCCAAATGAGAAGGTCTGGAAAGTATTCTTACCTCTTCGTGTCTCTTCATGTCGAATTGTATTTCTGGTTGGTTCTTGGGGCTTTCTCCTCAGGCTGCCAGGAGGAAGAGGAAAGTTGTTGTATTATTTGAAGCCAAAGGAATATTGTGGTTTAAAAATAAGCAAGAGTAAGCTTAATCGCACTTTCTCCCTCCAGCATCTCGACAGCACAAGTGAGCAGCAGGTGTTTCTGTTGGTGCCAATCTAGGGCCAAGGAGTACACCTGACTCCCTCCATCATGGAACTAAAGCCCCCAAGAACTGGAGTGAGCATTCTTCATTCCAGAGAAGATCTGAGGCCAGATTAAACCAGAGACGCTCATCAAGAGACTAGCTGAGCCCTAATCTTATCAGCAACCCCACCCTTGAGCCATTGCCATAAAAAGCTTTACCAAATCCTCCCAGGATATGGTTTAATAGACAAAACTAACAAGACATCTATAGGAACACGAAAACTTTGTATTCTTTAGAAAAACAGAATTTCTCAACAACTCTAGGTTGAAATTTGTCTAGCCATTAGATTACTGAAATACTTTTAAGATTTACAATATGCAATAACACTGAAAATAAGTAAAAAACAAAAACAGTACATGCACACACACTAACAACTTGAAATTTTTAACAAATCTTCGATAAAAAACAAAACTAAAGTTAGAGGTTATTCAGAAGTACTGAAAAAAAATTACTAAGCAAAAGTATTTAATTGTAACTTGTACATCAAACACTAACCACTTTACACTTAAACCTCACAACAACACTAACAGGTAGGTACCTTGACCTCCATTTTTCAGGTGAGAAAACAGAGGCACATAGAAGTCAAAAAGCTTGCCTTAGATTACACAGATAGAAAATTGCAGAAGCAGAATTTGATCCCTGGGTCTTCCTGGTTCACCAGAGCTTCCCAGGTAGCGCTAGTGGTAGAGAACCCACCTGCCAATGCAGGAAACATAAGAGACATGGGTTCAATCCCTGGGTCAGGAAGACCCCCTGGAGAAGGACATGGCAAGCCACTCCAATATTCTTCCCTGGAGAATCCTATGGACAGAGGAGCCTGGCAGGATACAGTCCATAGCATTGCAAAAAGTCAGACATGACTGAAACGACTTAGCACATAGCCTGGTTCTTAGGTATACATCCTTAACCACTACACTGTGTAATTTCATATAAAAACCCATGAGAATGGCCAGTACCATAAGCAGGAAAAGTCATAGCCTTAACATCTTTTAATAAAAACAAAATAGGCTAGTTAACATAAGACAGTGACATGACAGCAGACTTCGGTAAATGAGCCTGTTCCCTCCTTCTGCACTAAAAACTGGGGCAGGGAGTGGGGAGAAGGGGAAAAAATAAAAGAAATGGTATTGCCCTGGCCAAGGATTACCAGGGTCTATATGGATGAGATTAGGTAAGACAAGTAGACTCATGCATATATTTTTTAATATATTTATTTTATTGATTTATTTGGCTGCACCGGGTCTAGTTGTGACACATAGGATCTTTAGCTGTGGCATGTGGGATCTAGTTCCCTAATCAGAGGTCAGGTCCAGGCTCCCTGCATTGGGAGCGTGAAATCTTAGCCACTAGACCCCCTGGGAAGTCCCCCTTGTATATACATCGACACAAGCTAAGGATTGGTGTGAATCATGGATCTGACTAGAAATGCCGCAAATATTAGAGCATCTGTGCATATTGAGTTAAAATTAGGTTTGTGCATATGGAGTCAAAATTGGGTTCTAAGTGATTACGTCTCTAATGACTTTGATTACAGTAGCTTGCTAAATTGCTATAAATGGGGGCCTCGAGGAAAAAGTGTTTAAGAGTCCACACTGTGGTGTCAGATCTCGACTTGAGGCTATGGCTTGGCCACCAAATAGTTTTATGATCTTGATGTAGTTATTTAACCTCATTTTCCTCTTGTATAAAGTAGGAAAACAGTAGCCACCACAAATTATACCATTTCCTGGGGCTGTGGTAAGAACTAACTATAAGGCACTTGATATAGTGTCTGGCACAGAATGGCTCTGTTCTTTCATTTTATATGTATTCTATGAACACAGCACAGGAAAATAAGAAAATGGTTATGTGCAGACCAAAAACTGACAAATACTCAGCTCTCAAAAGTTAAAGTAGGCAGAAGTACCTTATCAGAAGAAACTGTAAGACTTCACGTTCTCTGTGATAATGGGTTTGGATATTTGGACAAGCCCTCTTGAAAACAAAATACACACATGAACATTATAAGGGAATTCCCTAGAGGTCCCTAGAATTCCCTAGATGACTTGGCACTTTTACTGCTGAGGGCCTGGGTTTCCATCCCTGGTTGGGGGACTAGAATCCCATCAGTCGCACAGCAGAGCCAAACACACACACACACACACAAACCAAAAACAAACACTAAAATTTCTGGGTAAGTGTTAAAAAATAAACGAAAAGCAGATATCTTGCTTAAAAGTAAGAGGAGCTAACACCATAGTTAGAAATAACCAGAATCAAAGGAACTCCAGAGATAAACTTTTGTCCTGAGGGCTCTGTTGTTCCCGTTAGACTTGAACTTGCATGTGAATGACTTTGGCTGCAAATGGGACACAAGTCAAAGCTCAGAGTCACACAAGGTGGATGTCTAGAGGGAGAGTCTCCCTTCAACAAGCCTGAGGCCCAAAGGTGAGGATGAACTAAAGGAATCCAGGTCTTCTATAAGATCTTGCATTCTAAATGGACCCAGACCTCAAGCCTTGAACTAAGAGTGCTGCCGAGTCCAAGCTCGCTCTTCTCGCTGCACGACAGGCCAATGAATCCAAGAGAAAAGGTGTTGTTGAGGCAAGGAAAATTAGTTTATTCTGAAAGCAGCTGACCAAGAAGATGGAAGGCGAGTGCCTCAAAATAACCATCTTATCACGGTCTGGATGCCAGGTTCTTTTATAGATCAGAGATGGTGGGGAAGTGAGGAGGCAAAGTAAAAAAGCCATTAATCTTGCCAACGTCTCCTAGAATGGCAAACCTCAGACAGGGGATGTGTTCATTTCTTCCTTCCTGCCATCTATAGGTGGACAGGGTTCTGGAACAGAGGCACTTTAACAGTTAGGGGGAAGGGCAGGATTCTCTGAGGCAGGCCATTCTGTATGATTATAATATCAAAAGCAATGAAAAGCAAGTCAAAGAAACTGTTCCAACATGGAGTCAGAATTGGCTTCTCCTCTGCAACAAGAGTAGGATAGTCCTTCATTAGACCTGCCCACCTGTGCCACGCAGAAGCAAACTCAAATGCTTCCTGCAAGACTGTAGTTGTGCTCTAGTTCTCCACTTTTTTCCAGAGATAGCTCCAAGTACAGTAGTCCAGAATTAATGATGAAGATGGACACTAAAGTTGTTACCATGAAGAATCAAGCATGTGTGCTCATGTACACAATGACACACGCAGATCCACAAGGGATTAAAAGCATGTTGTTTATTATGTTTAGTGAAACACAAGACATGCTCCATCTACAGGGAATAGGAGACTTTTACCAAATGAGAAAGAGAACCAAACAGAACTTCTAGAATATAAAATATATGATAACCAAAGTTACGAACTCAGTGGGTAATAGCAGATTGGGTACATTCATGAATAGGGATAAAAACCAAAAAGAAGTTATCCAGAATGTACCCTGAAGAGACAAACAACAAATGCAAAAGAACTGGTAAGAAATAGGAGGTATAGAAGTGAGGTCAAGAGCATTCAGTTGGGATCCCCAAGGAAGAAGAGGGTGGGAGAGAGAATATATTTTGAAGAGATAATGGCTGAGGATTTTTCAAATGAATTCTGATTCAAGTTCAGTTCACTACAGTTGCTGTCATGTCCAGCTCTTTGCGACCCCATGGACTGCAGCACGCCAGGCTTCCCTGTCCATCACCAATTCCTGGAGCTTACTCAAACTCCTGTCCATTGAGTCAGTGATGCCATCCAACCATCTCATCTTCTGTTGTCCCCTTCTCCTGCCTTCAATCTTTCCCAGCATCAGGGTCTTTTCAAAAGTGTCAGTTCTTCGCATCAGGTGGCCGAAGTATTGGAGTTTCAGCTTCAGCATCAGTCCTTCCAACGAATATTCAGGGTTGATTTACTTTAGGATGGATCTCCTTGCAGTCCAAGGGACTCTCCAAGAGTCTTCTCTAACACCACAGTTCAGAAGCATCAATTCTTCAGCACTCAGCTTTCTTTACAGTACAACTCTCACATCCACACAGGACTACCAGGAAAACCATAGCTGGACCTTTGTTGGCAAAGTCATGTCTCTGCTTTTAAAAATGCTGTCTAGGTTGGTCATAGCTTTTCTTCCAAGGAGTAAGCGTCTTTTAATTTTATGGCTGCAATCACCACCTGCAGTGATTTTGGAGCCCAAGAAAATAAAGTCTCTCACTGTTTCCACTGTTTCCCCATCTATTTGCCATGAAGCAATGGGACCGGATGCCATGATCTTTGTTTTTTGAATGTTGAGTTTTAAGCCAGCTTTTTCACTCTGCTCTTTCACTTTTATCAAGAAGCTCTTTAGTTCTTCTTCACTTTCTGCCATAAGGGTGGTGTCATCTGCATATCTGAGGTTATTGATATTTCTCCTAGCAATCTTGATTCCAGCTTGTGCTTCATCCAGCCTGGCATTTTGCATGATGTACTCTGCATATAAGTTAAATAAACAGGGTGATAATATACATCCTTGACGTATTCCTTTTCCTATTTGGAACCAGTCTATTGTTCCACGTCCAGTTCTAATTGTTGCTTCTTGACTTGCATACAGGTTTCTCAGGAAGCAGGTGAGGTGTCTGGTATTCCCATCCCTTGAAGAGTTTTCCACAGTTTGTTGTGATTCACACAGTCAAAGGCTTTGGCATAGTCAATAAAGCAGACATAGATGCTTCAAGAGGTTCTATGAATTCCAGTCAGAATGAATAAAAATATGTCCACACTTAGACACATCATTGTAAAACTGCTGATAGTCAAAGACAAAGGAGCTACTCTAAGAAGTTTAAGAAAACTAGATTTTTCTTTTGTTTTTAATTAAATAATTTTAAATCACAGTCATTCTAGTAGATGTGAAGTAGTGTCTCATTGTGGTTTTGATTTGCATTTCCTTAATGAAGTAACCCAACCTCTTAGAAAGTCAGGATTACCATTTACAAAATGGGTGGAGTGCTTATTCTACAGGTTTTCTGTATAGAATAAATAAGACTGGATTATCAGAAGCACAGAAAATCCAATAGAGAGCAGATGATGACACTGATGCTCCAACAGACTTTCCTAAAAGGAGTGTCGAATTAACAGTAACGAGACTGAAAACATTAGAAATTACTTTTTCTTTTCATATGTTGAAGATTGCTATTAACTTAGAATTCCATTTCCAGTGAAAATATTTCTAGAATGAAGGTGAAATAAAGGTAATTTTAGAAAACAAAAATAGAATTTATTATCCAAATAAAAGAAAATCTAACATACTCTTCAGATAGCAAATATGACCCAAACTGAAGATCAGAGATGTGAGAAGGATTTATGAATTCATCTAAATAAACACTGAAAGCATAAACTAGATCTTGCAGGTTTTAAATACGGAAAGGTCATTGCATTTTCCAGAAGGAGGGTAGTTACCAATTAACTTAACATGTTGCAATTTTTAGGATAACATCTAAAAGGAATAGAAAAAGAATGTATAATATCTAAGCTGGTAGAGGAAAAATAAAATTCTAAAATAATTTAAGATATACATGAAGGAAAAGGGTGCAACAAAACAGAGTATGTACAAGCACAAAATAAGATGTCAGAGTTAAGCCCAAAGAAAACAATTAAATTCATATTTAATTGAACTGAAACATGCATAAAAAAATAAAGAAATTCCCTGTGAGCTAATATAGGGTGATTTTCAGGATATATTCTTAAATGAAAAAGCAGGATGCAAAAATTATATGATGCTTTTTGTGTGAGAAGGAAAAAAGGAATATATATACTTATTTTTGCAAAATTAATCAAAAAGAACTAAAATCAATGGCCTACAGTGGTGGCGAGGCTGGTATTCCTGGCATGGAAGGGATAGAGAAGGGAATGAGACTTAAGCAGACTTTTAATAGAATTTTGCCTTGAACCATGTCTATTTTTTATACATTCAAAAAATAGACCGAAACAAGAATGGGGAAAACTTTAACACTGAATTCAGACACAAACAAAACCATATATCACATTAATATATAATTACTCAGAAGAAGGAAAAAAAAATTCTGAACACAGTACACTGACAATACACCCTCCAAGGAAGAGTTCAGTCTTAGGACAAAAACAAATCTTAAACTAGCCAAAGTAAGTTTTCTGTTGATGAAGCAATTATGAAATATTTTTAGTTTCCTGCAAGACTGAACAAACATACTGTTGGAATCCCAAGTTCTCAATGAGGGAGCAAAGAGGTACAAAGAGCCAATGTAGAAAAACACCCCCATGGAGTTAGGATGAAGTTGGAGGCACTGTCAGGATAAACTTGAGATTTCTTAGCTCTTTCCACAGGAAGGGCCTGGAAGCAATCACATCTCTGCACCAAGGAGCACACCCAGCAGTCAGATCTTAGTTTTGAATACTATTCCCCACTACAAAGGAACAGCAGGATGGCTCAAAGAATTGCCTGCTTTCAGGAAAGTAAAAAGGAAGCCCGGAAGATTTTCTGGTACCAAAGAACGTAAAAGTGCTCAAAACTGATGGAATCCAGGGTCTTAAAGGAGGTCACTATGATCAAATCTGGGAGAATCTAAACTTCAAAACAATTAGTGACAGGACTAGATTATACCTCTGAATAAACAAAATAATTCATAAATCCACTGATTCTAAAATTACCTTTAATATTTTAGATGGGGCAAAGAGGAGTGAAAGGGGAGTTTTCCACAGAGTAGGTGCCAAGTAACAGGTATAGGAAGGATGACAGAAACAGAAAAATCATTATTTCACATGAGCAGCATCACCGACGAATGATCAAATACGGGGTAAGAGGTAGCTGCGGGGCAGAACGTGGAGAAATTGACAGACATCCACCTTAACCCACTTAGCATTAGTAATAACGGGACGACCTGCACCGTGCACCCTCACACATCACCCTGAGGGGAACACGGCAGGGGACACCTCTGATAAAAATGTTTACCCGGCCCTGATCGTGAACATTGAGTCAGACAGATGCAAACATGCAGAGGGATGTCCTGCAAAGTTAGTGACGTAGACCCTTTAAAAAGGAGACAAGAGAGAAGAAAAGGGAAGAGGAAAAAAAAGAGAGGAAAAAAAAGAAAAACAACAAAAGGCTGGGGAACTGTTCTACCTATAGAGAAAACTAAACGTGGTTCTTGACCCTTAACTGGGTCCTGGATGGGAGAAAAACATTTGAAGACTTTATTGGGACAACTGAGCATATCTGAATGTGGTGCTGGCTTAATCACTAAGTCGTGTCTAACTCTTGCAAACCAATGGAATGTAGCCTGCTAGGCTCCTTTGTCCATGGGATTCTCCAGGCAAGAATACTGGCGTGGGTCGCCATTTCCTTCTCCAGGGGATCTTCCCGAACCAGGACTGTATATTAAATGATAATATTGTATAAATGTTAAATTTTTAGAGGATAATTATCTTATGGTAGGACAATGTCCATATTCTTAAGAGATAAAGGCTCAGTTCTCATCCACTTCAAAGAAGTACATATGTGTCTGTATACATATATAAATAAATACACATAAAAATTATATACATCTTCATTTGTATATACACATATTCACAGAGTGCAGCAAAGTGCTAATAACTGGTGAAGCAAATTGATGTTTATTACTCTTGTGAATGTTCTGCAGACTTAAAGTTTTGAAAAATAAAAAATCGGGGAAATTTTAACTAAGGTTTATTCATTGAAAAGACAAATATTGTTATACTAGGTAAAGGGAGAAAATCCAACTAGATATGCAGTGCATAAAAGCTACATTTAAACCTAAGGATATTAAAAGATTGAAAATGAAGATTTAAAAAAGAAAGCTCAGATGGCTCCATCAGACAAGACCAATTTTAAACAAGAAGCATCAGCAGAAAGAAGAGTTGTCTCAATAATTTTTCAAAAAGTTCAATTTACAAAGATGGAGTTAGAAAATACTCTAAATGTTTATGTCAAATAAGAGGGCTTCAATATATAAACCAAAATTGATACAAGAAGAAATAGAAAATTCTACATTCATAGTGAAAGATTTTAACTTATATCTCTGTTATTGATAGACCAGTCAAAATAGCATTCAAATGAGAGGAGGAAGAAATTGAGACATTCAAGGACCCAAAGTTTAGCAGCTACAAACACCTCCTGAAATACTAAAGGATAACTCTTACTAAAGGTGGGGGGGGGGGGGGGAAGAGTCCAAAAGACAGAGACAGAATACAAAAAAAAAAAGCAATCAAGAAAGCAATTAAAAAAACAATTAAAAAATCTTTAAAGGCTCTTTATAACAGGGAAAAATAATAACCCTAGAAATAATACCTGAGATTAGAAGAAGGGAGTGAAAGCATGCAAACATTATTTTGTACAGAGGAAAGCGACAGATTCTGGCTGGAGCATAGAATATTTAGATACACATCAAAAATTTAAGGTTAGCTAGTAGAAAAACAGTTTATTGTTTCTGAACCACTAGCGTAAAAAACAAGAACAAAAGCAACCACGAAAGAAATTGATCAAAAACAGGAAAGGAACAAACAAGAAAACAAGAAGCATGGTAAAACATAACATGTCAATCCAACACGTGACAGTAACAGATGGCTTGTGTGAGGGGAAGCAAAGCTATGAGCTATTTACAAGAGACACTCCTAAAACAACAGCAAAAAAAAAAAATTGGACATAAAAGGGATGGAAAAAACATCAGAAAATGCTAACTAAAAGAAAATGGGTAGGATAATATTAATCTCTGACAAAATAGTGTACAATCACTAAGAGAAAACAATGAGGGATGTTCTTATTTTTTAAAAAATTACAATCCACAGAAATCCCAAGAGTCACAGTTGTCCATTATCCCCAGAATTCCAAAGTACATAAGGCAAAAAACCCTTGTAAAATATTAGAGGAAAATCCATAACCACATTACATTTAACACCCTTAAAATCCACTCCTATATATTCTGCAGGCTTCTCCTGATAGATTAGCAAAGTCTTACAGTCTTTTTAGTGTGTAAATTGGGTCTTCCCGGATGTTAGTATATCCTGCCCCTGGAACAAGCAGAGACACGACTGAGCGACTGAACTGAACTGAACTGAACAGGCTAATAGTGGGCTTCCCAGGAGGTTAGTGGTAAAGAATCTGCCTGCCAATGCAGGAGATGCAGGTTCAATCCCTGGGTCGGGAAGATCCCCTAGAGGAGGGCATGGCAACCCACTCCAATATTCTTGCCTGGAGAATCTCATGGACAGAGAAGCCTGGTGGGCTACAGTCCATAGGTTCACAAAAAGTCGGACATGACTGAAGGAACTTGTCATGCATGCACAGGCTAATAGTAACAAGGGCTGGTTGTGGTGGGTCTTGAGAAGGAGCATCCCCTTTCAAGGCATCCGCTCCAGATGAGGTGAGCGTGGAGTTTTCCAGCAAAGGAAAGCTCGTTTCTTCAGATATCAGAGGGCAAGATACTTCTACTGGCAAAGGAAATGGGGTGACTTGCAGTTTCAAGAGTGTTAGTTTTATCAGAATATAACCAGCTCTTCCTATTCCAAGTTTCAAAATCCCATTCTTTCCCAGTCAATGCCCTAATCTGTAACATAAGATACCTGGCATCACTGTGAGTTTAGCAATCATAATTCAACCACCCACACAATTAAAATTTGTATAATCTTTCAGCGATATCAGCCCTCTGGCAACAAGAAATAATTCTTGTAAGGGCTTAACAGAAGCTCTGTGACATTCTGTAGTGAGACCATGACTTAAGAGATGAAGGACCTGAGCGTGTCATTTTCTCTCTGTAAACGCTCTAGTACCCTCAGTGCAATCCACCCCAAGTCACAATCCTCATCGTCATCATGACCACCATTAGCAGTCCAGCAGTTGTTTGAGATTCCAAGGCATTTGCTTCCATTGACATTGCATCACAGTTAACCACCAGTGAGAGCTTAATTAATTGCTATGCCACTGCATTACCAGCATCCCATTTCCCATGGCAAGGAGCTGAGCATTGCACTCAAGCCCAGACGAATCCCCAAATACCATTTGTGTGTATGTCTGGAGAGGGGAGGGGGACATCTATCTACTGGGACCGCTCCCGGTATCAATTCTATCACAGTCAGACTCCAGGCAGAGACAGAAACTACACGGGAATTTGAACATTTGAAACCATATATGGATGCTTCACGAAGAAAAACTATTTACAGGGAGTACACACTAAAAAAGAAAGAATACCCTAGGGCTGAGGAAGAATAGCCAAGCAAAGAACAAACTTTCCCAGGCTGAGATTCAGATCTCCTTCCAGAGGACAAGACTGCAGCCCACTGGGTGGCAGAGAAGCTTAGGATGGCCGGGGTCAGAGCTGGTCCACGGTGGGTGAGCTGAGGCTGGTGGTCAGGTAGCGCAGGCAGAGCACACGGGCCGGGCACCGGTGATGCAACTGGCTGGAGAGC
This sequence comes from Moschus berezovskii, assembly GCF_049115385.1. NCBI lineage: Eukaryota > Metazoa > Chordata > Mammalia > Artiodactyla > Moschidae > Moschus > Moschus berezovskii. Next base: position 25,696,692 of record NC_142480.1, on the reverse strand, counting down.
AAGGACCCCTGAGTGTCCTCCACTTAACGCTGGCAAACCATGGGGCACCCTGCAAACTGGCAGGCAACCCTTTCCTCCTGCAGTGTCCCTCCAGCACCTCTACTGACAAATTTGGCATGGTTCCAGATGGCAAGGAGTCTGACTCCATCATCAAGGCACTGAAGGGCAGGATGGAACAGAGAGTTAATAGGTCACTGTCTAACTTACTCGCTGTCCACCACACCGCTTTCCCTTCAGAGAGTGCCACAGCTGCAGGGGCCCTTTACCTGGCCCTGAATCCTCATTCTCAATGGTGCTGAGTCCTGGTCGTGCTGCCTGGGGTCTGCGGGAGTTGTCTGTCCATCCTTGGGCACAGGAAACCAAGGACGCAGCCCGGGGAAGGCCCAGACATCCGCCATGCGCACGGCTCTGAAACCTCCTCCGGCAGCGTTGACCCTCACCCTCCCTTGAGAGTGTGTCAACCACTCAAGTCCACTCTGACTTGTGTTGTGGTTCGTTTTTGTGGCCCATTTCCGTAGTAGTTACTCCTGAAGGAGTGACTCCGTGTGGCTCTCTCAACATCCAGATCCAACAGAAATTTCCCTGTGCCTCCTGAAGGAAGCATTTGTCCTCTGGGCACAGAAGCCTCTCTTACAGGAAGAGCCCAGCTCCACGGGGCCAGGAAGCACGGTGGAAGTAGGTTAGAGGGAGTGGAGGTGGGGTTACAGAGGAGGAAACTGAGGCACACAGAGAGCGGATAACTTACAGAGGTTGTACAGGTACAAACAGCTGGACTGGGACTCCAAACCAGGCCTGACTCCAACGTCCATGTTGTTTTCACCACACCACATTGCCCCCGGCTGTCTGCCAGGCCGCTGTGAAATACTGGGGATGAATACTCAGGCAGACCCCAACCCACCAGTGCTCTCGGCTTCTGAGTCCCCTTCAACTCACAGGCACACAAGGCCCGTGGTTAAGTGGTTACAGTATTTGCTGCCCATTTGTGCTCTTTGTTCACCCAAAAAGCAGCCCCATTTCCCCAAGAATGTCAAAACCAAGAGGCTCACCTTCCGAGCTAGACTCTCCTCTGTTCTCAGAGCAGTGTGTTTCCAAGAATGGAAACACAACAGCAAGGACCAGAAATGGGTGCTGACCTCGGGCAATTAGACGACCACACTTCCTTACCCTGTGGGTAGCAGACACTGCTGAGTCTGGCTCAATTGTGGTGACGGTGGTTTTGCAGGGGGAAAGAAAGGCAGAAGTGGTGAGGAGTGGGGAGAAATCCGAGCTTCTCAGAGAGGATCCGCTGACCTTTCAGGACGCCTCCAAGCCCGAGTTCAGCTGTTTGTTCAGAAAAGGAGCAACAGCTGTGAAGGCCTCAGGGCTTACAGGTGGTTAGGGGTTCTTAAGGCCACTCCTTCTAGAGATGGTGGGCGTGGTTAACGCAGCCTCCAAAGACCTGTTGATGAGGCCCTCCTGGCAGTGCAAGCTAATGAATGGGAGCAGGAGAAACACGTGGCTGGGACCCACGGTAAAGGTGAAGGGGTTTGTTTAAGAAGCAGAATCTAATAGGAAAAGAAATGGTCGTGCTGTGGCTCTTCTCCTTGAGGATGAAACTTCTTAATAGTATGACTTTCCTTTGTCTAGGTCACCCCCAAGACCAGGCTCCTTTGTGAGTTTAGGGACATGATCTGATTGGTCCAGCTGTATGTGCTAGGACAGGGTCAGCCCTTACTCATCCACTGCTTCCCTCTTACCAACGAGTCAAGTGAGCTAGGGACTTGGCCCACCTCCGGGAACGTGGTAAAATGAGAAGTGCCTTCAGCTGCCCACTCAGCAGGACACTGCTTCTACACGCCTCCTCTAAGCTCCTGGAGCCTGGCCTCCCCACCTTCCCCTGTGGTTTCCCCCTGACTGATCCTAGTTCTTCCAGCCCCTGCTCTCAGAGCCCGTTGAATATGATTCACAAGTCGGGGCACATGGAAGAGACCAGTCAACAGCCTACCACGATTTTGGTATATTTTTTAAGGCACGGAGCTTTCACCTTTTAGTGTCAACTGGAATTACTTCACTTGTCTTTCACAGAACCTGAAAGAGCCCATATGACTGCTATGTGACCTGGAGGGGCCTGCCCTGACCACATGCCCTTCTGAGAAGAACAGCTGGAAGCAGCCTGTAGGAACTGAAGGATTCTACCCTGGCTCCCCCAACCATCAACAACTCTAGTGAATACCTGCCCCCAGAGCAATCAATCCAGATTGCTGGTCTGGCCCCACAAGATGAGCTTTGCAAATCATATTCCCTCCTTGGGAACCGGAAAACTGAAAGCAGCTGGAAGGTTCCATAGGTGGGAAGTCATATAGCAGGAAAGTGGTATAGCTAGGGCGTCAAGGAGTTTTTAGCTGAGACAGCAGAAGAGAGTTTCCTCACTCCAGGCTGCTTTCATGGCTTCTATGCTACTCTGGGGAGCCTGCACCATTCATGGCCTGCTCTTGGATGCCCATGACATTTCCTCTGGAACTCAGACCCCACCAGGGCATTACCTGGAGGGTGAGCATGGGGGCCCTTGATCAGCAGCAGACCTTGGAACAAAATCCCTGCCTCCAGACCAAAACTGACAGATCAAAAGCACGGGTGGTCCTGAAAATTCTTGACAGTTATGTGGCTGAGGCCCCACTCATCAGAAGGGAGGTCTGCCCCATCAGACGCCAGCAGGCATGGGCTGGTTACCAGCTTAAGTCAGGGGAGTTGTGGCAGTTGGAGGAAGGCCATGGAGAATGGCTTCAAGCCCTTCCCTAAATGAAATGATGCCTTAAAAGCTCACTATAAATTATCAGGGTGGCATAGTTTTCAAATTGCTCCCATCCAGACTTGGCTCTGCAAGCCTCACTCCCTGCTCGATGGGGCCCGAGAAGAGTGGGGTGTGGCCCTTCAGAAGGACAAGGGAATCGCCCCTGGTCTGGCACGTAAACCAAGTCCGTAGGTGGAGCTAAAGTAGTCTCTTCAAATTTGGGTTGCTCTGCATTGACTTGAGTTAGCATGAGTCAGGATGTAGCCAGCGGAGAAGGAAGAAAATCTCTCTCTGAAGCTCTTGGGGGAGATTTTGTAGGTTCCTGTAAATAAAGAAATATGGTGCTGGTGGCTACCTCCTGACTCGTGCTAACTCACATTCTCTCCCTGCTGGCTCAGACGGTAGAGTCTGCTTGTAATGCAGGAGACTGGAATTCAAGCCCTGGGCCAGGAAGATTCCCCCGGAGAAGGGAATGGCAATCCACTCCAGTATTCTTGCCTGGAGAATTCCGTGGACAGAGGAGCCTGGCAAGCTACAGTCCATGGGGTCACAAAGAGTCAAATTCAACACAGCGACTCACACACACAGTGTGGTAGCTGTGGTAAAAAGCACAGGCACACAGCCTCCAGTAGAGGAAGAGAACCGCTCCTTCAGCATTCAGGCTCTCTGTGATGTCCAAACATTTTTCCACACCTTCAGGCAACTCGCATAAAAATAAGTACCCTCTGCCTATTTGAAAATTGATATCTGGTTTTCATCTTAAGCTTAAATCATTGCAAAGAATAAAACTTCCAGCAAATATTGACATTCTAAGTTAAAACTGTTCCATTACTCTCTTCAATGTAAAAATAAAACTAGACTGAAATAGCATGACTGGAAGGTGAGAAGGGGGAACACTAGGAGTGGAGATCCTCTTTAGGGAGCCAGGAATTAAATGACGCATCATTATCCATGCAGATTGGTGGGAGCAGACCACTCTAGGCAGAAGGAACAAGTGCAAAGGCCCTGAGGCAGAGGCAGACTTGACTTGTTTGACAAACAGAAAAGTCCTGCTGTAATGAGAGCTAGGCTACAAGGGGGAGATGGGGCTGTACCATGGAGAACTCTGGATGCTTTAAGGTTGATCTCTTTGTTTTACCCCTCCACACTCTCTAGGTTATGCCCCTCTTTTGAGCCACAGAAGCCTGACCAGATCTGTAGCCTTCTATCAGTGGGCAGTTGACTGGTGACTTATAGATGTGCGTAGCCCAGGGTGCGTTTCAGCAACTCTGATGAGGGAAAAGCCAGAGGTGGGGTGTTAACTACCCAGCTCCCTTCTTGCAAGGCCCCATGGGCTGGCTGGGTTCCTTCAGTGAAGGTCCTAGCTCCTGTCAGAAGCCACTCTCTTCTGGTTACTGTTTCCTCCCCTTTCCTGCCTATAAGTCTTGGAGTCTGGAGTGGAACCACCTGCTTTGGAAGGTTGGGTACTGCATTCTCTTAAGGTTTCCCTACTTGCTCCCCACCTTAGTGAAAAGTCTTTTTATTTAACTCTCCTACAATTATCCTAATTTGTAAGTGTCATCCATTTCCTCCTGGGACCCTGGTTGGTACTCCATGATTAAGTGGTTGTACTTTATTCGTTGTTTCTTAAATCCTCTGATAACAGTCTTCTATCCTGTGAAGCTTCATCACAGACCTTTTTTTTTTTTTAGCTTTGTTTCTAAGTGCCTATTACAGGGTTATAAGAAAGGCAATGCACGGCAGAGCCAAGAGATGCTTGAGAGACAACCGGTCCATGGAGAACAAACTGCAGTTGGAGGCCATGAAGTTCAAGTCTGGGACAGCATTCCCATGCACAACCCTCTCTGGGGAACACAAACTCCATTGCCCTCCCCAGGTTCAAAACTTCCACTTCCCCCTAGTGTTAGTTGGAAAACTTTTAGCCATAACCATATTTAGTCATATCTGGGGAGGGGTCGGGTCAAAAGTCAAAAAGAAGAAAAAGAATGTATATATGCTTACGTAGCTAAGGTCACAGTTGCCACTAACATACTTGTCTGGGAAAGCC